>NW_023496024.1:315000-753807 GCF_904425465.1 Colossoma macropomum | reverse complement strand
GTTTCTGTGCTTTGGATGGAGCTGTACCGTCTTTGGATTTGTTATTTGGCTGAAGTGCCGGCCTGAGGGAAGGAGCTGGAACAGGTGGTGTCCGGGATGGGATGACTCAGTGGAGATCTTCTTTGCACGCTTCCTGGTTCTGGAGGCATGCAGTTCCAGTAATGTGGGCAACTTAACCCCAATTGTCCTCTCTGCAGACCTGATGATGTGCTGCAGTCTGTGGAGGTCATGCTTGGTGGTTGAGCTGCCCCACACTGTGATGGACGTGGTGATGACAGACTCTATGATGGCTGTGTAGAACCGCACCATCAGCTCCTGGGGCAGGTTGAACTTCCTCAGCTGATGCAGGAAGTACATCCTCTGCTGGGCTCTCTTGGTGATGGAGCTGATGTTGCTGTCCCACTTCAGGTCCCTGGTGATTGTTGTTCTCAGAAACTTGCAGGACTCCACTGCCACCACAGTTCTGTCCAGGATGGTGGGTGCTGGCAGGGTTGGAGGGCTCCTCCTGAAGTCCACTGTCATCTCCACTGTTTTCGCTGTGTTCAGCACCAGGTTGTTGTAGCTGCTCCAAAGGACCACCCGATCAACCACCCATCTGTAAGCAGACTCGTCACCATCTCGGATGAGACCAATGGCTGTAGTGTCGTCTGCATACTTCAGGATTTTGACTGAGAGGTCCGTGGAGGTACAGTCGTTAGTGCACAGTGAGAAGAGCAATGGTGAGAGTACACAACCCTGTGAAGCGCCTGTACTGATGATCTGGGTGTTTGAGGTGAACTTTCCCAATTTCAACACTAAGCCATCATCAGCATTTGTTTCACCTCTGTCGACTTGTAGCTTAAATGCGCAGATGCCTCCAGTCAGTCAGACACCAGAATGACCACCTGGTACTATCTGGTGACCATCTAGTTCACCTTAGCAACAACCTAGAAACACCCCAGCAGCCACATGTTACATCTTAGTATACATATATATAGATTTCTCTTGTTCACTCAACGTGCCCTGCGATGGACTGCTGACCTGTCCAGGGTGCTGGGATAGGCTCCACCTCCCCCTGCGACCCAGAAGGATAAGCGGCTTAGAAGATGTGTGTGTGTGTGTGTGTGTGTGTGTGTGTGTGTGTGTTCACTCTACGTCCATAAATTACTAGTTTTACTGATTGATATCTGTCAGCACTAAAATATTTAGTTGAGCTAACATAAGAATATTTGTTGTATTAGGTACAACTAGTCTCAAGCAAAGCAGAGAACAAGTACAACACAGGTGAACACAACTGATCAATCAATAATCTGCCACCGTCCTAAAGTAATATATGTATTATCATATATTAAGCCACTACATACTGTATCATGTCTTGAAAACAATTTTTAAAGCTCACCTGTTCACAGATAAGCATAAATAAACTGATTACACCAGAAATACTTTAGAAACAATAGCATTAACTGCCTAAACAAAGTATGTAAATCTTGCACACAATTCAGACAAATTGAGTGGAATAGCAGGTACTTCTGTAAATAAAGAATTACAATGTTTTTTTTCCAAAAAATACCAATTAAATTACATCACTATGTTTACACTTCCTGGCCACTTTATTAGCTAACGCTGCCCTGTATCTACTTACTTTTTCTATTGACTCCATTAAATATATATGTGCACTTTGTAGTTATGCAATTGCAATTTGTAGCTGATCTTTTTCTCTGCATACTTTGTTAGCCCCCTTTCACATCATTTATCAATGATCAGAACCCACCAAGACCACCATAAAGCAGGTATTATTGGTTAATTCTCAGCACTGCAGTGACGTGTGTGGTACTGGTACTAGTGTATCAGATAGAGCAATGCTTTAATCACCTCAGTGTCACTGCCAGACTGAGAATAGTCCACTGATGAAGGACTAGAGGATGACCAACACAAACGGTGCAGCAGCAGATGAGCTATCGTCTCTGACTTTACATCTACAAGGTGGACCAACAAGGTAGGAGTCTCTAATAGAGTGGACAGTGAGTGGACACAGTGTTTAAAAACTCCAGCACTGCTGTGTCTGATCCACTCATACCAACACAACACTCACTAACACACCACCACCATGTTAGTGTTACTGCAGTGCTGAGAATGATCCATTAATAATACTTGCTCTGTGGTGGCCCTGTGGTAAAAAAGGGAAAAACGGGGGGTAACAATGTATAGAGAGAGACAGATGGACTATAGTCTGTAAGTTAGGAGCACCGCAACAATGGCCAGTAAGCATATATGTGCAGTATGTATAGGTGAGGGATATGCAAAACAACACAAGAAAGAGCAGGTTATTGTGAATAACAATGTACTATGTCTTTCACAATAGCACTCAACCTTCAAAGTCCTATTGCTTTCATACAACAGCTTTGCAAAATAAGAAAAAAAAGCAAAGCAGGTAAACCAAATATCTTAAACTACATAATACTGGCAATGCCTTGTCCTAAAAGATGTAATAAAATATTTAGCATAACATGTGTACCGACCACTATTCGGTCATCAAACATTTGGACACAAGGGCTCGCTCTCCACTCTGTTTATTCTGAAACAGATTTTATAGTGTATTAATCTTCTCTTGCCTTAGACAGCTGCAGACCCCACAAGCTGAGCATACAAGAAGAAATAAGAAGAAATGAGAAGTTTTTTTTTTTTTATATAATCCAACTTTGCTGCCGAGGGAGAGTTTAAGCTAGTTATTTCACTACCATGGCTCAGTTAGCTAAAGCACATGTCTGAGCAATAATTCGACAAAAATAGCATTTATAATCAAAAGTACACTCTAAAAAAATTACCACATGCTCATATAATGTGTTAGAACAATGTTTTAAAGTTTTTAACTCGATATGAACTGAATTGAATTATATATTCATGAGAAACCACAGCAGCTTCTCAGAGCTCTCACTCATCTTATAGAGGTACGGCAGCAGCAGAGGGACACAGTCTGCAGTGATGTCACAGCAAGAAAAGAAAAGCTCCCTAAAAATAATTGTAACCTTTTTAAGAAACATATAAATAACTTTTTACAATTGTTCTGAACCTTTTTACAAAAATTGAGTCATTTTGGTGAAACTCAATATTTCATCAACTGTTTAATTTCAACTCCGTTACATATGTACTAATATTACAAAGAGCAATACCATAAAGATACTATAAATGAAACTGCCTGGAACAGTTCCTGATCAGTCGAGAACCAGAAGCAGCAGTGGATGGCTGTAAAAAGATGAACATTTGGTAAAGGTTTAAAAACTAGCTTCAACAACTGAAATAGACACAAGCACATTTATGTTGACTTACTGCATTTGTATAAGCACTCAAGCCTCTCAAATCTAGTAAACAGGTTACTTTCATACCTTAGAGATATTTTTCTGGCTTCTTCTGGAGTAGGAGGTCAAAGTACACAACTTCTTAGTTCTTGTCTAAGACAGGTGTTAGTAACTTGAGTAAAAGCAGAAAAGCTCTGGGTTCAATACTACTTGTGTAAAGGTGTTCAGTCAACATTTGCACTTGAGTTGAGTACATAAGTATCAGAAGTATAAGCACTGTTAGCTACCATAGAAAATGTCATTTTGATAAATTCTTTCTGTTAAGGAGACTCATGTGGCTACACACATGAACAGTTAACTCTAATGTCTGCAGCCACACAGGACTCCTTTACAGAAATTATTCACCAAAATGATATAACTGCAATAACTCTCTGTACTACTTTTACTTATGATACTTTGATAAAGTACATTTAAAGTCAACCTGAAATCAAAGTGGAACTTTGCCTTCGTTAGTTCATGTTTATCTTTTTCACTTTGCTAGTTTATCTTGCTAATGTCCACAATTTCTTTGTGTGTGTATGTGAGACAAAATTCTTATTTTTCCACAATCTTGAAGTATGATTTTTGTAAATAAATAAAATAAAAAAATAACCAATAGTATTGTTTTGATGCATTACAATTTCTGATTAAATCTCCTTTAAAAGCAAGAACTTTTGTAAGTAAAGACAAATAGACTACTTTTATTGTTATACTTTTATATTTAAATGTCTACTTTTACTCAAGTCCAGAATTTTGTACTTTTTTATTCCTGGTGAAAAGGCTCTCGAAGGTGCAAATGTGGGGGAGTAGGTTGGGGGCCTGGAAGTAGAAGAAAAAGAGACCCTGAAATAGGACTTTTTTTGTATAAAAAATTAAGTTTGTTTGTATACAATGGAAGCAGATATATAAAAGTTGCTTCCATACCTGAGAAATGCTGGTGGTAGATGTAAGTAACAGCAAGAAGAAAATATATGGTTAAGCCTTAAAATAGTGACATAAGAAGAAGAAAGAACAGATTTTACAATCTATAGCCTGATATAGGATAGTTAGCTCACATGTAAAACCACTTGAGAGCTTGTTACTGTAAGGTGTTGTTACTAGTTCTGGTCACGCGCTACTTGTTGTTTCTCTCTTTAGTGTTGGTGCTCAACAAGGAAAGCACAGTATTGTGTGCTTCCTTGAAGGTGAGACATGCTGACTGTGCTCTGTGATTAATCCTAATTAATCCTTTAAAAATATCTAACATCCATGGGTGTTTTGGACAGATAACCACTGGATAACATGTTATGTTCAGTTAGTTATCCAAATTAGTACATATTTTTGTGGTTTGTTTTAAATAATGCAAGCTAAAAGAATGTGGTGTAATACTCATTGCTAAGCTCATTTGTTTTATCAGTTTTAGTTTAATGTGACCTGTTTTACATGCAGGCTTGGGAATTTAAACAGTTTAAGCAGTATGTGTATTTTTTTATTTAAATGAGAGCTGTGAATGCCACTGAGTGCGACGTACATTTTAAATTGAAGAAACTGTGAATGTTAGCTGAGACTTTCATTTAATGTGGGTTAGAAGTGGGAAAAACTGGGCTTATTTGACAGTATTGTGTGCTTCCTTGAAGATATGCCAAGCTGCTGTCTGAGCCTGACAATAAAACAGCACCACCAGCTGATTGCACCACATTCCTGCGCTTCCTGGTCCCTTTTAATTAACATCAAATCACAACGCAGAGCCCAGCTCGGGAGCCGTGTAGAGAGAAAGAAAGGGTTACATCTTTGTTGCCGTGACCTGGATTGTGGTGTGAAGATCAGCGTGGACGCGTCCTTTGCAGACAGCATCGTTTCGGATGAACTGAATATCCTTTCTTTTTCATATTTTATTTTACATAGCCCATTCATGTTATTTTGCTAAGGGTTTGGTCTGTGTTGCATTAGTATACTAATACTTTTCTGCTGCGTAACTGCAAGTAGTTGCTCCTAAAGAGATTTAAAGGTGACATGAAAATACCTGTTGGTTGAAAGTGAAGTCTAAATAATAGTGTGTAGACAGAGATTGTAATACTCAAAAGGGGCTGTTTCTAATATTTTGGCTGATAATTCACCTATCTTGTTGGTATTTTTGGCCTACTTTGAATTTGTAATATTTTTTTTTCTTTTTATTTGGTTATTTAAGTCCTTTATCTGAAATAACACTGAGATTCACCTTGACTTCTTTTTTAGAGGTTTATAGTGTAATTTAATACACTTCTGTAGTACTTCATTCACATACCTAGCACAAAAAAAACAGCTCTATCAGAATAAAACAATGCAAGGTGCTTCTCAAGGAACCCCAGCCCCATCCAGATTAGCTTCCACAAATGAGCCACTGCCCGATACTCCCTGGTTGTCATTTGATTTAGCGAAAGTCCCCCACGGCCGAGGTCATCAGAGGATTGATCCTGTAGTAGTGGAGTTAGACAGAGGGAGATGGCGCAACTGCCTTTCCACTGTCTGTTAGACCAAAACTTGCAGGTGGACAGCTACCAAATTTCGCAAATCCTCACACTCATTCAAGTCTAGGGGCAATGCCCTCACAGTCTGTTGCTGTTCCTGTGTCCCCTCAGCCAACTCCTCCTGATAACCACCCTGATGTAGACAACCTCCACGCTCACCCTTCTCCATACACGCCTAAAAATCAGTGTCCAGCACCACCACCTGGTCTCTTGAGCATGCGTGTTGTAACACAGTATGCACTTCAGTATGGTTTCACACAGACACATCAAGTAAAAGGTGTGCAAGTGTTTAGTGGCCATGTAGACAGTAGGATACTAATAGATGATTAGATAAGGGATATGCCGTACCTCCTAGATACTGGTGGTCTTCCCCCTCATTTTGCCTTTGCAACCATGGTGTGAAACCTGAGTGGAGAAGCGAGGAAGCTTGTGCTGAACTTGCCAGCCCATGAGCAGACACCAACCAGAGCCTTTGAAGAACTAAGACATGAATATAGTGATAGACATCTGTGGACCCCCTTGCAGACTTTTATGAGTGAAATCAGAAACCTGGTGAGTCACCTTGCTCATATGCTATTGTTTTGGAGGCCACTCTGAGGGCAGCTGAGGACTCACAGAATGAAGGTTTACCTTTTCCAGGCCGGGATGTCAAGTTAATTCGTCAGTTCTTCAGGGGGCTGAGAGATGAAGTCTATTTGAGGCTAGCACCAATGAATTCAAAACTATCTTCATTCAAAGAACTCTAGGCAGAATTACGTAGTCTAGCCAGAGAGGGAAGTAGGTTCCAGATCCAAACCAAATTCAAGAAAACAGCCAGCCAGGTTCATGTACAGAGAACGGAGCCTAGCCCAAAGCCAAAGCCAGAGATCAGTAACAAACACAACTCAGATTTGTTAGAACTCACTGAGTTGGTGAGAAAGCTGGCCTTAAGCCAGGAAGAGCAGCTACAGAGACTAACTCAGTTGGAGGCCAAGTTAGCAATTCAGTAGTGGAACATTCTCAGCCTCAAGCATCGAATAAGAGTAAGCCAGATTTCATATGTCATTGCTGTAGTAAACTGGGTCATGTTTCACGCTACTGCAGGGCTGTTTTGCCAGCACAAGAACAGGGCCAGGCAATGAATGGTGTGGAGACAAGTCTGCCTTTAAACGCCTAGAACCTGTGGTCGTTGGGGCAACCATGGGTTGTCAAGGCAGTCCCCTTGATGTTTATGCTACCGAGACTAAAAATCGTAAAGACACACCACTTGTGGGCTCTAGTAATGAAGGAGAAGTGATGGTGAATGGAAAAGCATGCCGTGCCCTCATTGATTCAGGATCTCAAGTCACAACAATTACTGAAACGTTTTGGAAAACACACCCACAGCTTGGTTTGCAAAGCCTGAAACCCGCTGATGTCCCAATAGAAGGAGCAGCAGGCCAGCAGGTGCCCCATTTTGGTGTGTTGGACATTAACCTCCACTTCCTCAACACTACATTTAACAATGTGCCAGCTTTTGTTGTTCCAGACACAGAGTATAGAACGAGTGTCCCCCTGCTAATCGGTACCAATGTGATTTGTGCTTCTAAGGAACACTTAGCCTCACATGGTAAACAGTTCCTTTCAAAGGTGAAACAAACTAAGTTAGAATGGTACTCAGCATTAATGGATGTGGTGAACACTGAAGGGACAGATGGAAAAATTGGCACTGTGAGGTTTGCAGGACACCATACAAAAATAACCCCCCCGGTAGTGAAATAAATCTCAAGTGTAAAACATGTCGTGGACCCAAGGACACGCCATACACAGCCCTAGTTGAAAAGTTGCCATCTCAAAAGCCTCCAGATGGGTTGGTTGTAGCCCGTGTTCTTGCTGATGTAAAAAAGGGATTTGTTCCTGTTCAAGTGATGAACCTCTCTGCTAGACCTGTGAGTGTAAAGCCAAACACCCCTGCATTTCTGGTGAAAAGCGTGACAGAGATTGCTGGTGAAGTGGGCAGTAAAAGTGATTCCAAGTATGGAGATGATGGATGTGTTTCAGAGTGCCAAAACACTAAAGCACAAAAGGAAATGGTTCAGCTCACTAGTAGTGGGGTAGATGGAGACATTTTCTTTATGTTAGACCTCAGTGGTTGCACTTTTGATAATGCTGACCAGTATTCCAGACTCAAAGAGCTCATTGTTAAAAATGCAGATGTTTTTTCTCAGCATTCCCTTGACTATGGACACACAAAGACAGTGCAGCATGAAATACCACTGATTAACACAAAGCCTTTTCGCATACCATACAGAAAGATACCCCCAACAGAATACCAACAAGTCAGAAAAGCCATTGAGGAGATGGAGAATGCCGGTGTAATTCGCCCAAGCAAAAGCCCATATTTGTCCCCCATTGTTGCTGTTACAAAACGGGATGGTTCTCTTAGGATCTGTATAGACTACAGAAAACAATTTCTGTAGCACTAGAGATGCTTTTCCCCTCCCAAGAATAGAGGATGCACTTGAGGCTCTAGGGCAGGCCAAGTATTTCTCCACTGTTGATCTCACATGTGGTTATTGGCAAGTTGAGGTGGCTGAACATGACAAACACAAAACTGCTTTTAGCACTCCTATGGGCCTGTACGAAGCCAACCGTATGCCCTTTGGACTGCAGAACAGACCCTCTACATTTCAAAGATTGATGACATGCTGTTTTGAAGATCTAAACTTTGTGAGTGTACTCATTTATTTAGATGACATCATCTTTTCCAAAACATTTGAGGAGCACCTTGAGCACCTTGCAAGTTGTCTTCAGCAGGTTGCATGAACATGGGTTAAAGCTGAAACCTCAGAAATGTCAGCTGCTGAGGAAAGAAGTGCAGTATCTTGGTCATGTGGTGTCGGCAGATGGCATAAGTACAGACCCTGGGAAAATAAGCAAGGTAAAATGCTGGCCAAAACCAACAAACCGAAAAGAACTTTTGAAGTTTTTGGGCTTCTCAGGGTATTATCGCCGTTTCATCGAGGGATATGCATCAACCAAAAAGCTTTCCAAATCCTGAAGGAGAAGCTTATTACTGCTCCTGTATTAGGATACCCTGATTACAATTTACCTTTTGTACTGCAAGTTGATGCTTCAGGGGAAGGTCTGGGGGCTGTTCTAGCTCAAGTCCAGGGAGGTGCTGAGCGGGTTATAGCGTATGGGAGTAGGGGCCTCACTCCAGCTGAAACACGCTACCCTGCCCATAAATTAGAATTCCTGGCATTGAAGTGGGCGGTCACAGACAAATTCTATGATCACCTGTATGGCAATCAGTTTACAGTACTGACAGACAACAATCCTCTAAAGTATGTCATGTCTACAGCAAAGCTTGATGCAACAGGGCAGCGCTGGGTGTCACAGCTGGCCATGTTCAATTTTGAAATCCAGTATCAGCCAGGAAAAGGGAATTTTAATGCTGATGCATTATCAAGACTGGGGGGAGGTACAGGCAGCGCTGAACATGTGGCCACTGCGAGTATTGCCAAGGCATGAGACAGTGGTTCCTGTACGAAGTCCAGGGGCTACTGAGGGTACACCAGAGGTGGTAGAAAGCACGAAAGAGTCTGACTAAATTTTGTCAGCTTGTAATGATGTTTTTGATGGGGTCGGCACAGACATTTTTCCAGCTATGACCAAACAGGAGGTCAAGGAGAGCCAAAGTGCTGATGCAGTGATCAGAACTGTGTTGCACTGCAAAGAGCAGGGTGTCAAGCAGGCTGGACCCAAAGGTTGGAGAGAGGACAATTCCTCCTTTTAAAGGAGTGGAGGAGGTTAGTGGTAAAAGAGGGCATTCTGTTTCGCAGAGTAAAAGCAGACCAAGGGAGAGTTTTGGATAAGCTAGTCTTGCCAGAAAAGCTGAGGGAGATGGCCAAGACTGCTCTACATAATGACTTTGGACATTTTGGCATTGATTGGACATTCACATTAATTAGAGAGCTATTTTATTGGCCACAGATGTTTAAGGACATTAAAGTGTGGTGTGAACAATGCAAGAGGTGCTGCCTCAGGAAAACTCCTGTTTCTGGCCTGAGGGCTCCGCTGAACGGCATCCATACCAGTGCTCCTATGGAGTTAGTCTTTATGGACTTTCTGACACTTGAAAAATCCAGAGGTGGTGTAGAGAGTGTACTCGTGGTCACAGACCATTTTTCGCGGTTCTGCCAATCGTACCCCACAAAGAACCAAAAGGCAAGTACTGTGGCCAAAGTACTGTGGAGAAGCTTTTTCTGTAAATTTGGATTTCCTGTCAGATTGTCAGATCAGGGGAGGAACTTTGAAAGTGCAGTGGTGAAAGAGTTTCAGATTGGAGGAGTGCAGAAAGTTCACACAACCCCATATCACCCGCAAGGTAATGGCACCACTGAGAGATTCAAAAGGACACTGATGAACATGCTTGGCACTCTGCCACCACACTTAAAGTCTCAATGGCCTGAATATGTGGATGCAATGACACATGCCTACAACTGCTCAGTCCATGACTCCACTGGTTACAGCCCATTTTTTCTGATGTTTGGGAGGCATCCAAGACTGCCAGTTGATCTGATGTTTGGGCTGTCATCTACCAATGGTGCTTGTGAGTACACAGACTATTTTAGAGATCTGCGTGAATGCCTCACTTTGGCATATGATCAGGCGAACCACTTGTCCAGGAAGGCTAAGAAAAAATACTATGATCGAAAGACCAGAGTTAGGGATTTTCAGTTCGGGAGACAATCCAGCGACAGAAGCTGCCATCAGTCCCCTAGCCATGTCCCAGAGAAGGTATCCTGTCCGAGAGAGGCGTGCCCCTCACAAGCTATCCCTAGAGATACGTGCAGTGGACAGCAAAACAGCTCAGGAGAAAATAGAGAGAGGGCGCATTATTTGGCAAAAAGCTAAGGCCAAATACACTACACAGAAAACACACATACACAATAGATGCACATAAGTGACACACAACACAAACAATGTTTTGTTTGTTTTGGTTTGATCATTTTATTATTATTTTTGTTTGTAGAAATGTGATGTTCTGTTGTTACTAGTTCTGGTCATCAGGTGGCAGTATACACACTACACATTGTTTCTCTGTTTTAGTGTTGGTGCTCAACAAGGAAAGCACAGTACTGTGTGCTTCCTTGAAGGTGAGACATGCTGACTGTGCTCTGTGATTAATCCTAATTAATCCTTTAAAAATATCTGACATCCATCAGTGTTTTGGACTGGATAACATGTTATGTTCAGTTAGTTGTTCAAATTAGTAAATATTTTTGTGCTATTTTTTTAAATATTGCAAGCTAAAAGAATGTGGTGGAATACTCGTTGTTAAGCTCATTTGTTTTATCAGTTTTAGTTTAATGTGACATTACGTACAGACCAGGAGTTAGCATTACCTACAGTGGGTTCATGAGTTAGCATTAACTACTGCAGTAACTGCAGTTATCTTACAGCCTATTTGGATCCTGGAAAAACACAGTAGATAAACATTTTATTAACAGAATGTTACAGAAATGTAAATTAGTTTTGTGTAACTGCATTTAGTTTGATTTTGCTTAGATTAGCAAATACAAGGCAGTCTGTACATTAAATATGGGTGGAAACAAATTCTCTGTTCAAAAACTGATCAGTAAATTTGGTTGATAGGTGAGAATGAGCAGTTAAGCCTCATTCTGCCATACACACGATTTATAATTCACAGACTGACCCACTGCAAGTTTCATAGCATTTATAGGCGGGTTCTCCATCCACTGTTTTTTTGCACATTTTGAAAAAGCCAGAAATTCTGAAAAAAAACCCAAAAAAACACAAAAAGTTTTAAATTAGGATGAAGTAGTACATGATAATATATGAAGTCACATGATTGCATGAATTCTACAGAGGGCCCAATCGCAGCACAGAGCTTTTTGAAAGTTATTTTCAACCCTCTGAAACGCTGATCAAAGCTGGTTTAAAAATGTCTCTGCACAATAAACTCCAGAGCTGTCTGATCTGTTTGATTTCAGCCCTCATTAGGTGGCCACTGCTCGTCCTGCCCAGCATTTCTGAGCTGCAGACAACACAGCCATAAGAAAGATGGCAAAGGGCTATAAAGATGATGCCACTTAAACCAGAAACCAAGTTAAATCTCTCCATCTTGCTTGTTTCGATGCAGCCCCTGATTACAGTAGCCTTCAGCATCTAAAGTTTCTTAGCTGCAGTAGAGTCAGGGTTAGCATTAGATACAGTAGAGTCAGGGTTAGCATTAGATACAGTAGAGTCAGGGTTAGCATTAGATACAGTAGAGTCAGGGTCAGCATTAGATACAGCAGAGTCAGGGTTAGCATTAGCCGCAGTAGAATCAGGGTTAGCATTAGATACAGTAGAGCCAGAGTTAGCATTAGATACAGTACAGTCAAAGTTAGCATTAGATGCTTTAGATAAATTCATCTTGGAGCTCGTTCTGACAGAAGAATTCCTCAACTAGTTGCTCCGGCCACACTCTGGTGGATACCTAAGCCCATTTAGTGAAATAATCCATGGCCAGGACATAGTATAGCAGTTCCCAGCATCAGTGGTGGGAAAAGGGCCTAGGACATCCACGATGCATGCAACTGCTGCAGTAGCCCCTTCTTTGCCATGCACTGGTTGCAGCGAGGCACATACAGCTCCACATCCATGTGCCAGCCCATCAAGTAGAACCTCAACTGCTTCAGCATCTTGCCCACTCCAAAATGTCCAATGCCAACTGCCTCATGCACTGCACTCAGCACCGTCTTCCTCAAGCTCTACAGCACCAGCATTTGCCACACATTTCCCAGGCACTGACTCCTCCACACATGGTGCAATGTGGTAATAGCACTAACTTTGATGAGCCTGTAACATGAAGGCAGGTAGCTGTTCCTGTCTGTGCTGCATTTGATCTAAAGTCTACGGTAGCAGCTGATCTTCCTGGCTGTGCCGTTGACTCTGAGGGTCGTTCTATCCGGGGTACATTCTCTCACTTAGCAGCCCTGCTCCCATTTCCTGCTGGCTCAGGTGTGCAGCATTGACTGTTGCAGTGTCTCCTTTTCCTGCATGACCTACAGCTGCTCCACCATGTAGCACTGTGTTGCTCGCTGCCACATCTTTAAGCTGAGGATGAGTTCTGTGCTCTCTGCTTTGGTGGCAGCTGCTTGAAGGTTGGCCGGTGTGACAAGCTACAGCACGTTCAGGAAGTGTTCCAGCGCCAACTCTTCCTGTACAGCCTTTTTGAATGCCAGGTATGCCTGTCAAATTATCACGCTCAGCCCCACCGTCAGCACACATCATCTTTCCTATTAACCTCTACCTCTCAGGGAGCTGCCACAACCTGCCTGAAACATCGCTGTGGGGGCTGTGGTCAACACTAGGTCATCATTTTGTTCTGATGGCAGATGTACAAGCAGTAATAGTGTAGTGCTTTCTCGTCCAGTGCCAAAGATATCTGCATCACAGAGACAGCTGCCTTCCAGCCATGATGCCAGGTCACCACTTGCCATGGTGTGGAGTACGGTTGGAGTATCCCAGGCACCTATGCTGTTGAGCACAACATGCGATGGCCAAATTGATGGACGGAGAGATGCACCTATTACACAATAAGCTAATATCAAAATTTGAGACGTAAGGCGGGGGATATCAAACTACCTCAGATAAATTGGATAAACTGTTGTTTGGAACACTGCATTTGCGCAGTTGGGTCTTGAGACCCTGTGCCACTTGATGCTGAAATAAAGAAGAAGCCTTTTTCCCTCTTCCACAAACTCAGTGTCTGAAGACTCTTTCCTTTTTGACATCTTTTGAGAACTTAGAACAGTTATTAGTGTGTTTAGCCAGTATTGAAAGATTTCTTTTTTTATTCATAACATTATGTTGGAGGCCTGGGGTTGAAGGGGATAGCCCTTGGTCCCGACAGCACATCCGGGAGGGGGCAGGCATATGTGGGGTGCTCGCGGTTGAGCGAGAAATAAAAGGCCGGGAAAAGGGAAAAAAACAGGCGTTAGCTCTCTTGTCTCGTAGAGTCTCCAGCGTCACTCACCAGACTAAGCTTTCAGCTGATCTTTTATGGCAGTGGCCCTGTCTGGTGTAGGGGTTGCAGCTGAGGCAATCAGTAGGAGCCAGGCACCTTCAGCACCTTGGAGAGCTGCCTATGGTCGTGATGGCTCGGGAAAACAGTCCCGGCGGATGGTTCGAGGAGGCCGCTGGCCACACATAGCACACAATACTCTCTTCCTCCGACTACGTCTTTGCTGCCCAGCTTCAAGTTTGTTGATGTGTCTCTCAATTTACATTTACAGCATTTCGCAGGTGCTCTTATCTAGAACAATATACAGTTTACAAAAGTAGGTGAAGGTAGCATTAGGAGTCTTGCCCAAGTATTCTTATTGGTATTGTGCAGGGTGCTTGCCCAGGTGGAAGATCGAACCTCAGTGTACCGCAAGGAGGTCAGTCGTGTTACCAACAACACTAACCAATGATTTCTTTAAGCTTGGTGGCCACATCCCACTTCTGGCACTGATGTTACACCTGCACAGCTGAAGACCCAAAGAATGTGATTTCCTGCTTCAGGAAAATGAAGTGACTTTAAAGTGAATATTGTTACAACAGAAAGCAACCTGACACTAATGGGGAAGAATCACCAACAGAAAAGCACAACACATAGATGGTGAACACTTCAAACGCATTGTTAACTATAAAATCACACAAACACAATTATGACATAACACAAACTAACAAACAACATGGAACACATTCAACAATTTAACCTTTTCATATATGAATTATTAGAAATTGTTTTCAGATTTTTTAAAATAATTTTTATAAAAAAATGATTTTTATCATTTTACATAAAAATCACTTTTATTAAAAAAGTATGTGGACACCATACATTTGTGGAGTAAAACAAAGGAAGAAAATATAAAAAAACATTTTTTCTAAGCATGTTTATATGTTGTTTTATTATATCTGTCATTGTTTTAATTCTAATATATTGTAAAATTAATATTTAATACTTATATTTAATAATAATGAGCTCTAAGGTTTTTTGTCAAAGCACCACTTTGTAACTTTTCAATAAAAATGCAAAACATTTAAAAATACACTCAGGTGCACTGCAGGTGAGAGGTGCACTGCATTCTGGGACTCCTCACTGTGCTCCTCTTCGCCCTCCCAATTGGCCCATACCCTTAGTTTGGTGGTGGCGACCCAATAGTAGAGTCAGTGTTAGAATTAGGTATAGTAGAGTCAGTGTTAGCATTAGGTACAGTAAAGTCAGGGTTAGCATTAGTAGATACAGTAGAGTCAGTGTTAGAATTAGGTACAGTAGAGTCAAGGTGAGGCATAGACAAAGTAGGGTCAGGGTTTGCATTAGTAGATAAAGTAGGGTCAGCGTTAGCATTAGATGCAGTAGAATCAGGATTGGCAATAGATACAGTAGAATCAGGATTGGCATCAGGTACAATTAGGATAGGTTTGATATTAAGTGCAGGAATGTAGGTATTGGCACTGGATCCTGTGAGGATCCTGTTTTATGCCTTTGAACAGTTATAAAAAGTTTAGAACTATTCTTGATCTTGAAACAGTAGAGTTAAGGTTAATGTTACTTTCAGTAGGGTCAGGGTTAGCATCAGCCACAATGGAGTCAGAGTTAGAATTAAATACAGTAGTCAGAAGTCAGACTTCTCGCTTCATCAGTGTACATGGATGAGATGAGAAAATTTGATATGTGAACCAACTGATTGTTAAAACAGTGCTAAAACAAAACTGCACCCAGTGGTTTACTACACCTCTGTAGCCACAGAGAAATGCTGTGTTATTTAGCTTGACAAACATTGTTTCCCATTGGACAATAAACCAGTACACAGAACTGCATTAACACTGAGGTTTGAACAGCCAAAGAGAGGCTTAACTGCTAGATGTGGCCCTCTTAGCATGCAGTGTCTTTCAGAGAGTCTGTAGGTGGAGCGTCTGAGGCTGCGAGTAGGTTAGCATGGTTCCTCCGGATGTTCTGGGTGCGTTGATAACACCAAAAGGAAAATCCAATTATCAACACCACAGTAACTACAGCACAGATAGCGATGATGATCAGCTTGTAGTCCACTGAAGAAGACACAAAGGAACAGAACATCAGCTTCACTTTCACAGATTAGATCTACACATACAGTGGTTACACGATCTTTACACTCACCTACAACGTTAACCCTCACAGTCACAGAATCAGAGCCTTTGTCGTTGTAGGCAGTGCAGCTGTATTGACCCTGATCTTCTGACCCGACAGTACTGATGATGAGGATGGAGGAGTTCATGAGGTTCATGTTTCCAGGTGAGCTCCAGGTGTACTGAGGACTGGGATTACCATGTGCTGAACAGTTCAGGACCAGCTCATCACCCCTAATCACAGATACGACACCGCCAGAGGGCCTTGATATGCTGGGTTTATCTGACGAGAAACAGAGAGAGCACTGTGGGACAGAGATTATGGTTTATTCTTTAATAGAGATTAAGTTAAAAATTAGTACAGGAAACTCCAACAGTTCAGGTGCAATCATATATTTTTTATATATGATTGACGCAAACCTTTTACAGCATATAATGATGTAGTATTAGAGTCCTGGATTTGCCTGACTGGAAAAAACTAACTGAAATATGTAGATATAAAATCTAACATTTCTTCTTTGTGCTGTTTTCTGTTGAACATTTTCAGCTTTTGGCAGACGCTCTTAGCCAGAGCGACTTACAGTTTGATCATTTTCTACATGTAGGTGAAGGTAGTGTTAGGAGTCTTGCCCAAGGACTCTTATTGGTATAGTGTAGGGCACTTGCCTAGGCAGGGGATTGAACTCCAGGCTACAGTTCTGTTCACAGGTGTAATAAACTCACAGTGTACTGTAATTTTCAGAGGTTCTGATGTTCCCACTTGTGGTTGTTGGAGCTGCTCCAGCTTCAGTAGAGCTGCACACTGATACTGGACTCCATCTTCATCACGGCTGGCTAGGACCTCCAGTGTGGCCGTCACATCCACGCTCCCTTTCTGTTTTTTAGAAATACTGAAGTTTCCATATGACATTTCAGTGACTGTTCTGTTTTTATTCTGGTCCACTTTGGTCCACTGTACAGTAAGATTCTGCACCGGTCCTGTATTCTTAATCTCACACTTCAGCTTCATCATCTGACCTTCTGACCACACGTTGGACACAGAGCTTAAATTCGTAGTGTGTGGATGCTCTGCAGAGAGAGACAACATCCACAAACAGTTCATATTTCAATTCAATTCAAGGTTTATTTTTATAGTTCTGTTTTACCACAAGTACTTTCACAAAGCAGCTTTACAGAGAATCCAGGTCTAAACTCCAAACTGGCTTTGTCCAGGGCGACTCTACTGTAGTCCTCCAATGAAGACACAAGGAAAATGAACACCAGCATTCTTTATCACTAGGGCCCTACCAAATTCACAGTCGTGAAAATCGAGTCACAAAATGAGCCAATTCCTGTGTAATAGACAATTTCCTGTGAAATTCAAGACTTGAGGTGGGTTTGTGTTTAGTGATTTGACAATTTTGATTCACAAAGCACTGAAATGCCTCATGTTCAGTGGTTAATATGTACTATGAAGCATTCTTAGCAATCCTACAGCAAGCATATGAGTTAGCAATGGGTTAGTCATGATGTCCAAGATGTCTAAAGTAGCAAAAAAACAACACTACTTCAGAGAACAGAGTAAATGAGTTTGAACAAAATGTTTTACCCGCTGATGATGGTAAATTATTTTGTACTAGTTGTTGTGTCTTGTTAGATTACACCCAGCGAGCAACGGTTCAGCACCACTTGGAGAGTAAAACTGATCTTCACAAAAAGAGGGCTGTTGGAAAAGAGCCACAAGAGGGAGCCAAGAAGAAAAAGATGATTAATGTTGAAGAAAAGAACTGAGAGCACAGAGGCTCACTATTTGGCAACTGTGGAACTCGCCAACGTAAACGTTCCACTGAAAAAGCTTGATCACACCAAACTAAGAGACCTTCAACACAATGTCAAAATCACAGGAGGTTTACCAAGAGCAAATAAACTCAGACAGGACTACTTTCCCAGGTCTTTTAGACACAGTTTGAAGAAGTGAAGTCACTCACAAATTCATGTGATTCTTTTTGAGTAATTTCGGATGAGTTTACCAGTGAAGAGGTCAAGTATGTTTTGCAGGTTATTTTCAGTTTCATGTTGGACAAAGATGAGGATGTTAGGAGTAGAGCTCTAAACGCTGTGCTGGCTGATTGGGTTTACAATACCACAGTTTCACAAGCCATAATTAAAACTCTCACATAATAAAGTGCAGATTTTAAGGTTTGCTTTCATTACTGACAAAGTAACCTATGTGATAAAGTCCTACAAATCTGTCCTGCAAGATCTCATGCCAAATTTAGTGCATATCTTATGCAATGCACACCTTATTTCTCTGGTCATCTAGAGTCGTTGAGTTGGTAAGCTATGTCAAAATGGTCATCAAGCATTGCCCCAGTTGCTAACTATGCATTTCGGCAAACCATCAAAGAAAAGACAAAAAGGAAAAAGTATGGGACAAATTGAACTGCCACCTGATCCGGTGATTGCATGGTGGAACTTGTGGTTATGAGGGTTATGAGCAGTACAGTACCACACAGCTCATCTGGACATTTACACAGAGTTTGTGGATCAAGACCTTGTACTGATACCCTGAACACAGGCATTGATGGAAATGTTAAACCAACACCAGCTACACCAGCGGTCAATGTCCTACACCAGCGGTCAATGTCCTACACCAGCGGTTGGAAACACACAACTCTGGAGCCGCATGCAGCTCTTTTGCTGCCCTGTTGTGGCTCCACAGCTGAATTAGATTTGTAGGTAAAAATAAAATAATCCTCCTTTACAGTAAAATAAAGCTCTGCTGATCGTTCAACACAGTTTAACAATAAATGGTCTTAAACTCTGGAGTTAATGTAGAACTGCTGATTCACCCTTTAACCCTATGCAGATAACAATCTCGCCTAGCTAGTAGCCAATGAAAATGTGAAGAGAGAGATTTAAGATGAACATCGATAATTTGGAGATGAATAGACTTATTTGCATTTATAATCACTCCAGCTGGTTTCCTGATACATTTAATCTGCAGCGAGACACAAACACTAAAAAGTCATGAGGCTGCAGTCAGTGTCTCATTTTCTGGCTTCTTGTTTGCATTGTCCTGTTCCACCTTCAACGGTGCAGCAGTTTCAATCTGGCAATGCAGGCACCCTTTAAGGAATGGGAAAATTCAAACAAGAAGCTGGCCAAAGACAAGCTGACTTCAGTCTCGTTAAAAAACTGAACGTTGAGAGACATTTTACAAGGAACTGTTCTACTTCTGCCTAAAAGTTTCCTGCTGGAGATGTGAGAAAAGAGATTGTAACTGTGCTAAAGCTTAAAGCGGAGCAAAGTAAGTCTGTGTTTTCGTTTTATTATATTTTTTAGTCTATACTACATACCCAGCTGTCACTGTGTCTTAAGATGTCTTGACAATATTTATAAGATGTCTTGAGACATTTTCTTATGCCAAGACATCTCAAGAACGTCTTAAGACGTATGAGTGAAGACACGATCTTTGTCTTGAGACATGAAAGTTAACGTCTTAAGACAAAGAAGTAATTATTTTGTGTGTCTTGAAGACGAGGCATGACTTAAGACATCACTTTGTCTTAAGACGCAGAGATGTTGTGTCTTAAGACAGTTCAGTTGAGTCCAAAGAGTGGTCCATTACCAAAAGTCCTGTGGTATGAGTGTGATATTCCTGTGGTACTGCCAAACTGAAAATTACTACTGAGGATTACCAGGATTACCACAGCACTGCCTAATGTAGAATATAATGAGAATATAACTATATAAGAGAGAATATAAGTATGTCCTCAAGAAACAGCCTGCTGTAATCTTATGGTTTTTGTGTGATATTGCTAAAAGAACATTCACTAAGGTTTTACTTGCTGTACTTTTGTGATTCTTTTTTTTTTGTATGTTTTGTTTTTTGATTATTGCAGAAATGTGTTTACAGTCATTCAATTCTTAAACAATTACCTTACCTTAAAATGTTTAAACTCATTTCCTTATATCAGTGAAGTTCATGGTAGAATAACTTTTGATTTATCTCCATTGGTAAATGTTACAATCACAGTCAGTCACAGCCTTTGGCTCATTTGCAGAAAGCATGCTATGATTAACACAACATTGATCTATTTTCAAATGTACAATTGTAACCAGAGACAACAAGCTAGGAACCAAGATAAAACAACTTTGAGCTAATAGGAAGTAAATGTACTTAACAGCTAACCTGAGTACTTTAGAGATCTCATACCACCAAAACTTAATGCAGAAAAAGCCCTTGGTTTACTCTCTCCAACATCTACACTCCTGTTTATTTTCTTAAGCAGAGCAGGGCTGCCCACAGTTAGACCATTAGGACTTTTAATTTGGCCCAACAGAAAAAGAAAAAACTTTTTATATACCATGTATAACTTTCAAAATTATTAACTCCAGGTATTTGGAAAACACAAACAGATGTATGTGGGTAGTAATTGTCTCGTTACATACAATTACATAATAAACAGATTTTTGTTTAAATGTCCAACTTCATACTTTGACTTTAATATATTAAGACATGGCCTCCAGTGATGCTGTATGATAATGCTGCACAGCTGTCTCGTGTATTTCAAGAGTTTGCAGTTTTCTATTCTGTGTCTAGATTAAAAAAACAAACAAACAAAAACAGAACAGCTCAGTTCATTCAGTACAGAGAGGCGCGAACCGGAAAAAGATCTATGGGAGGTCAAACAAAAGACTGGCGGGAGTTTAGACCAATCAGAGCGCGGGACTCCGCCGCTGGGACGTTCGGTTTTGAAGCGCGAGCGCTCTCCGCCGTTCCTCCGTTTGAAGCCGAGCGCGACCGTTACAGCCGTTACAGTGAGCGAGTCTCTCAGGTCGCTACCGCGGGCAGTTTATCGAGTTTGTTTAGCGAGTGTTAATCCTCGATAAGACAGTCTCTTACACTCCTTACTGAGACAGCGCCGCCTGCCGGGTGACGCTTTCAGCTCCACAAACGAGGAGTTTCAGCTGCGTAGCTGACTAAAGTTAACTGACTGGACCGAGTGGAGTGGCGACTGGAGTCCCGACTGCAGCGGTCAGACTCTGCTTTTAAAAGGTGAGTAGGGACAAAATGAGAAGCAGCCTCACTGACAGTCAGCTGGAGTAAACTTTAATTTCTGTAACGTTATTTCTGGGTCGATCTGCCGAGTGAAGACACCAGCGTTAGGTTAGCGTATGTAGCTAGCTAGCGGCTAAGGGGCGTGTCTGTTTACGCCTCGCGGCTGCGTCAGATGCCGCTTAGCACGCGCTCCAAATGAAAGACTGCCTCAGAAATAAATCTAAGACTGATCACAGTGCAGCAGGGTCAGCGCACTGATCACAGCGCAGCAGGGTCAGCGCACTGATCAACAGCGCAGCAGGGTCAGCGCACTGATCAACAGCGCAGCAGGGTCAGCGCACTGATCAACAGCGCAGCAGGGTCAGCGCACTGATCACAGCGCAGCAGGGTCAGCGCACTGATCACAGCGCAGCAGGGTCAGCGCACTGATCAACAGCGCAGCAGGGTCAGCGCACTGATCTGATCACAGCGCAGCAGGGTCAGCGCACTGATCACAGCGCAGCAGGGTCAGCACACTGAGCAACAGCGCAGCAGGGTCAGCGCACTGATCACAGCGCAGCAGGGTCAGCGCACTGAAAAATACAACAATGAAACTGAACACAGTCCGTCAGTCTGTGTAGTTCAGAGAGAGTAGTAATCATCTTAATTTGCTCAGTTACATTTACTCCAGTAACGTCTCGGTGGATTTGTACTTTCTAGAGTATTTTTAAAATGTATTATCTGTGCTTTAGATGTTTTACTGGGCTACATTTATTAGTAATATATAATGACCAGTTTGTTTTGTGTTTTTCATTGTTATGCCTTACTGTTGTTGTTTTGCTGCATTTACCTCATGTGTCTGTTTTGTTTTAGATGTTTCTCATCAGAAATCATCTGAAACTGAGCAACTGGTGAGACTCAAGTTTTAATTTTTTAAATAAAACTATATGAATGTCAGACAGATGTTTAGATTTGGTGGGTATTTCAAACAAATATATTTCATGAAGTATTTATTGTAATACAGAAGAGCAGAATGTTTAGGTAAAGCTGGGTTACAGTACTCAAATATCTGCACTTTATTCATTCAGTTTATTAATATGTTATTTGCCATTACAGCTGTGTTCAAAATATCGATATGGCAATATCACCAACACTGTATCAATATTTATGAATTTACTTCTTCACAGTGCTTTAATGTGTAATACTGCAAGTCTCAGACCCCTACAATTTATAGCATAAAGCATGTGGTAAACATGATCTAATAGAGTTCAGCTCTTATTAATAATCATTTCATGTAATAATTCTCTGTGAGAGAGATTAGAGGCATTGAGCTCTTCAAACGCCTGGTTCTTGTCACTGCCACTGTGAACAACTCTGACTCTGTAAGTTTTTCCACAGTGGAACATTTTGTATCAAACTATTTTTTTGCATCTTAATGATGAAATTGTGCTTAAAAATCATGTAATTCTCCTTTAACACAGCTTTTAACAGATACAGATATCAGTACTAAGCTCACACCTGCCTCAGCTGCAAATGATCATTTCTGTCACGTGTTGACTTTGGCATGTTAGAGGATGAAAACAATAGAATTGTGAATTATCTAATCAACTTTGTTGTTTTCAATCCTTCCAAAGGAACATCCTCTCTTTGGGCCTCATCCAGTATGGTGGCAGTCCATATCATTCTCAACACTCAACTGTGCTCTTACACAAGTGGCCTCATCCTGATGCTTCTTTCATTACACTGAACATCATTGTCTGAACATCAGCTATGCGTGTGAGCTGAGTGCCACGCTGGAGTTCATGCATAGGTATTATTTAAAGCCTTGTCACATTTCTTTGTGTACTAAATGCCTGAGTTGATTTTAGATGAGTAAAATTATGTATACTGTACATTATATTCTACTTATAAAGAGAATATATAATGCTTTCCCTTTTATTTACTGTGTTATGTAGCTTTTTGTGCATGTAAGATTCAAAGCTGAAAGTATCTGCCAGAGGGAGAAACTCTCTCCCACAGAAACCACTTTTCTCAGCTGCCTGAGGGCTGGAGTTCCCAGCCCTTTTCCTTTGTTACAAGATGATGTAATCCCATAACACAATCCTTATTGCCCACCTACCAGCGAGCTTGGTATGCCCTCACACAACGCAACGCATCTACCGGAGGCCATGTATTGGCGGAACCGCTCTGGTGCTTGATCAGTCAGAGCCAAGTGAGCGAGCTAGCTAATCTGAGCATACTGGGCTCATCAGGAAGGAGGGGCTTAAAGACACTGGAGCTCTAACAGAGCGTTTCAGACAGAGGGTGGGTGAACAATTACAGTATGAGAAAAATAATGTGTTTCTGGAACACTGAAGCATGTAAATGTATTATAGTCGACCCCAAAAATAAATTTATGAACATTGGAAATTAGCATAACAGGTCCCCTTTAAATTCAGCCTGCTTGTGTACGCAGATCCAAAAGTAATTTCAAATTTATTGTCTTAAAATTGATTTTTTAACAGATGCATTTTCCTCATATCTCTGACAAAGAAGACCAACACTGAGAAAAAACAGAGGAAGAAGCGACGGGCTGTGAATCTGACAGCTCTCTCACTCATCACGGATTTAACTCTGAAAGGAGAGATCGGTAACATTAGCAGTGCGATATCAGTAATGTTAGTGTTCAGGCATTACGGCATGGACATATGCACACTGAGTTATCTGTGTCCTGTTTCCTGTGTCCACATATGTCCACATAAAATGTCCACAGCTTGGCTCTATTCCAGCTCCCAGCACATCTGTGTCTGGTATTAATTGTTTGACAGCTGATCATTATCTGGCTCAGGTATGTTAGGAGTGCTGCTGGGGTTCAGACCTCTGTATTACTCTGTTGGTCAGTTTTTTTTAGTCCATTTGAATTTGTCTTAAAATAGTTTCCCATCATTTATAATTGTTCATAGTACTATATTGCTAATAACCTCAGCATAACTTATATACGGAGTAACAGCAGACCTTAAAATCAGATTCATTGGTTTGTGGAACTGTGTATTTATTGCAGTATATTTCAAATTTCTATACAAAGTCAGTTAACATGTTTTTCTCTGTCTGTAGAACATATCAAGTGTGATGACGCTATTGTACTGTGCATATACACAGTTGTAAAAACAATAACTGTAATCTATATTTTTGAAAGCTATGTGGGTGCTTTTTCATGGGCTATGCTTTGGATTGAGTAAATTATTTGAATATAGAAGTATTCTGAATTTTTAACAGATTAACAAGGAAATACAAAATTGTAAAAAAGTGATTTTCCATACCCCTTTAAATTACATTACTGTAATTCATGCATACTTATTACTGTTCTTTGTTCTCATTCTTATTATTATTTTAAAAGTTGATAAATGATACCTTCATTAAAAAATGAAGCAACTGTAAAATAGTAATTGTAAAAAAATGTTTAACACATTTTTAAAACATTAAGGGTTAATTACTATAAAAAGGTATTTAAAAGAACTGAATTAGATTTTTAAATTTTGCAGCAACGCTGTATTACAAAATAGTTGCATAAGAGTCTTCCCTCACACTACCACCATGTTGAAGGCATGGTCTGAACTCACAAATAAATTTTCACTGATTCCATAAACTTTTCTAATGCAACAGAAACATTTAAAGGCGAATTCCAGGTTTTTGTACACTTGATTCTGTCATTGCGATGTAAACAAGGTAATTTAGTGGTTTCATATAAAATGGTTATTGTAGTGAAAGTTACAGACTGGGAACCATGTGCCTATTATTATTATTATTATTATTATTACTTTTGTTGTTAAATTTGTTCTGAAATGTATAAATGTACTATGTACTAATGTATGTAATGCTTGTATGTCAATAAAATAATATACAATGTATATATATTAAAATAAGTGATACCATTATGCATCCTACATAGAACAAAAAAATAAATAATGAAAAAAATTTAATTACTAGAATTTTTGCTATAAATAATGTTACGTTTTAAAATTCCCTTAAAAAAAATTAAAAGTAAAAGATTTATTTAAAAAAAAAAATATAGGTAAAATTTAAAAATACGTATTATGCATCCTACATCTTGAGACATCTTGGGATGTTATTATTGCCAAGACATCTTAAGATCCGTGTCTATAGACACGTCTTAAAGACATGTCTTCATTTCTTAAGACATGCCTCAAGATGTCCTAAGACGTCTTCATAATGTGTCTTTAGACATATCTTAAGACATCCCAAGACATGGTGATGGCTGGGTATGAACGTATATACGGAATAACAGCAGACCTTAAAATCAGATTCATTGGTTTGTGGAACTGAGTATTTATTGCAGTATATTTCAAATTTCTACACAAAGTCAGTTAACATGTTTGTAGAACATGTCAAGTGTGATGACGCTATTGTACTGTGCATATACACAGTTGTAAAAACAATAAACAATAAGTGTAATCTATAATTTTTGTAAGCTATGTGGGTGCTTTTTCATGGGCTATGCTTTGGATTGCAGAGTAAATTATTTGAATGTAGAAGTTTTCTGAATTTTTAACAGATTAACAAGGAAATACAAAACTAAAATACTGATTTTCCATTAATTCCTTTAAATTACATTACTGTAATTTATGCATACTTATTATTGTTCTTGTTCTCCTTCTTCTTATTATTATTTTAAAAGTTGATAAAATGATACCTTCATTAAAAAATGAAGCAACTGTAAAATAGTAATGGAAAAGAATGTATTTTTAACACGTTTTTCCCACATTTTTTAAAACATTAAGGGTTAATAACTATAAAAAGGTATTTAAAAGCACTGAATTAGATTTTTAATCTACAAAATAGTTACAAAATAGTTTCATAAGAGGTTCCCTCACACTACCACCATGTTGAAGGGATGGTCTGAACTCACAAATAGATTTTCACTGATTCCATAAGCTTTCCTAATGCAACAGAAACATTTAAAGGCAAATTCCAGGTTTTTGTACACTTGATGTAAACAAAGTCATTTAGTGGTTTCATATTCATGTTTTGAAATGTATAAATGTAGTATGTACTAATGTATGTAATGTTTGTATGTTTATAAAATAATATACAATATATATATTAAAATAAGTGATACTATTATGCAGCCTACATAAAAATTAAATAATGAAAAATTAATTACTAGAATTTCTGCTATAAATAATGTTACGTTTTAAAATTCCCTTAAAAAAATTTAAAAGTAAAAGATTTATTTAAAAAAATGTAGGTAAAATTTAAAAATACGTATTATGCATCCTACATCTTGAGACGTCTTGGGATGTTATTATTGCCAAGACATCTTAAGATCCGTGTCTATAGACACGTCTTAAAGACATGTCTTCATTTCTTAAGACATGCCTCAAGATGTCCTAAGACGTCTTCATAATGTGTCTTTAGACATGTCTTAAGACATCCCAAGACATGGTAATGGCTGGGTGTGTAGTACACCAGCACATACTGAGCCATATTTACAGCCAAGATGATAAAATGGACATAATGTCGTGGCTCACAAGGTGGATTGATTTTTGTTGAAAGGACAGAATGACTCTTCTTAACCTTTGGGCTGCCAACCTATATCCTACATGATCCTCACCCACACAAGAGCAATGCCGCCTCTGCGTTTGACAGAAACTGTAGGTCTACAAACACATTGCACAAGACGCAGACAAATTGCCAGTGTTAAGTTTTTGGGAAAAAAGTTTGAGTTCAGACTGCAACATCTGGCAAAACTAGCATGGCACTGCCAGTCAACCCCAACCAATCCTGTGGATGCAGAGAGTCTGTGTGAAAACATGAACATGTACTTTTGTCTCTGAGACAGAGCGTGAAGCCTAGCAGCACTGCTGAATGTTCTAGGCTTCATTCAGCCATTTAGTCTGGCTATGCTGTGTATAGTAAATAGCATTCTTAGCAATTTACAGGGTATTAAATGACTGCTGTGAAATGTAGTACAAGAATCTGTGGAGTCTGTGATTCTTGGAAAACAACGTCTGTGAAATTAAGCTCATTTTCCCATGAATTTAGCAGGTCTCTACTTATCACATATTAGATCTTCACATACAACGTATAAATGAACTTTACACTCACCTAAAACATTCACTGTAACAGTCACAGAATCAGAGCCTTTGTCGTTGTAGGCAGTGCAGCTGTATTGACCCTGATCTTCTGACCCGACAGTGCTGATGATGAGGATGGAGGAGTTCATGAGGTTCATGTTTCCAGGTGAGCTCCAGGTGTACTGAGGACTGGGGTTACCATGTGCTGAACAGTTCAGGACCAGCTCATCGCCCCTAATCACAGATTCGACACCGCCAGAGGGCCTTGATATGCTGGGTTTATCTGATGAGAAACAGAGAGAGCACTGTGGGACAGAGATTATGGTTTATTCTTTAATAGAGATTAAGTTAAAAATTAGTACAGGAAACTCCAACAGTTCAGGTGCAATCATATATTTTTTTATATATGATTGACGCAAACCTTTTACAGCACATAATGATGTAGTATTAGAGTCCTGGATTTGCCTGACTGGAAAAAACTAACTGAAATATGTAGATATAAAATCTAACATTTCTTCTTTGTGCTGTTTTCTGTTGAACATTTTCAGCTTTTGGCAGACGCTCTTAGCCAGAGCGACTTACAGTTTGATCATTTTCTACATGTAGGTGAAGGTAGTGTTAGGAGTCTTGCCCAAGGACTCTTATTGGTATAGTGTAGGGCGCTTGCCTAGGCAGAGGATTGAACTCCAGGCTACAGTGTACAAGGTGGAGGTCTTACCCACTACACTACACCAACCATGCCACAAATATGTAAAAGACATGTAAATACATGTAAAATCCCTGCTTTCTATAATAATTTGCATTTAACTCCCGTTTCTACTTTTGTGGAATTGGGTTTGTACATATTACAGCTGATGTTAGCTAGCTAGCTAAACCGCTTGCATGTTTCCATGAAGACAGTGGGTGACTCTGTACTGGTGAAGGTAGTATCTGGACTACAGCACTGCTACACAGTTCTGTTCACAGGTGTAATAAACTCACAGTGTACTGTGATGTTCAGAGGTTCTGATGTTCCCACTTGTGGTTGTTGGAGCTGCTCCAGCTTCAGTAGAGCTGCACACTGATACTGGACTCCATCTTCATCACGGCTGGCTAGGACCTCCAGTGTGGCCGTCGCATCCACGCTCCCTTTCTGTTTTTCAGAAATACTGAAGTTTCCATATGACATTTCAGTGACTGTTCTGTTTTTATTCTGGTCCACTCTGGTCCACTGTACAGTAAGATTCTGCACCGGTCCTGTATTCTTAATCTCACAATTCAGCTTCATCATCTGACCTTCTGACCACACGTTGGACACAGAGCTTAAATTCGTAGTGTGTGGATGCTCTGCAGAGAGAGACAACATCCACAAACAGTTCATATTTCAATTCAATTCAAGGTTTATTTATATAGTTCTGTTTTACCACAAGTACTTTCACAAAGCAGCTTTACAGAGAATCCAGGTCTAAACTCCAAACTGGCATTGTCCAGGGCAACTCTACTGTAGTCCTCTAATGAAGACACAAGGAAAATGAACACCAGCATTCTTTATCACTAGGGCCCTACCAAATTCACAGTCGTGAAAATCGAGTCACAAAATGAGCGAATTCCTGTGTAATAGACAATTTCCTGTGAAATTCAAGACTTGAAGTGGGTTTGTGTTTAGTGATTTGACAATTTTGATTCACAAAGCACTGAAATGCCTCATGTTCAGTGGTTAATATGTACTATGAAGCATTCTTAGCAATCCTACAGCAAGCATATGAGTTAGCAATGGGTTAGTCATGATGTCCAAGATGTCTAAAGCAGCAAAAAAACAACACTACTTCAGAGAACAGAGTAAATGAGTTTGAACAAAATGTTTTACCCGCTGATGATGGTAAATTATTTTGTACTAGTTGTTGTGTCTTGTTAGATTACACCCAGCGAGCAACGGTTCAGCACCACTTGGAGAGTAAAACTGATCTTCACAAAAAGAGGGCTGTTGGAAAAGAGCCACAAGAGGGAGCCAAGAAGAAAAAGATGATTAATGTTGAAGAAAAGAACTGAGAGCACAGAGGTTCACTGTTTGGCAACTGTGGAACTCGCCAACGTAAACGTTCCACTGAAAAAGCTTGATCACACCAAACTAAGAGACCTTCAACACAATGTCAAAATCACAGGAGGTTTACCAAGAGCAAATAAACTCAGACAGGACTACTTTCCCAGGTCTTTTAGACACAGTTTGAAGAAGTGAAGTCACTCACAAATTCATGTGATTCTTTTTGAGTAATTTCGGACAAGTTTACCAGTGAAGAGGTCAAGTATGTTTTGCAGGTTATTTTCAGTTTCATGTTGGACAAAGATGAGGATGTTAGGAGTAGAGCTCTAAACGATGTGCTGGCTGATTGGGTTTACAATACCACAGTTTCACAAGCCATAATTAAAACTCTCACATAATAAAGTGCAGATTTTAAGGTTTGCTTTCATTACTGACAAAGTAACCTACGTGATAAAGTCCTACAAATCTGTCCTGCAGGATCTCATGCCAAATTTAGTGCATATCTTATGCAATGCACACCTTATTTCTCTGGTCATCTAGAGTCGTTGAGTTGGTAAGCTATGTCAAAATGGTCATCAAGCATTGCCCCAGTTGCTAACTATGCATTTCGGCAAACCATCAAAGAAAAGACAAAAAGGAAAAAGTATGGGACAAATTGAACTGCCACCTGATCCGGTGATTGCATGGTGGAACTTGTGGTTATGAGGGTTATGAGCAGTACAGTACCACACAGCTCATCTGGACATTACACAGAGTTTGTGGATCAAGACCTTGTACTGATACCCTGAACACAGGCATTGATGGAAATGTTAAACCAACACCAGCTACACCAGCGGTCAATGTCCTACACCAGCGGTTGGAAACACACAACTCTGGAGCCGCATGCAGCTCTTTTGCTGCCCTGTTGTGGCTCCACAGCTGAATTAGATTTGTAGGTAAAAATAAAATAATCCTCCTTTACAGTAAAATAAAGCTCTGCTGATCATTCAACACAGTTTAACACTAAATGGTCTTAAACTCTGGAGTTAATGTAGAACTGCTGATTCACCCTTTAACCCTATGCAGATAACAATCTCGCCTAGCTAGTAGCCAATGAAAATGTGAAGAGAGAGATTTAAGATGAACATCGATAATTTGGAGATGAATAGATTTATTTGCATTTATAATCACTCCAGCTGGTTTCCTGATACATTTAATCTGCAGCGAGACACAAACACTAAAAAGTCATGAGGCTGCAGTCAGTGTCTCATTTTCTGGCTTCTTGTTTGCATTGTCCTGTTCCACCTTCAACGGTGCAGCAGTTTCAATCTGGCAATGCAGGCACCCTTTAAGGAATGGGAAAATTCAAACAAGAAGCTGGCCAAAGACAAGCTGACTTCAGTCTCGTTAAAAAACTGAACGTTGAGAGACATTTTACAAGGAACTGTTCTACTTCTGCCTAAAAGTTTCCTGCTGGAGATGTGAGAAAAGAGATTGTAGCTGAGCTAAAGCTTAAAACGGAGCAAAGTAAGTCTGTGTTTTCGTTTTATTATATTTTTTAGTCTATACTAGTACATCAGCATATACTGAGACATATTTACAGCCAAGATGGTAAAATGGACATAAAAATGTTGTGGCTCCCAAGGTGGATTGATTTTTGTTGAAAGGACAAAATGGCTCTTCTTAACCTTTGGGTTGCCAACCTATATCCTACACGATCCTCACCCACACAAGGTCCAGTTAATTTCCAAAAATGCCACCAAGCTAATGGACTTGATCACTTGGTTTGAATCTTGACCTGTTTTGATTCACAAGGCATACAAAAGATTTACTCTGCGCAGCAACAGAGTTGAACCAAACCCTCTCTGATTGCTCAGAGTTAAACACAAGAGCGCATCACTTGTTTCCCTGCATCATTCAGATGATCAGGCAGTATTGCTGCTATGGAGATGAGTCAAATGAGAGCATCATGCAAAGTAGTCTTCATCAACCAGCAGCTGAATTCCTGAAAGAAGTGCAGATTTTTGATCCTGCACATGATCTCCAACAGTGGATTTAAATTCACTGAGCAATGCCGTCTCTGCGTTTGACAGAAACTGTAGGTCTACAAACACATTGCACAAGACGCAGACAAATTGCCAGTGTTAAGTTTTTGGGAAAAAAGTTTGAGTTCAGACTGCAACATCTGGCAAAACTAGCATGGCACTGCCAGTCAACCCCAACCAATCCTGTGGATGCAGAGAGTCTGTGTGAAAACATGAACATGTACTTTTGTCTCTGAGACAGAGCGTGAAGCCTAGCAGCACTGCTGAATGTTCTAGGCTTCATTCAGCCATTTAGTCTGGCTATGCTGTGTATAGTAAATAGCATTCTTAGCAATTTACAGGGTATTAAATGACTGCTGTGAAATGTAGTACAAGAATCTGTGGAGTCTGTGATTCTTGGAAAACAACGTCTGTGAAATTAAGCTCATTTTCCCATGAATTTAGCAGGTCTCTACTTATCACATATTAGATCTTCACATACAACGTATAAATGAACTTTACACTCACCTAAAACATTCACTGTAACAGTCACAGAATCAGAGCCTTTGTCGTTGTAGGCAGTGCAGCTGTATTGACCCTGATCTTCTGACCCGACAGTGCTGATGATGAGGATGGAGGAGTTCATGAGGTTCATGTTTCCAGGTGAGCTCCAGGTGTACTGAGGACTGGGGTTACCATGTGCTGAACAGTTCAGGACCAGCTCATCGCCCCTAATCACAGATTCGACACCGCCAGAGGGCCTTGATATGCTGGGTTTATCTGATGAGAAACAGAGAGAGCACTGTGGGACAGAGATTATGGTTTATTCTTTAATAGAGATTAAGTTAAAAATTAGTACAGGAAACTCCAACAGTTCAGGTGCAATCATATATTTTTTTATATATGATTGACGCAAACCTTTTACAGCACATAATGATGTAGTATTAGAGTCCTGGATTTGCCTGACTGGAAAAAACTAACTGAAATATGTAGATATAAAATCTAACATTTCTTCTTTGTGCTGTTTTCTGTTGAACATTTTCAGCTTTTGGCAGACGCTCTTATCCAGAGCGACTTACAGTTTGATCATTTTCTACACGTAGGTGAAGGTAGTGTTAGGAGTCTTGCCCAAGGACTCTTATTGGTATAGTGTAGGGTGCTTGCCTAGGCAGGGGATTGAACTCCAGGCTACAGTGTACAAGGTGGAGGTCTTACCCACTACACTACACCAACCATGCCACAAATATGTAAAAGACATGTAAATACATGTAAAATCCCTGCTTTCTATAATAATTTGCATTTAACTACCGTTTCTACTTTTGTGGAATTGGGTTTGTACATATTACAGCTGATGTTAGCTAGCTAGCTAAACCGCTTGCATGTTTCCATGAAGACAGTGGGTGACTCTGTACTGGTGAAGGTAAGTATCTGGACTACAGCACTGCTACACAGTTCTGTTCACAGGTGTAATAAACTCACAGTGTACTGTGATGTTCAGAGGTTCTGATGTTCCCACTTGTGGTTGTTGGAGCTGCACCAGCTTCAGTAGAGCTGCACACTGATACTGGACTCCATCTTCATCACGGCTGGCTGAGACATTCAGTGTGGCCGTCACATCCCCGCTCTTTCTCTCCTCTCCAGAAGAGCTGAAGTTTCCATATGACATTTCAGTAACTGTTCTGTTTTTATTCTGGTCCACTCTGGTCCACTGTACAGTAAGGTTCTGTAAGGGACCCACATTCTTAATCTCACACTTCAGCTTCATCATCTGACCTTCTGACCACACGCTGGACTCAGAGCTGATCTTCACACTGTCTGGACGCCCTGCAGAGAGAGGTATTTTAAAATGTATCTAAAAAGTGCTTTTTACAACAGGCATTTTCACAGAGCAGCTTTACAGAGAATCTGTGTTTCAGCCCCAAATGAGCATCACTGAGAGCAACAGTGGAAAGAAAATCTCTCTAAGATCAAGAGGAAGAAACTCTGAGAGGAAGCAAGACTCAAAAGGGGAACCCATCCTCCTCTGGTCAACACATGAATTGATAAACAACAGTGAAAATTACATTGACTTGTTAGGCTAGGCAAACTAACACTCGTTGATTAGGCAAACTAATGTTAGAAGGATAGGAAATGTAGCATTATCTAGAACATAGAAAAAGGAAAGAACTGAGTCTGTCATTGGACAGGAGTGCTTATATTAACTAATGAGAGCTGATGACTGTTAAAGGCCTCTCAGTCTAACAAATGAGAACCAGATCAATGAAAACCGATGATTACTGTTAGAACCGTATCCCAGTGATCAGTTCTGTGGTTGGAGCGTAAATCCACAGTAAACTCTGTGATCAGAGGGAGGATCTGTGTAAGGCAGTGAGTGGAAAGAGGAAAAGCAGCTTTCAGCATTTCAGCACTGCAGTACTGAGGAAACTGCACAGGTGGGATTACTGTACTCACTGTAAAGACTCAGATGGACCCTCTTTTTACATTGTTCTTTATTCGGCACTGTCAGGAAACAGAACAACTCTCTTCCGTTCACCTCCCACTGTGTCAGACCGGGTGATCTCCACATCACACTGGTTTCACTGTCTGTTTGAACAGGATTAATCTGAGACTCCCAGCCCAGAATGTGCTGTGATGAAGGTGGTTTGGATGGTATGGAGCAGTTGAGTTCAACAGGTTCTCCGTACTCCACCAGCAGGGACTCATGGGAAACAGTGAGTGTTGAACAGCCATCTGTCAATGAAATCATAAAGCACAAAAACACAGTTAAATACCAATATGTCATAATGTTTACATCCACAACAACAACATAGCAGAGTCTGATTACACACAGACACATCAGACTGGTTTAGCATCTACAAAATCTCCTAATGTGAGTAATGCCAGAGCTGCAACGCTGCTGGTTTCCTTACACTCCACTGCTCAGTCAAAGTCTTTTGAATTCACCAGACTAGCAGAGCGTCTGTCAAAATTATTCATAACAAAAAAAGTTGATCAAATTGCTGGATATAAAAATCACAAAGACAATAATGTAAACATAAACTGATCAAGAAGAATAAAATGTAATAATAAAAATAATAATGATAACAATAGTAGAGTTAAATCAATAAAATTATGAGGAAATCAAAATGTTAGTGTAAAAACTTCCATCACTCCTTTCAGTTCGTCTCATTTATCGTCCTAAACTGAGAACACTGGGGCTTATGATATAGACACACCATGCTCAAATGACTGGGCTCAGAATATGGTTCTAAATCTGATTCAGAGTCTGAGTCAAATTCAAATTTTAAATGTGATTCAGTCATCAAGCACTTTCTCACAGAATCAGATTGTGAAACAGAGAATAAGAATTGGAAACGAATTCTGATTCTGATTTGGAGTCATCTAGTAGTTTCTGACTCACAGAATTAATTCTGTTATACCACAAACACTTTAATGCTGCATCTGGATTTGTTATTAATAATAGTCACTAATGCACTTTGTGCTGCAAAGTACACATCGGCAGTGCACAGCTTTGTTTACATCCGGGATCATCCTGCAGGAGATCCTAGTGCATCTGAGGTCTTGCAAGCCGTCCCAGGGGTGCAAAGCCAGAGCAAAACAACAGGTAAAGCAGAGAGGTACACACCTGTGATCCGTCAGTGATTACAGGCAATATGAGATCTCTCTCAAACAAAATGGATGAATGAACACTGTTAGCTCAGAGTCAGTGGGAATTCTGGGAAGGTAGGTTTATGTGTTTTACTGAGACCTGGCTGCACAAACTGATTCCTAAAGCTAGTCGAAGGCTTTCAGGTGGTTAGAGAGGACCAGAACAGCGCAGAGAGTGGAAAGAGAAGAGGAGGTGGATTGGCACTGTTTTTCAACAGTATTTGATGCAATCCAGGTCACATTACTGTAAAGGAACAATTATGTACCCTGGACGTTGAGCTATTAGCAGTTAGCATGTTATCGCAATATTGGTGTACATCCCACTGTCTGTTGTTGCTGCCTTTGTGTGTAACATCACCCACAATGCGACGGGAGGACTACTGGGGACTTTAGCCATGCCAATCTTTCCTGCATTCTACTCACATTCACAGTCTGTCAGGTTCATCACCTGGGAACACAGGACACTGGACCTGCTATATGACAATGTCAAAGAGGCCCATGCTAGAGGACCCCATGCTAAGGACATGAATGGTTGCTGTGTAACAAACTACATAAAATGTATTTGTAGACAATACTGTGCCATTCAAGGCTGCGTTGGGTCACTAGCAATCTGAAGGCACCACTGAACAAGAAGAAGAGGGCTTTTAGGGCTGGCAGTAGGGATGGTGTGAGAAGCATGCAGAGGAAGCTGAAGGTGAGAATTAGAGAGTGTAGGGAGGACTACAGGAGAAAAATAGAGAGCAATCTTCAGAGGGTTGAGGTGAAAGCTTGGTGGGACGGAATAAGGAAAGTGTTTCACTATAAACTGCCTTGCAGTCAGCAGACTGAGGAGAGCTGGATGAGGGCAAATGAGCTGAACACTTTCCACAATAAGATTGGTAGTGGGTCATTCACCAATACATCACCTGGGACATCACCGCATCTCGCCCTCCCTTTGTGTCCTCCTCAGCCCCAAAACAATGATCACCCCCAGTGCCCCCCCCCCTTTCCTCATCCAGACCTCTACACCACAGCTGATCAGGTGAGAAGAGAGGCACAATGACTGAGTGCAGGAAAAGTGGAGAGCCCTGGTGGTGTCAGTGCTAAAGTGCACTTTTGCAGGTCTTTTCTTTCTACAGCTGTCAGACTGTTCAACTCTGCACTCTAATTCATTTAATACTGTACATCACTGTATCATCTGCACTACACTTGCTTATTCTGCTCTGGTCATGCTCTTTTGCACAATACTGTATGTTACAGAAGTTCTGCAATGGGTTTTCTGTGACTGACATAACTCTGACATAAATGTTTATAAATGCTTATTCTAGTAGGTACCATATTTATCCTAACAGGTGTCATTTGCCATAAAGGTAACATTTGCAAATTTTGATCAAAGTTAGCTAAAGTAGCTTTTATGACAGGTTACTTCTACTGAAATAAGCATTCATAAATAGTTCTATAGTGTTATATCAGTTGTCATGAAAAGCTTGTGTATATCTTATTTTTATTTCTGTCTAATTTATGTCTATTTTATTTCTATTTTTATTTCAACCTAATAGCTCCAAGTTCATGTGCAATTAGGCATCTTGCTACTTTAACACTGCAATTTTCCTTTGGGATCAACAATCTACAATATCTATCTATCTATCTATCTATCTATCTATCTATCTATCTATCATGAAATGAATTTCAATCCAAGATGGCACTGCGGGTGGCAGCCATGGTGAGACATACGTTTTGAATTTATTTTTGTTTGTTCATGTACTGTGAATTCAGTCAGTTGGAGCAGAAAACAGTTGCTTAACTTCAGGGACAATGTTTCACTTGATATCATCAGTTTATTCAAAACTTGTCTGGTCTCTTAACATTCTGACTTGAGGCTGACATGTAAATTTTTTACATATTGTTGTTGAAGATCCAGTGTGAGGATGTAACTCCACCAAAGAGCAGGGCGGATCAGAGCGTTACATAACAGAAAGAGTAACAACCACAGACTGACACACAGACAAACACACGTGTCTGAACACACACTCAGACTGTACTGCTGTGTGTATGAGTGTGTGTGTGTTTGTGTGTGTAGGGTGAACACTAATCCTTTCACTGTTCTGAGGCTTTTCCTTTATATTGGAAACAACCGAATAAGCCACCCTGCTTTATAATAAAAGGCAAAACGTAAAGATCATTTTTTTTCTTTTTGCAAATTGAAAATACAAGATCACATACAAACACAAATTTGGTACAGACGGAAAGTTTAGAATCTGCATGTTGCAAACAATTTCTCCCTTTATAGTTACTGGGGTTAGTAGAACACAGAAGACTGGAACTACCATAGGTAAAAGCCTGAAAGACACCTCCAAGAGGAAGATCTCTAAACTCTGGCACTACCAAGATTAACATGATAACATAATACCAAGACTGGCATTACCAATCAAAGCAGCCCTAAAACTCACACTACCAAGAGTACGAGCCCTAAAGACCAGCACTTTCAAATCTAGCAGCAATAAACACCGGCAGTACCAACAGTAAGGAGGCCTAAGGACTGACACGACGAAATCTAAGAGCCTTAAACACTGAAAGTAACGAGAATAAACCCCATAAAGTCTTGCATTTTCCACAGAATTTCTCCTCTTGTTTCAGTGAAGAGTTAGTGATATGTAACCTTAGCTGACAGGAAACTTTCTATGCCATCATACTCCCCACTCACCCTCCTACTCCGTGTGTACTCACCAGTGTGTGTGTATTCCACATACACTCCCATCACAACCAAAAACACAGGCAGAACACACACTGTCATCCTGAACCAACTCCAGAACTCCACAGAGTGGAGAAAGGAGAAAGGAATATTAAACACATCAGATTCCACAATTACAAATACAGCCTCCCAACTGACCACTCACTGACCACTCCTCACTCACTTCCTCTCTTTCTTTATCTGACTGGCACGTCCAGAACCAGATTCCTGTGTGTCTCTGTGTGTGTGTGTGTGTGTGTGTGTGTGTGTGTGTGTGAGAGAGAGAGAGAGAGAGAGAGAGAGAGCACGCGAGAGAGAGAGAGCGCGAGAGAGAGAGAGAGAGTGCGAGTTTTCACGGACTAGTAAATCATTTCCTGATACACACACTGATGTAAAAAACGCCCAACCCTTAAAATTTCCCAACACTTCAATCTGTGGATCAGGAAGATCAAGAAACGAAGGAGAGAAAATATAAGAGAGAGTGTGTGAGTGAGTGAGAGAGAGAGAGAGACAATGCAACCCAACTGTCAGAAATGTTTGGTCAGACTGTCAGAGGAAAAAAAGCTCTTAAATGACCAAAAAGTGCAAAATGTAAGCAATAAATTGTGTTTCCTAAATTGTGACTGCATAATTTAAGCAATTCCTCAGTATTACTGGGCTGTTGCTCGTTTGTTACTGTGGTATTTGAGGCAGTTCTTAGGTGGCTGCTAGGCTGCTGCAAGGATACTGCTTGGTGGTTGCTAGGGCACTGGTAAGCAGTTATGAAGGTATTCAAGGCGGTTGCATGGTATTATTTAAGGGTGCCTCACTGCTTCAGCTAAGTTGTGTCTAGACAGTTCCTATGTCATCCTAAGTGGATGCTAAGATGTTGCAAGGTGGGTACTGTAGTGTCTTAGGTAGTTGCTAAAATGTCATTCCAAGTGGTCGTTAAGGTGTCTCTCAGCAGTTCATGTGTTATCCCATGTGACTGCTAGATTGTTTTTATGTGGTGGCTATAAGATTGGAAGTGGTTGCTATGTTATTCCAGGTGGTTGCTAGGGTGTTCTCATTTAGTTGGGTATGGAATTTTTCTTGGTTGCTAAAGTACTGCAATGTGTATAGTAAAGAACGGGTAAAGGGTGATTGTGAGGGTATTGGCAGGTGATTACTTTGTATTTTTACTCTATATTTTCTCTATAAGACTGGCTCCACTTAAAAGTATGAGCCCTACAGATTGCCTACCAAGAGAAAGAGACCTGGTCTGACACTACCAACAGAAAAGGCCCTAAAGACTGACACTACCAAGAGAAGGAGCCCTAAAGACTGACACTACCAAGAGAAGGAGCCCTAAAGACTGACACTACCAAGAGAAGGAGCCCTAAAGACTGACACTACCAAGACATAAAGCCCTAGAACATCTTCAATGTCAATGATTTTTTATTACTACAGATTTAAACTACTGTTTTGCAGAATTAATAAATGTAATGCCACTATGTCAGTTATTGTGAACATGTTATGCATGAATGCAGCAGCACGGCTCGTCTTCAATCTCCCCAAGTTCAGCCACATCACTCCACTGCTGCGCTCCCTTCACTGGCTTCCTGTAGCTGCACGCATCAGATTTAAAACCCTGATTCCTACAAAGCCAAAAATGGACCAGCCCCTCCCTCCCTGATGGCAATGGTCAAAACTCAAACTGCATCTCGAGCCCTTCAAATTTCAAGTACAGCTCAGCTCGACTTGGCATCCTTCAAGACGCGTGGAAGACGAGCATCAAGACTTTTCTCTGTCCTGGAGCCCAGGTGGTGGTATGTATGGTACTGCACTTATTGAAAGGTCTTGTATTGCATTTATTCTGTTTCTTTTTCTCTGGGTATCAACACTGACTTTTGTTTCTAGCAGTATCTGAGCACAGGGGTAGTTTGTACTCTAATCTATTTGTAACTAGCAAATATACTTTTTCTAAGTCGACAATAAAGCACTTTTGTAAGTTGCTCTGGACAAGAGCGTCTGCTAAGTGCATTAAATGTAAATGTAAAAACAGTGTCTATGTGACTCTTTAACACTATATTTAGTCAAAGTCTAATTTCATTGCTCTGATTCCTGCTCGCCCGCGAGCTCTGACTCCACCCTAAACTCAGTCTGTCCTTATCACTGCAGTGAAAGTGAAAGTAAGCGGAGCCGCAGTGATGCTGCAGCTGGATAAAACTTCAGAAGAGCAGCTTTGGTAAGACATTCTCTCAGACTGTATCTGATTTCTGTCACAGTGGAACAGCCGCAGTTTAGAAATATATTAACATAGTAACTAATTTCAATCATGTTTTCAGCGAGTAATCAGGTAAACATGTTTTCTGTTCAAAATGCAGAGAAAAGCAGTGAGCTCTACTGCCCTCTCAAAGCTGCAGTACTACACTCTCACAGCCACACCGTCAGAACTGCAGTACCACACTCTCAGAGCCGCAGTACTGCACTCTCAGAGCCACACTCTCAGAGCCACACTCTCAGAGCCACACTCTCAGAGCCATACTGTGGAGAAGGGGGCATGGCCGGGTGTTGAATGCAGGACGGAGAAGCCGGTCTGGCTGAACCAGCGGGCTAAGTAGCTGATTATGTTCACCTGTGCCTTATTTCTGCCAGCCTACTTACAGCCTTCTCTTCCTTCAGTAGGTGGCAGAGCCCAGAGAGAGAAGGAGACCTATGAAGGTGTGAGAGCTGAGCTGAACTGAACCGAACCAGAAAGAAAGAAAAGAAAGGACTGAAAAGTCCCAGCGAGCGTCTTGTCTTACTTTGTGGGCTGAAAAGCTGAGTGTTTTGCGTTGTGTGTAAATAATAATAAAAGAAAGCTCTCCGTCTTCACACCTGCCCCCGGCATCTTTCCTCCACCCATCGTTAAAGCCGCACCCTCAGAGCTGTAAACTCAGAGCCGCACCCTCAGAGCTGTACCCTCAGAGCTGTAAACTCAGAGCCGCACCCTCAGAGCTGTAAACTCAGAGCTGTAAACTCAGAGCCACACCCTCAGAGCCACACCCTCAGAGCTGTAAACTCAGAGCCGCACCCTCAGAGCTGTAAACTCAGAGCCGCACCCTCAGAGCTGTAAACTCAGAGCCGCACCCTCAGAGCTGTAAACTCAGAGCTGTAAACTCAGAGCCACACCCTCAGAGCCACACCCTCAGAGCTGTAAACTCAGAGCTGTAAACTCAGAGCCGCACGCTCAGAGCCACACCCTCAGAGCTGTAAACTCAGAGCTGTAAACTCAGAGCCGCACGCTCAGAGCCACACCCTCAGAGCCACACCCTCAGAGCTGTAAACTCAGAGCCACACCCTCAGAGCTGTAAACTCAGAGCCACACCCTCAGAGCTGTAAACTCAGAGCCACACCCTCAGAGCTGTAAACTCAGAGCCGCACCCTCAGAGCTGTAAACTCAGAGCCGCACCCTCAGAGCTGTAAACTCAGAGCCGCACGCTCAGAGCTGTAAACTCAGAGCTGTAAACTCAGAGCCACACCCTCAGAGCCACACCCTCAGAGCTGTAAACTCAGAGCCACACCCTCAGAGCTGTAAACTCAGAGCCGCACCCTCAGAGCTGTAAACTCAGAGCCGCACGCTCAGAGCTGTAAACTCAGAGCTGTAAACTCAGAGCCACACGCTCAGAGCTGTAAACTCAGAGCCGCACGCTCAGAGCTGTAAACTCAGAGCCGCACGCTCAGAGCTGTAAACTCAGAGCTGTAAACTCAGAGCCACACCCTCAGAGCTGTAAACTCAGAGCCGCACGCTCAGAGCTATAAACTCAGAGCCGCACCCTCAGAGCTGTAAACTCAGAGCCGCACCCTCAGAGCTGTAAACTCAGAGCCGCACGCTCAGAGCTGTAAACTCAGAGCTGTAAACTCAGAGCCGCACGCTCAGAGCTGTAAACTCAGAGCCGCACGCTCAGAGCTGTAAACTCAGAGCTGTAAACTCAGAGCTGTAAACTCAGAGCCGCACGCTCAGAGCTGTAAACTCAGAGCCGCACGCTCAGAGCTGTAAACTCAGAGCTGTAAACTCAGAGCCACACCCTCAGAGCTGTAAACTCAGAGCCACACCCTCAGAGCTGTAAACTCAGAGCCGCACCCTCAGAGCTGTAAACTCAGAGCCACACCCTCAGAGCTGTAAACTCAGAGCCGCACCCTCAGAGCTGTAAACTCAGAGCCGCACCCTCAGAGCTGTAAACTCAGAGCCGCACGCTCAGAGCTGTAAACTCAGAGCCACACCCTCAGAGCCACACCCTCAGAGCTGTAAACTCAGAGCCGCACCCTCAGAGCTGTAAACTCAGAGCCGCACCCTCAGAGCTGTAAACTCAGAGCCGCACCCTCAGAGCTGTAAACTCAGAGCTGTAAACTCAGAGCCACACCCTCAGAGCCGCACCCTCAGAGCTGTAAACTCAGAGCTGTAAACTCAGAGCCACACCCTCAGAGCCACACCCTCAGAGCTGTAAACTCAGAGCTGTAAACTCAGAGCCGCACGCTCAGAGCCACACCCTCAGAGCCACACCCTCAGAGCTGTAAACTCAGAGCCACACCCTCAGAGCTGTAAACTCAGAGCCACACCCTCAGAGCTGTAAACTCAGAGCCACACCCTCAGAGCTGTAAACTCAGAGCCGCACCCTCAGAGCTGTAAACTCAGAGCCGCACGCTCAGAGCTGTAAACTCAGAGCTGTAAACTCAGAGCCACACCCTCAGAGCCACACCCTCAGAGCTGTAAACTCAGAGCCACACCCTCAGAGCTGTAAACTCAGAGCCGCACCCTCAGAGCTGTAAACTCAGAGCCGCACGCTCAGAGCTGTAAACTCAGAGCTGTAAACTCAGAGCCACACGCTCAGAGCTGTGAACTCAGAGCCGCACGCTCAGAGCTGTAAACTCAGAGCCGCACGCTCAGAGCTGTAAACTCAGAGCTGTAAACTCAGAGCCACACCCTCAGAGCTGTAAACTCAGAGCCGCACGCTCAGAGCTATAAACTCAGAGCCGCACGCTCAGAGCTGTAAACTCAGAGCTGTAAACTCAGAGCCGCACGCTCAGAGCTGAAACTCAGAGCTGTAAACTCAGAGCTGTAAACTCAGAGCTGTAAACTCAGAGCCGCACGCTCAGAGCTGTAAACTCAGAGCCGCACGCTCAGAGCTGTAAACTCAGAGCTGTAAACTCAGAGCCACACCCTCAGAGCTGTAAACTCAGAGCCACACCCTCAGAGCTGTAAACTCAGAGCCGCACCCTCAGAGCTGTAAACTCAGAGCCACACCCTCAGAGCCGCACCCTCAGAGCTGTAAACTCAGAGCCGCACCCTCAGAGCTGTAAACTCAGAGCCGCACGCTCAGAGCTGTAAACTCAGAGCTGTAAACTCAGAGCCACACCCTCAGAGCTGTAAACTCAGAGCCACACCCTCAGAGCTGTAAACTCAGAGCTGCACGCTCAGAGCTGTAAACTCAGAGCTGTAAACTCAGAGCTGTAAACTCAGAGCCGCACCCTCAGAGCTGTAAACTCAGAGCCGCACCCTCAGAGCTGTAAACTCAGAGCCGCACCCTCAGAGCTGTAAACTCAGAGCCGCACCCTCAGAGCTGTAAACTCAGAGCCACACCCTCAGAGCTGTAAACTCAGAGCCGCACGCTCAGAGCTGTAAACTCAGAGCCGCACCCTCAGAGCTGTAAACTCAGAGCCGCACCCTCAGAGCCGCACCGTCAGAGCTGTAAACTCAGAGCCACATGGCTTCATTCACAATAAAACAGCTTTAATATCAAGTTACTACATTCAGGACAACACTAAAGGCTTATTTGGCCTAAACATGCCCAGAGTTTATCACTCTAAGTAATAGGCAGCCAAATTCATCACATTGATTAATCGATAAGTGGAATTTAAGACATTATAAAATAGTCACGGTGACCAACGGTCAAGACACAATTATGATCTGTTTTGTTGTTTGTACTACCATTTTAAATCATATTGAGAAACGCCCACATTACAAAATCTAATACATTAAATATTATAATGTCTTATATACTACAGCGTATTGATCCAGAGTTCAGCTGCATTAACCAAGGCAATGACTTTATCAGTTATTTTAAGGTGCTGCATTAGAATGACTTCGTTGTTGGTGTTCATGTTGTGTTATTGACCCTGAGTGGATAGCTGCTGGTTTTCTGGACTGTGTGTGTGAAATGACCATTTTGTAAGAACATCTTTTCATTTATATTGCAAATCTTACCAATTTGGCTGCCTGTTATTATAACTACTACAGTAAAATTACTTTATGTAGTTTGCCAAACTGCACACATTATTTTTAGGCTGCTTGTATCATAAACATTTTGTAAAGTGTCTTCATTATGAGCTGTTTTATTGTAAATGAAGGACTCCTGCCTCTTGGCTCTGAATGCGCTGTTGTTCTTACCGTAAACGGTGTAAAAACTGCACAGTTGTATTTCTTGTGCAGATAGTTTTACTGTGTAATGAAGACCAGCTGGTTTAAGTGCATAGATTCTGCAGCAGAAATACTGTATTCCTTTAGAGAAATCTGTCTTGCTGTAAAACTGAAATGTTCTGAACTCTGAAGGTGCTCCTGCCTCCCAGTCCAGGCTGGATGAATGGGGGGAAATGCCTCCCTTTCCCTCACTCTGTTATTGTGGGTTGGGTTTGTTTGTAGAAAGAAATTTCCCTACAGTTGCTGCCAAAAGAGCTCAGTTCACCAGCTGTTCATGATAATAAAGTTTCTAATATAGAGAACGAGAGTAAAGTTTATGGTGCTTAAGAAAAGTTTTATTTTAAGTTTGTTTGTATTTGTATTCTGGCTAATTTGGCCTTGGACTCTTTGGTAAGTTGTAGTGTACTCACTGTTTGCTTGTGTCAGACTGATACTGTAGAACCCGATAACCAAAAAAATCCTCTTCACTCCCCGAGAACCTCTCTGGGTTTGTTACATCGATGTTGAACCCGTTTGATACCGACACAGCTGGAACACCAGAGAGAGATAATGAGCCAATAAGAGGCACTTAAAGAAGGTGAACTAAGTCCAGCAGAGTTTAGATTTACACAGACAGGTTTAAGAGCGATTTTAGAGAAAAGATATTTTTACCCCATGTAGTTGTGTAGAGCAGCAGAAGGAGAGATTTCTCCATCCCTCCATCTCTCCACCTCTCCATCTGTCTTCTGATTTGCTTCTTCTGTGTGCACCACATTCCCAACTTACCAAAGAGTCCAAGGCCAAATTAGCCAGAATACAAATACAAATAAACTTAAAATAAAACTTTTCTTAAGCACCATAAACTTTATTCTCGTTCTCTATATTAGAAACTTTATGATCATGAACAGCTGGTGAACTGAGCTCTTTTGGCAGCAACTGTAGGGAAGTTTTCATATCACATTGTACTGAACTGCATCACAGCTTATAGTATTATAGCAAACTGACTCTTAAAGTATCGTATCTTATATAATCGAATTGCAGAGTATCGTATTGTATTGAACCGAATCTCAGAGTACTGTATTGTATTTTAGCGCCGATGTAGAAGAAGTTGTGTAAAACTGCATGCAGAGCAAAATAGTATTTTGTTTTGAAAACCTTTGAATACTTTGAATTGAATATGGTATTATATTGAACAGAATTGTAGACTATTGTGGGGTATCAAATAGTTTCTAATTGAATCACAGCATGTCATTTTGTATTAAGCTGTATTGCAGATTATCTTGTTGTATCAAATTAAATCACAGGATATCATGTTGTCTGTAGCGTATCAAATTATCATTTTGTGTCAAACTACATCATTGTATTTTGATTATCATGTTAACTTTTGACTACAGCTTTAGATCAAACACTATGAAGCAAAACTTTGTCTCAAGTATTCAACTTTTATAATGTTAAAAATGGAAAGATCTGAACAAAAGACAGAGTTACGTTTTGTTGTACTGAAAACAGACACCACTGAACTGAATTCTGAATTTTGTAAATTGCATAATTGTGAATTGTGCCTTGTATGAAAAGAAACCACTAGAGTACTAAAGGCACAGCAATAAAGGCATCAGTGTGAAAATATCTTTCTGGCACTTTCCCAACGCAAACAATACATTTTGGCCCAAGACAAAAATGTGTTGGTGTCTCTGTTTAAAGGCAAAAATATCAGTGTTTCAGTGTATTGACAGGAAGATGATCTGATAACAGTGTGTTGTTGTTTTTACAGGATCATAGTCAGTGCTCCACTGAGACGAAGCACTAATGAAAAGGCATCAGGAGCAATTTACAGCTGCACACTCAATACAGCAACCTGCACTCTACTGTACCAGCAAGGTACTGATACACAAACAGAGCTCTACTGTACCAGCAAGGCACTGATACACAAACAGAGCTCTACTGTACCAGCAAGGCACTGATACACAAACACAAACAGAGCTCTACTGTACCAGCAAGGCACTGATACACAATCGGAGCTCTACTGTACCAGCAAGGCACTGATACACAAACACAAACAGAGCTCTACTGTACCAGCAAGGCACTGATACACAAACACAAACAGAGCTCTACTGTACCAGCAAGGTACTGATACACAAACACAAACAGAGCTCTACTGTACCAGCAAGGCACTGATACACAAACACAAACAGAGCTCTACTGTACCAGCAAGGTACTGATACACAAACACAAACAGAGCTCTACTGTACCAGCAAGGCACTGATACACAAACACAAACAGAGCTCTACTGTACCAGCAAGGTACTGATACACAAACACAAACAGAGCTCTACTGTACCAGCAAGGTACTGATACACAAACACAATCAGAGCTCTACTGTACCAGCAAGGTACTGATACACAAACACAAACAGAGCTCTACTGTACCAGCAAGGCACTGATACACAAACACAAACAGAGCTCTACTGTACCAGCAAGGTACTGATACACAAACAGAGCTCTACTGTACCAGCAAGGCACTGATACACAAACACAAACAGAGCTCTACTGTACCAGCAAGGTACTGATACACAAACAGAGCTCTACTGTACCAGCAAGGCACTGATACACAAACACAAACAGAGCTCTACTGTACCAGCAAGGTACTGATACACAAACAGAGCTCTACTGTACCAGCAAGGCACTGATACACAAACACAAACAGAGCTCTACTGTACCAGCAAGGTACTGATACACAATCAGAGCTCTACTGTACCAGCAAGGTACTGATACACAATCAGAGCTCTACTGTACCAGCAAGGCACTGATACACAAACACAAACAGAGCTCTACTGTACCAGCAAGGCACTGATACACAAACACAAACAGAGCTCTACTGTACCAGCAAGGTACTGATACACAAACACAGACAGAGCTCTACTGTACCAGCAAGGTACTGATACATAATCAGAGCTCTACTGTACCAGCAAGGCACTGATACACAAACACAAACAGAGCTCTACTGTACCAGCAAGGTACTGATACACAAACAGAGCTCTACTGTACCAGCAAGGTACTGATACATAATCAGAGCTCTACTGTACCAGCAAGGCACTGATACACAAACAGAGCTCTACTGTACCAGCAAGGCACTGATACACAAACACAAACAGAGCTCTACTGTACCAGCAAGGCACTGATACACAAACAGAGCTCTACTGTACCAGCAAGGTACTGATACACAAACAGAGCTCTACTGTACCAGCAAGGCACTGATACACAAACACAAACAGAGCTCTACTGTACCAGCAAGGCACTGATACACAAACACAGACAGAGCTCTACTGTACCAGCAAGGTACTGATACACAAACAGAGCTCTACTGTACCAGCAAGGCACTGATACACAAACACAGACAGAGCTCTACTGTACCAGCAAGGTACCGATACACAAACAGAGCTCTACTGTACCAGCAAGGTACTGATACACAATCAGAGCTCTACTGTACCAGCAAGGCACTGATACACAAACACAGACAGAGCTCTACTGTACCAGCAAGGCACTGATACACAATCAGAGCTCTACTGTACCAGCAAGGCACTGATACACAAACACAAACAGAGCTCTACTGTACCAGCAAGGCACTGATACACAAACAGAGCTCTACTGTACCAGCAAGGCACTGATACACAAACACAGACAGAGCTCTACTGTACCAGCAAGGCACTGATACACAAACAGAGCTCTACTGTACCAGCAAGGTACTGATACACAAACAGAGCTCTACTGTACCAGCAAGGCACTGATACACAAACAGAGCTCTACTGTACCAGCAAGGCACTGATACACAAACACAAACAGAGCTCTACTGTACCAGCAAGGTACTGATACACAAACACAAACAGAGCTCTACTGTACCAGCAAGGCACTGATACACAAACAGAGCTCTACTGTACCAGCAAGGTACTGATACACAAACAGAGCTCTACTGTACCAGCAAGGCACTGATACACAAACACAGACAGAGCTCTACTGTACCAGCAAGGCACTGATACACAAACACAAACAGAGCTCTACTGTACCAGCAAGGTACTGATACACAAACAGAGCTCTACTGTACCAGCAAGGCACTGATACACAAACAGAGCTCTACTGTACCAGCAAGGCACTGATACACAAACACAAACAGAGCTCTACTGTACCAGCAAGGCACTGATACACAAACACAGAGCTCTACTGTACCAGCAAGGTACTGATACACAAACAGAGCTCTACTGTACCAGCAAGGTACTGATACACAAACAGAGCTCTACTGTACCAGCAAGGCACTGATACACAAACAGAGCTCTACTGTACCAGCAAGGTACTGATACACAAACACAATCAGAGCTCTACTGTACCAGCAAGGTACTGATACACAAACACAATCAGAGCTCTACTGTACCAGCAAGGTACTGATACACAAACAGAGCTCTACTGTACCAGCAAGGTACTGATACACAAACAGAGCTCTACTGTACCAGCAAGGTACTGATACACAAACAGAGCTCTACTGTACCAGCAAGGCACTGATACACAAACAGAGAACATGTTCATCTTAATTTTGAGCTAAAGTGAGACACCAGGACTTGTCTGTTAGGATTTGTGTATGCAGTATCTCATTGCACATGATATAAACCCAGCTAATCGGATGGTCCTCCACCCTCTTCCTGTAGGAAATAGTTTCATGTTGTGTATAAAATGTTTGGATGTCCAGAGATTCGCATATAAACCCAGTTTACCAGATATTGCTTTGACTCAGATATCACTTTTTTGTGAAGTACAGGAAAGGAGGGTCATTTCCTTGAGCTGAAACACACTACAGCACATGTTTGTACTCTTCCCACTCAGTTTCACCACAAGTTCACAATTTCACACTTCAGTGCTGGAGAATAAAAGTCATGGATATAGTTTAAAGAGATGGATGGATCCATATCTTTGGTATATCTCTTCCCCCCAAAGCTAATCAATAATAAACTGTCAACTGTGATGGTTTAGTAGAGAAGCAGAGAGGAAATGCTGTTTAACAACGTTAAAGATTGACCAGTTTAGGTTCCCCTGTGAGGAGTTAGGTGATGGAAGCTGCCACAGAGCGAAATCCACAAGTAAATCTGCTGTAAGACACTGTTCTGTACTGTGTACTATGAATGGTGTCAATACAGGTGCTTATAAAGTGTGTCAGCATGTCCTGGAAGACATCACTGATTAACTGCTATAAGACGGAAAGAGCATTTACCAATAAATGTGACAACACCAGTGTCCCTGGGAGAGCCACTGAGGGTCAGAGGGGGGGGATAAGGGGGGCAGATAGTTAGTTCAGAACCAACATTCCCAGATTACCACAGGACTCTCTGTCCCAGATCTGCGCCTTATTCTAACAGGAGAACTAATTAACCAAAGGCTCAACTAAACAGGTAAGTTTTTAGCCTAGACTTAAAGATGGAGGCTGTGTCTGAGTCCCAAACACAGACTGGTAGGCTATTCCAAAGCTGGGGGGCGTGGTATGAAAAGGCTCCTCCCCCCGACGTAACTTTATTTATTCTGGGTACTAATAATGAGCAGCACCTTGTGATCTAAGTGGGCGTGTCGGTTGATAATAGGAAATAAGGTCACTGAGGTACTGAGGATCAAGGCCATTCAGAGCTTCATACGTCAGTAGAAGAATTTTGTACTCAATGCGGAATTTAACTGGCAACCAATGTAAGGTACACAAAATTGGGCTAATGTGGTCGAATTTCCTGGTTTTGGTGAGAACTCTGGCTGCAGCGTTCTGGACTAACTGAAGCTTGTTAAGGTTTTGGCTGGAACAACCAGAAAGCAGAGCGTTACAGTAATCTAACCTGGACGTGATGAAGGCGTGGACTAACGTTTCTGCGTCCTGTAGCGACAGTGCATTTCTTAATTTAGCGATGTTACGCAGGTGGAGGAAAGCTATTCTGGTAATATTGGTAATATGCTCATCGAAGGCCAGACTGGGATCAATCGTGACACCAAGGCTTTTTACAGATGTGCCTGGTGCAATTGAGAAACTATCGAGATTAAGAGTAAACGTAGGCAGATTATCCCTAACAGCTTTTGGACCAAGAAGAAGGACTTCGGTTTTGTCCGAGTTTAGTAAGAGGAAGTCACTTGACATCCAGTCTTTAATGTCTTTTACACAGTCTTCTATCTTATTAAGTTCAATTTTGTCATCTGGTTTAGCTGAAATATATAATTGTGTATCATTGGCATAGCAGTGGAAACTGATGCCATGTTTTCTAATGATGGTACCTAGTGGTAGCATATATAAGGTTAATAACATGGGTCCTAAGACAGAGCCCTGTGGAACACCATACTTTACTCTTGTGAGAGCTGATGGTTCACCATTTACATTAACAAACTCAAAGCAATCACTAAGGCTGTGTTCCCAATTCATTGCTGGAATAATGCTACCCTTCCGGGCAAAATGAAAGTACGTCTCAAGCATATTCATGAAATATTTACATGAACAGTAAGGGCTGAAACAAACTTTAACTTTATATTCTGGGGCCAGTGATGCTCATCATGCGAAAGAAATATTGAAACACAATGTATCAAATTGTATTAAATTTGCCTTTCTTAAAAACTGCAAAATATTTGGGTAATATTTGAATTAAAAAACTGTGAACCCAAAGAGAGATTTTGCCATGACATGGTAACAGTCTGTCCATCTACTGGAAATCAGTGTTAGCTTATTTAGCTGTAGCCTTTGGGAAATCACCTAAAATCTTACTTACATAACAATTAAATCAGTCTGATCAGCTTTATTGATCCACAGACTCTGATGATGCCCGGTTCTTTGGGATGTCCATGGCAGTGAGGTCCACTCCTTCACCCGGCCTGACTGTAAGTGTGGAACTAAATGATTTAGAACTTTCTAAATCTTAGAACGTTCTTATAATGTAGGAACAGATTCATCTTTGGGTTCTTCAGCTCCCATCTGGATTCACTGCAGTTTCACTCTGGAACTGAATTCTGCTTCCTGTTTGCTGATGGACATCCTGTTTTTACCGTCTTTGTCTGGAAAACTGAAGGGAAACTGAAAATACTTCACACTTCAGGAAAACCTTACTGACTCTAATCTCTACCAGTTCTGTGGAAATACTAAATATAGCTGTAGCGCCCCCACCAGGTACTTAACTGAACAACAAGGGCCTAAAGGTGTTTAACATTTAACCCTGAACTAGTAGCATGGGAGGTACAGGGTGGGTCCTACAAATATGGAAATGCTTATTTGCTAGGGTGAATCTCCCTGGAGGTTCAGAAATGTAGCCAGTCAATTAGAGCTACCCAAATCTCCCATACAGATACTTCACTATTATTCTACTTCCTCTCAGCACCCAATCACACTCAAAGCTTCCAAAATGGGATACGGAATACACTGCACACTGCAAAACTCATTATAGTGATCAGAGCAATTCTGTTTAACCCCTACACCCTACACGAGCACCACCTCCTAATACAGGTGTTGGATATGCAATTATAACCGTCCATGAACTGCATAAATACATGAAAATTTGCTGGGACAGTAAAACCACAATCTATATATGTGTGAAACCTGCACTACTGATCTGGGGAGACACTCTGATAGTTATAGTTACAGTTATATTAACTGTATACAGTTTCTGCTGTTCATTTGGACCTTTAATGTAACCTGTAACCTGTTTGGACCCTGTGGTTGTGATTTAGAGCTGCAGTCCCAGTCTCACTCATGACTGTGATGGAAACTCGTACCTGAACGGCATCTGCTACCACTTCAACAGTCAACTGGACCCCATCGCTAACGACACGGTCGCTTTCCAAGGTACCAACAGTTCTTTCAATGTATTATAGCACATATTCTGTACATTTTTCTAAATATCTTACCTGATATTTCTGTTTGGGTTTATGTACTAAAAAGAGCTATAATTCATTCAACATGATCACTTTCAAAACGCTCTTTATCTCTCAGAATAAAACAGGCTGTTTTGTTACAGGGTCTTTAGCCCAGCTTCCTTACTCTGAATAACTAAAACAGCCTTGGCCAAATCCAGTGTATCTTCAAGTCTTTTTAGGTGCTGCTCAAAGTAGTGCTGGTGATGAACTATAAAACTGGCCCACCCACTAGGACTCTGTAAAAGCAAATGCATGGCTTGCATGTATTTTTGCATGTGAGTTCTGCGTGAGTCGATTTTAGTGTATAATGGCCAAACGCCTGGTGGGAAAATATATGCACAAATTGTGAAAATGTTAAAAGCATACTTTTCCCCAAAGTGTGTTGCAATTGTGGAGCACTGTCATTTCCAGAAATGCAACCAGCATAAGGGTGAAAATATTGCTCAATATGTGGCTGTTTTAAAGTTGGCCAAGTTCTGTCAATTTGGCAGTTATTTACAAGATGCGCTTATGGATAGATCGACGTGAGGCCTAAGTAATGAAGCAATGCAAAAAATGTTATTAACAGACAATGCAGGGATGAGTGAAGTGCAATGGGCTATTCTTCATCATCACTGATTTTTATAAGGCTAAATGTTGAAAGACCAATATATATATATATATAGTACTGCAAAGTACTGCAGGACCAGAAAATCTGGAATAATCACCTGTGTGTAATTTTTCTGCAGAGTGCACAAAAGGTGTAGTGAACTTGGTCTTCCTGTTCGACGGCTCTTCCAGCATGAAAACCAGTGACTTTAACAAGAATAAAGAGTTCATCTGGAATATTATAACTCAACTTAAGGACTCAACCATTCAGGTAAACACAGTGTGAAGTATCATTTTCAATTTTTGCTTGATTATCACCGTGACTTCTTTTCATCAGTAACCTGCTGGTAGAAATGTTGATATACGCTTCCACACAAAAAATCAAAAAGTCATTTAGTGCACTCAAAGTCAATACACTCAGTGAGGTTAATACACTCAGTGAAGTTAATACGCTCAGTGAGGTTAATACACTCAGTGAAGTTAATACACTCAGTGAGGTTAATATACTCAGTGAAGTTAATACACTCAGTGAGGTTAATACACTCAGTGAAGTTAATACACTCAGTGAAGTTAATACACTCAGTGAGGTTAATACACTCAGTGAGGTTAATACGCTCAGTGAGGTTAATACGCTCAGTGAAGTTAATACACTCAGTGAGGTTAATACGCTCAGTGAGGTTAATACGCTCAGTGAGGTTAATATACTCAGTGAAGTTAATACACTCAGTGAAGTCAATACACTCAGTGAGGTTAATACACTCAGTGAGGTTAATATACTCAGTGAAGTTAATACACTCAGTGAGGTTAATACACTCAGTGAAGTTAATACACTCAGTGAGGTTAATACGCTCAGTGAGGTTAATACGCTCAGTGAGGTTAATATACTCAGTGAAGTTAATACACTCAGTGAAGTCAATACACTCAGTGAGGTTAATACACTCAGTGCAGTAATTGTGGTCAATGCAGTCAATGCATTTAATGTCTTTTTCTGTCTGTGTTTAGTTTGCTGCTGTCCAGTTTTCTGGAGTTCCCCGGATCGTTTTTGACTTTAATGATTACAAAAATGGCACAGCTAAGAAAAAGCTTGATGAAGAGGAGCATATGAAGGATCTCACAAACACCCACCAGGCTATTGACTATGTACTGTGAGTAATCTGTGAGTTTCCGCTAAAGGAGAGAAAGTAGGCTGAGATCAATCTTCTGTTTTGATGATTCATCTTCTTAATGCCGGTGCTTCTAAAAAAGTGTTAATTACAGAGATTTGTGCTGTATAAAGAGGTGTGAAATTCAACATATCACTCGCTTCATTATTGGTGCTGTATTAGTTCAGCACTAGATTTCAGATCATAAGTGGAGAGTCAGTCTAAACATTGGTCCTACTGAACTCAGTCCCCAGTGATGCCACAGCCATCAGTGTCCTGGAGTTTAAGAGATCATTCTCAGTCTTCTTCACAGAACGCTTCTAGTCCTGCAGTATTCTTGGGCTGTCTTGCATACATAGAATACCCACAGATTGTCAGTGATGTTCAGGTCAGGGGGCTGTGAGGGCCATTCCAAAAGCTTCAGCTTGCATGTCTTGAAGTAGATGGCTGAAAGTGGATTTTGAGGTGTGTTTTTGGATCATTGTCCTGTTGTAGAAGTCAGCCTCTTTTCAGCTCCAGTTTCTTGACTGACTGCTTAACATTTACTTCCACAATTTGCTGATATTCAGCAAATTCTTCCATCTACCTGTGCAGTGTTTCCTAAACCACTGGCTGCCTCACAACCCCAAAACATACCACATCCATTCATGCTGAACAGTAAACACGGTGTTCCTTTCATCAAATGCTCCTTTTTGTCTTAACATAACTGTGGGAACTGTGGCCATATGGTTTTATTGTTACTTCATCAGTCCACAGCACACTTTTCCAAAATGCCTCTGGCTGATCTGAATGTTGATTTGCAGACTTCTGACATTGACTTATGTGATGAGGTCACAGATAGGGTTTCCTTCTGATGACTCTTTCATGCAGATCATGTTTGTTTTGTTGAGTAGAGTGGTCCTTCCTGCAAAAGATCCTGCAGATCCTTTGCTTTGCCTTTCTGTCCAGCTTGCAAATAGTTCCAATCTGCCCTTCACTGCCATTTCTGAATGACATTTCCAGCAGTGGAAATTGTGAGCTGAACACTCTTTGATGTGTTTTTACAACCTTCTACTGCTTTGCAGGCATCAGTTAGCTTCATTTTCAGATTCCCAGCCAGCTGCTTAGAAGAGCTCATGGCTGTTGAATGTTAGCAGAAGGTTTAAAGAGTCAGAGAGTGAATGATGCTCTGGAATTCTCATCAGGTGACAATTCCTAATGACCTGTAAAACCAGTCCTAACAAGTAAATGAGTTAATTAGGTTTAATTTAATTAACAACCGCACATCACAATTACTGTTTTATTTTGTTCTATTTTTTGTCAATCAAATATAAAGTAACTGTGTATTAACTTTTGTATGAACATTATATTTTTTAATAGTTTGATGCAGAGGCTGTGTTTACTTCTCTTCACTTCAGAAATCAACAAAATATGTAATTTGGTCAGAGGGGGCTGTAACTGTTACTGTTAAATGAATATAATTTTTTTATACCAGTCAGAATTAGGGTGGAGTTTTCTGTCATACCTGAAAAGAGCCATGCTATGAACAAGATGATGGCTGAATGTAACAGTAAGAGCACAAATGAAAATCCCTCCAGTTTGATTTAGAAAGATCAGTGTTTAACAACTCACACCTGTGTTTCATTTAGACTAATGTGTCACAATAACTGGATCCTGAAGTGAGAATGTAACTGTATTTTTATGTAAATTGATTTTTATTAAAACAGCACTGTTTGTTTTCCAGAGTAAACCTCTTTAATAATGTGTTCTCTGGTGCGGATCCTGATGCTACAAAAGCCCTGGTCATTATTACAGATAGAACTCCTACTGATTTTAACACTAAAGATGTTATAAAGAGGTGTGAAGACCAACATATCACTCGCTTTGTTATTGGGGTGAGTCCATTAAAGAAACAATCACACAATGCCTTCTAATTTACTGTCATGTACTGAAACACATTTTTTGTACTTTTTTCCATTTTCTCCCAAGATTTGTTTATTGGGTTTAACAAAGACATACAGTTAAACATCAGATATAATAATGAACAAAGAATAAATATGTAAATAAATAAATGTGTCTATATAAAAAAGAGCATTACAAATTGAAAAATTACAAAAAAACAACAAAAAAAAATGAATAAAATAAAAAAAAACAGACACAAAAAACACAACAAAGTGAACAATGTCACATCACCCCACCAGTTCCCCAGAAAGCATTTTGCAACATTTCCCAACTCAGACAAACTCATATCAGAGCATGTGGAAAATTGATCTTTTTACCATTTGAAAAAATGGTCCCCAGACACTAATAAAATATGTTGGATAAACAATTTTTTTCCAAACGCAGAAAACTGATGATGTCCTTAATCCAGCATGTGTGGGTAAGAGGGGTAACTGATTTCCAAATTCATCAGGATCAAACATTGAGCTAGAAGTGTTACAAAAGCTCAGATCTTTTTAGAGACATATGTATGAAACTGGCTCGAGACAAATGGCATCTGTCATACTGGAGACATACCACCACATGTTTTAGATAGTCTGTCTTTAGTAAAATAGATGTGATGTACAAGTTTACACTGAACATAAGAGTGCCTTGGTCAGACAGAAGACTTGCGTATACATGTCAGAATCATCTCCCAGAGATTGACTGATATCTCCTCCCCTGATTCTCCTCCCATAGGACCTTTACAGAGTTTAACCCTTTGAGGTCTGAAGTCTTTCTCTGGATGTGTTAATATCTTCTCTCCTCTAAAGGCTCTTCATATAACATGATCCTCATATGTTTCATATCTAAATGCTCCGTTATCTTCATCACTACTTTCCAAACCCGCTGCAGCAGCTTCAGCAGCTGTAAACTCTCTGCACGCCGTTTCACATGAGTCTCCGATGTGGACTGAATGAAGAATGAAGGGTGTCCGGCGTGATGGTCAGTGCTTAGTGATTTCCTGAGTGTCCATTGGTCAGTTTCACACAGAATGTAGACAGACACACGAATCCACCAGTTCCACATAGTGAGAGGCAGATGACTGTGGTCGTTACACTGGCTACCTGTTAAATTTGGTGTACAGTATAAGATCCTTCTCTTAATGTATAAATCAATAAATGGCCTCGCAGTATCTTAGTGAATTGATTCAGTCGTATGAACCCACACAAACGCTCTGCTCACAAAATAACGTCCTGCTGACGGTTCCTAGAATTAGAAAAACCACAGCAGATGATCTAGCATTTTCCTACGTAGCCCCAAAATTGTGGAATCATCTCCCGACCTCTGTTCAGGACTCAGACACACTCTCTACATTTAAAACTAGACTCAAAACCTATAAAACTTTGCACGAGCATTCTGCTAATATCAGTTGTTGCACTATTAACTCACTAATATCTCTCCATAAACGGACCTGTTCTGTTAATCAATCTCTCTCTCTCTAAAATCAATCTCTCTCTTTCTCTCTCTCTCTCTCCCCCTTTATTTGAGCCCCTGAGCGATGCAGGAAGGCTGTTCTAGTAATATTAGTTAAATGTGCGTCGAAGGACAGATCAGGGTCTATAATGACACCAAGGTTTTTTACAGATGAACCTGATGCAGCTGGGAAACTATTAAGTTTAAGTTTTAAATTAGACAGTTTGTTTCTAGCCGCTTTTGCACCAAGAAGCAGAACCTCTGTTTTATCACTATAGTGGTGATAAAAGTAGTTTTCCTTTCATCACTCTCATGTTTAAGCCCTAATGTAAATTAGTAAAAATTCTAACTCCTCTGATTGGTTCTAATACAATTGGTGCTAATGGAAGACAGCATGTTCTCCAGCATGTTTCTGAAAGAGTGACAAAGAGGGTCTATTAAAGTCTGACTACCTTATCTATCTTCTAAGGCTCCAGTTTTGTGGCCCAAAGTCCAATGATATTGTGTTAATGGTAGTTTGAAAAGATGCAGTGGAGCTTCACATGTCATGAAGGAAACTCTTGTTAGCCTTCAACCCTCCCAGCTTGGTAGCATTGTGTGATAAAGGAAGGCCTAGCTTGTGGGTGGGAATTGGACATGACTAAATTTGGGAAATATTTGCTAAAAAGGGTATTGAACAGGTATGTTTTTGTCAACCATGGTAAAAACAATGTAGATGTACCTTTAAAAGTACAATAATAGTTTTGATTATGTACCTTAGTTTGCAATGTACACTACACTCTCTTTCCAAGACGAAGGGTGCACATTTGTACCTTTTAATGGATGTAATGTTTTAAAGCAGAAACGTAAATTCAGGTCTGGAGACGAGACAGCAGTGGTGAACTGTGACTATTACAGCTTTTCCTGTTGTACTGTGTTATCGGTTTGTAGAGTTGGAGCTGCAATTCTCACAGCATTCATTTACTAAAAAATGTTAAAAAGTAAACAAAAAGCAAATTAACTCATGAATTAAGTAAAACTATCAAAATGAAATACAATAACTAAAAAAAAGAAAAAAAGGAAGTTCAGCATTACATCCATGTTTGTGACTCATTTACTCAAGACTGACTGACTTAATTAAAGAACTAAAGAAAGGAATAGACACTCATCCATCTACCCACCATCACAGTGCAGTAAATGGTTTTGTCTTTGACAGGTGGGGAATGTAGACGTACGAAAGCTCAGACATTTTTCTTCAGAGCCCAAAGAAAATAACACATTCCAGATTGAAGACTACAGTGGACTGGGAGGACTTTTGGATAAGCTGCAAAATAAGATCTACAACATTGAAGGTATCAGGAAAAGCATAAGTAGTGTTTATAGTTCACATGAAGAAGCGCTGTAGTGTGAATATGAGTTAGAATTATTTTGCTTATCTGACATATCTTTGGTATGACTGTGTCTAAGATATGTTTTTGTCTTTTTTGTTTTTCTGCTTTTAATGTGCTTCAAAATGTTTTGTAAAAACAGCTGAAGTGTCCTAATAAATCCTGCATTTCCTTGTTCAGGAAATCAGAGCGGTGGACACAGGGAACGGACAAAGGAGTTGTCTCAAAGTGGATTCAGCGCTGTCTATGATAAAGTATAACCAAACATATTCCAACCTCAGAGCCTCAAAATAACTATCACTAAATCCACTGATCTATTATAGTAGAATCTGTTTCTTATAGCATAATGTCAAAAACTCTTTCTGGTGTTCAGTAGTTTCAGGTACTATTAAGACAGGATCCATTTAAAGTAATGTAACTAATCCCATAATATCTCTATTGTTTTAGTTCCCTAATCATGTCAAACTTAATTAATTGTGTGCTCCTGGTGTCTTTAGAGTATCTTCTACCTACCACAGAACTGTGGAAATGACCCTGGGTTATATCAGTATTGTGTAAATTGCCATGTTGGTAAATATTCTGTAATATCCTGAGAGAAAGAATGTTTTGGTTGTTTTCTTAAGCATGGAGGCCCTTAATGAAGCATGTACTTGTATCCAATTTGGACCACTCAGTATGAGCCTTAAGTGTATGATAACAAACATTAAAATCTGTAAAATGACAAAAAAAAAATTACAGCATGTTTTCTGTCTGTAATTCCGACCTCTCATGGATGCCTGCATCACCAGAGCATCGGATATCTCACCAATAAAGCACTAATAATCTCTTTAAGAAAGTGTCATATAATATGGTTATTTTGAACAATGTGGAGAGGCAAAAATGTGTAATTATCAGCCATGCAGGACCTTTACAGCAAGAGATGTCTGAGGAAGGCCCTCTGCATCTCCTCCGACCCCACACACCCCAGCCATCCGCTGTTCCAGCCTCTGCCATCTGGAAGGAGGTACAGGAACATCAGAGCCAGAACCACCAGACTCAGAAACAGCTTTTTCCCCCGTGCTGTTAAACTGGTGTCACCAGCTACACTACCCTCAACCTGAACTCATACAGACTGACCTCTGTTCACACTACTTCACACCAACCTCAACCTGATTAACGGACTGACCTCTGTCCTCCCCCTACTATCCCTCAGATCGCCATCAGCTCAGAGACTGTATGCACCATGCACTTTAACCCATAGTTTGTTGCTCCCTGCCCTCTACATACCCTATTGCACCTACTGTTATATTAACAGTATTAAAGTACCAGCACACCTACTGCAGTGTATATACTTGTATTTATTTTCTGTATTTATTGTTCTATGTCCCTGCACTATGTCCTGTCCTGCACTATGTTGTCTGTAATTGCACTGGAGATCTAGCCTAAAAGTGTTTCGTTGTACTGTACAACCCTGTTTCAGTATAATGACAATAAAGTTGAATTGAATTGAACTGAATTGAATTTATTCTGAAAAAACTCTCAAATAAACTTCAAGGTTCATTGTAATTACAGACCATTTAAAATGGTAATATGAAAGCCTTGTATGCTGGAAATTAGGGTTCACATCCCTGCTCAGACAGTAAAGCTATGTTAGACTGCATTACTACTAACACCAAGTTTGGTTTCTTCTGAATGTCCCAGCCTCCCCGTATGTCTGTGCATGTGCCAACTTCATCATCCATCATTCTTCAGCAAAATATTTTAATAACTTGATTTACTCCAAAATTGCTTTAACATAATTTTTCTGCAGTAATCAATAAAAAAAATCATACATCACACTAGCAATGTGTATCTGCATTTATGTAAAATATCAGTACAATGCAGCATGTACTTATATCCAATTTAAAAACAAAAAACAAAACAAAAACTTTTAAATGTAGTGTTAGTGTCTGCTGCTACTATTTTCCATGCTAGATACACCTCTGTTTTGTTCTGGACTGCAGGATGTTCTGGTGTTGGGAGCGGTTGGATCGAATGAATGGCGTGGAATGCTTTATGAAGTTGGATCCACAGAGATAGAAATCAAAGACCCAAAGCTGAACAACAACTCCTACATGGGTACATTATACATTGTACATTATGTATTTGCCTTTGATTAGCTGTGTAGTGTATGTATTTTCTTTGTGTGGTAGAACTGGTTCTGAACCCAATCCTCAGGCCCCCAAAACAGTCCACATTTTTCCTTCAACCTTATTTTTTGCAGGTTGGGTTGGAGCAAAAATGTGGAAGGAGGGTTTAGGACTAGTTTGGGAACCACTGTGGTAGACCATTCCCTACCACTTCTGTGATTTTGTTGTTTTTTTTTTTATAATATTAGGTGCTTTGCAATTGTTGTAACATTTTATGTAGAGATATGTGGTTAATAATACTTGCTAACATTGCTGGTCTGTTTAGGTTACTCCACAGCAGTTGGACAGAAAGGTGAAGTCTCTCTTTTTCTACTATCTGTTTCACACCACCTCCATTGCCTTCACCATGATGTCAGACTGTTAAAGGATAACAATATCTCAGGGTACCTCCCACTTCAGCTTTAGCACCAGAGTATTAGGTACCTTAAACAATGTCCTTCTCAAGGTGCCACTGAAGTCATGTCTTTGTGGGACCTTTGACACTGGTTTTATGCAGGCTGTTATGCTGGTGTGCAATACTGGGTTATACTCCTGTAAGCTGCCCATTCACCAACATGGGCATCCCTGAAGAATCTACTACACTCAGTGCTTGTGGCCCAGAGGTCCCTGTGTTGTTGTTTCCCATCTATGTAGCTCCACAGTGCTAGTAGTGTAGGTCTTGATGACAAACAGGCATTTTCTGAGGCAGTTGTCAAGAGCAGCCTTTATGCTAGACAATGAGATAAACAAGGAGTAACCTAGAAGTACAGATTTATGTCAGTTGTGTTGATGAGCTCATGCAAGAGTCATGTAGTCTAATGTACACAGAACTACAGCTAAATCTTACCAATAATCTAAGACAATGGTAGTTGGTAACAGTTCCAATTATATGTGGCCCTTTTTTCTGTCCATAGATGATACTGGAGAAGGAACTGGAGGTGGCTGACTGTGTTCAGGGCCGGTTTGCAGCAACTGTAACATCTGTAGCAGATCTGAATGGAGATAAGCTGCAGGATGTAGCTGTTGGAGCACCACTGGAGGACGGTGGCAGAGGAGCTGTTTACATCTACCTTGGGAACCGCATCCATGGTATACGTCCACAGTACAGCCAGGTACATCCCAAAACCCCAACACACATGGCACAACAAACCTTCCCCACTGTACATCAAGGTACTTTCTTCCTGTATTTGTCCATCTTCACAAGTAGTGTTAACTTGATTGCATTAAATGTAAGGGCACTTATATCACTTATATCTTATATATATATATAAGCCTATACCTCTATGTTTTACCATATAATAAGATTAAAGTCTAAAATTTAATTGTCGTGTTCTGTGCATCGATATAGAATCTTTAAGGAAAAAAACATGAAGCATTTAAGAATCAATAAATTTTCATATACCTAATAAATAATACACCTATAGAAGAAAAAGAAAAGCCAATAATCTTAAGTTTGTGCAAATAAATTAACGGATATTGTGATTTAAAGCTGCAGAAAGGTCAAGAAGATTCAGGACCTGTGACCTTTTGTCAAGTCTATTAGTGAAGCTTCTTGATAAAAATTTGATGAGGGTAGTTTCTGAAGAGTGTACCAGTTTTAAGCCAGACTGTTCCTGGGGCTGCTTCTGGCTGACAAAGAAATAACTAAATATAGACAGCACATTCAAAGCTTTTAGAGAGATATAGGTTGGTACCTGCTAAAGGAAGTATGTAGTGTGGACTTTTTCAGAATGGGTACAACTTTGGTTTCCTTGAAGACAAATCAGCATGTGACATGAATGTTATGGAGCTGTTTATGATGTTTGTGATAATGTGGAATGGGTCATAGAGAAGGAGCATTGGGATTATTATAACAGCTGTTCCCAATCCTGGTCTTGGAGTGGCATTATTCTACATTCCCTGTACTGTTCTCCATTTAGACACCCACTTCAACTCATGGAGGGCTTGGTATGTAGTCCTTTCATTACATCAGGTGGGCTGGAAGCAAGGGAACTCTAAAAGGTGTGGTGCGGTGGTGCTGCAGGACCAGGACTGAGATATTGACCTCTAATAATACCACTACCTATATGCTGGGCCCCATCCCAATGCTCCAGACTCTCAACACTCATGACTTATTCCCCATCATACAGCTCCATAACGTCATGTAATATATTGGCTTTTCCCCAAAGATGTTGACAAAATCCTCACAGTTAAGGGAGGAGGGAGGAGAAAATGGCTTTTGCGTGAGTCAGTTTGTATAAGTCAAATGCTTCCAGTTTTTCTTTTGTAGAAAGACAACTTTGCAGCAGTTACCTCAGAGGAGAATCCAGAACATACAGAATAATATATAGTGTTCAGTGCTGGTGTAGGTCAAAGAACAATTGTTGAGGGTCTGAATGATGATAGTAGAATGAGGGGGGAGAATTGTGAAGCACTTTTTCTTGGCCAAGATAGAAGCAGATCCGTGCCACCACTCCTGCTGATTCAAAAAGGAGATTGAGAGAATAAAAGGCAGCTGGTGTTAATTCTCTGGAGTGATCCAGGTCATCTCTATCATAGCCATTAGGACGATACTAGCTGGCATCAGCTCTGTATGTGTCAGTAGATGATATAAAACTGTTTATGTAGCGAATCCTGGCTCAGACAATTTCTGAGCAGCTGCAGCAGTTTGGTGTGGCGATTGATGGTGTCATGGACATGGAAGCAGACAGACTTACAGATATTGTCGTGGGAGCACGAGGGACTGTGATGCTGTTAAAGTAAGAACAATTACACAACAAAATAAACAACTTTAACTATAATGTAACCACCAAGTGATCCAACCAACCAACCTTAACACAATTAAATAAAGTTCTGACCCAAAAACTATTTTCCTTGATGGGGTCATACATTTTGTGACAAATCAATGTGAAGTGTTTTTATAGCCCAGTTAGTGATAACTGTGATGTGTCTGGTTCTTTCAGGGCTCGACCAGTTCTGTCTGTTTCTGCACAACTCAGTTTCTCCCCCTCTGAAATCAGCCTTGACAACTTTGACTGCTTAGTCCAAACCGATAACACAATAGAGGCTGTTATCCTCATTGCCTGCTTCAGTGTGGCAGAGAAAACCCAAAGCACAGGTATGCTAACCTGGAGCGCAGCTATACAGTGCCAAAAGCACACTTGGGCTTTTGATAGACAATAGTGTGGAAAGAAAAAAAATAATGCTCACCAGGGGCCGTCTGCACCAACAGGTCTTAACTAAGACTTAACTGCTAAGGCTGTAGCTGAGACTGTTCGAGCCAACTGACTGAGTTGGCTGTTTTCAGAGAGGACTTTTCACCCATAGCATCAAGCAAAAGAGCAACTAAGACCAATATTAGTGGTGCACATTCATGTAAAAACCTATGTAATAATGAAGGTTGCTAAGCAACCTGTCTTACTGTACACCTGCTACTGGCCAAAGCAGAAGTAATTTTACCAACAATAAAACTTGCACCATGATTAAGTTATAGATTCTGCGTAAAGTCACACTAATTGATAAACAACCCAACAGCTGAAATAATAAACAGTCAGCATAGGCTGGTTCAGGGGGACAGCGTTCAGTAGGACAGCATTTTTAACCTTTTTGAACACTGACCATCCAAAAATGTATTTATTTTTTTTTTATGGGACCTTGTCCATCTCACATACACTTCAGCTCTGGATGTTTCCCTCTGCGGTTTTCTGTTGTAAACACATGCTATATTGCTAGCTCTGCTTCTACGCATAGAATGGATAAGACAAGGACTTTGTAACCCAAGATAGCCACCAAATGCACTGACGAAAATGGGGAAAATGAATCTGCAAAAATCTCTCAACTATTTGTAAACTCATTCTGAACAAAACTATATCCCTGATTTTTGGGTGCATTTTGTATCATTCCTGCTTCAACCACACTGTCTACATGCCAGTATGTGACTCCATCATCTAACTCAGAAAGTCCCAACCCTGATCCAGAAGGTCTACCATCCCTTTTAAAACCTCATCCTAATTTAGCACCTAAAATGTTTCTGTAGACCTGGATTTGTCAGAGCAGAGTTTTAGCTAAACTCTGCTTTAACTCCAGGATCAGGGTTGGAACTCCTGATCTAACCACACCATCTACATAACACTGCAAATCTAATCTCTGTGTCATGATCTACCAGTCAAACTGTCTTCCTGTTTCAGAACTGTGTGAAGGACACAGTGTCTCCTGTGTTCATCCGGCTGAATTTCTCCCAGGCTGACCAGCAGCCAAGCAGCTCCAGTGCTGTCCTTAACGCTGACAGCAGAACAACTGCTAATGTGGAGGTGAGCCATGTTTCTGTTAGTCCGTATGACTGAGTGTCAATCAAGTCTCAGACTGTAGATGATGAGGCTTCACCTGGATCCAGAGCCTCCACTGTGCAAACAGCCCTCCTGCTGCGGTGTTGGCAAGTTGGGGTCATCAAAGGTCTGATAGAGCAATGAGGCAAGGACTCTAATGAGGTTCTAAGTGAGGTCATCACACATCCTAAGAGTGTACCACACCCCCAAGATCAAACTCTCACTATACATCTACTGTAAACATTCAAGCGTTCAAATACAAGTTGCTTAATCTGCTCTATTGATTATTGATTCAAATACATCCCTAGTTATCTACTGTTTTTAAGATTAATTAAAATTCTTTGTGACTGCTAGATAACACTGCTTGTTACTGTGCAATTATTTTATAATTTTATTTTATTATCATATTACCTTGAGCACCCATACATGTTGAGCAGGATTTTCTGCTTACATAAAAGTAATGGCAACAATCCTATAATCATCTGGTCATCTGGTACTGGGGGTACTGGGGGGGTACTGGGGGTACTGGGGGTTAAATGTTGAGCTGACTAGCTGATTGGAGTCAGTCCCTGAAGTAAATTCATTTTCAATCTTGTTAAATCAGCAATAAAAGTGAGGCCTTTTCCACCCATAATGGTGGGAAAACGTATCTGTGTCCCTTCTGGCCTCTGTTTGATCCGTTTACTCCTGTGGTTCCAGATTCCCTTCCAAAGAAACTGTGGGAATGTGAGCTGTGTGGCAGATCTAGAGCTGGACTTTGACTTCTTGTAAGAATCTCATCAGACTCAAACACACACAGGTGGATCTGAAGATGAAATGTGTGAAACTCTGTGTTTATCAGCTTTTTGAAGTGTTTGTTGTCCACTTTCAGGAGCAGCTCTTTGCTGGTGGTGGATCAGTCATATTTCATCATCATCGTTTCTCTGCTGAATAAAGGAGATGATTCCTTCAACACTAGAGTGGAGCTTCGCCACCCAGAGGGCCTGTTGTTCTCCAAGTTTGACACTATTAAGGTACAGCTAATCCTGATTAGAATCATTAATGCAAAGACAACAGTCCCAGTGAAACTACTCTGTTACTGTTACTGACCCCAGAAAATGTTAGCAACCTGCACTTAGTGCCTTTGATGATGAGAAAGTACTTGGCTTGGCTAATTTGGAAATATTTCCAGGTTGATGGGAGAGGAGGAGCCATATGGATAAATTTTGATTTTCAGGATGCATCCTATCAGACTAGCAACTTTTTGTTTCCACAATACAAAAAAAAAAAAAAATAAATTTCTTATTTCTCCCCAGTTTAGTCATTACCAATTTAACCCATTAGCCAACTCTCTCTCTATCACATGATGCTTATATGCTGGGAGGGCAAAGGCTAGCAAGAAACCTGAAGCGAGGCAAAATCATCGGACAGCTCAACACACTTGGAGGAGAATGCTTACAGCCAATTCTGTTACATCATGTAACAGGCCTTCCCTTGGGGACAGGGAAGGCCATGCCGCTTACCAATCCAGAGAGGGAGTGAGGCCAATTAGGCTTTCTTGGGCTCTTGGCCTTAGATGGCTTTGACATCACTGAACTTACTGTATTTGAGCAAACATTTTGAAACTGTGCTGTACGCAGTGTGATGCTCCTGATAGAAATGACTGTTGTGATGTGAAATAGTACCTGTAATGCCTATTCCAGGCCAGCAGGAGGACTCTGAGCAGTTGTGGAGATCGAGACGATGGTGCTCTGAATAAAACCACCTGCAGCATCAGTTTACCAGTGTACCGCAAAGGCACCAGCGTAAGAGATATACTGTATTTATGACAACCTGATATTTTTCAAAAATCTAATGCAATCTTTGGACATTTTGATAGATATCCAGGATTTAAAATATTAACCAACTATCTTTGAAAGGTACTATACCAGTGGTCACCAACTCCCCACCTGAAAATCTGCTTTCCTGTAATGATGTTTAGTTCCAACTTGTTTCTGACCCTTTACCTATCACTAATGCATTTGATCCACCCAAACAAAAACTTCTGAATGCGTTAATTAGCTGAAGTAGGTTTGGCAGACTGTTTGTGGAGCAAGGCTTAGTAGGAAGGTAGACCTCCAGTGGCAGGGTTGATAATGCATTATACTGTACTGTTACTCTGACGTGTAGTAATGTATACACCTATATATTGTCAAATTTCCACATAATGTCCAGTTGAGTCAAAGAACAAAGATTTGGTTGTTTAACCTCAACTGCAGCACTATTTAGGTGTATAGTATGATAATGATTATCCATTACATTTTGTAGGCAACATACCGGGCTACGTTTCGTATCTCTGGATCCTACAACTGGAGTGACACGATGGAGATGACTCTTGTGGCCAACAGGTAAGTACAATCATATTGGTAAAGCACATAGGATCATTCTCAGTTTCTTCAGGCTGTTGTGTAATGTGTTATCTAATGCATCAAAAGACAAATGTAATTTAAGTTTACAATGGAAAACATTAGTGTATGTAAGTGAAGGAGTCTTTCAGACTGCAGTTCCATTTAATGAACTACTACTCTGTTTTATGCTCTATGTGAGAATGAGTTTAATTCTTTTTTTATGTGTTTACAGTAGTAACAATGGTAACCAAACTAACGGAACAGTGACGAAATCTCTGCCAGTTCAGTTCGCTGTAGATGTGGCCGTCAGCTTGTAAGTAACATTTCCACTGTACCACCAGCTCAATAACCATAGCAGGTTCCAACGGGGCCACAGCTACGGAGCAGTGAGCTAGGCTTCTCTTATGACTAGAGGGCTTGGTGGTTGCATTGCTCTTCATTTTCAGGGGATGTCAGGGTTCAGTAGCCCCATTAAGAACACTTCTAACTTGGTAAAGCGGGATAAACCCCAGTAAATGATGAGTGAAGTAGAGGTGTATAACATTAGCCATGCATCACTGCATCATCCTTTAGGACACAGCACATGTGCCTATTGTTAGTTTGTTCACAGTTGCACCTGCCTGGGTTTCACTCCCTGCTCCTTGGACTGTTCTTTGCTGTTTGGTTGTAGTTAATGACAAAATGATCGATATTTCTACGGTCTAAAATGACTTAACACCCAGTTTAGAGTGAGCAGGTCCTAAATAGCTTGTAGCAAATTGTATTCAGCATGTAGCCATGTGGTGACACGTTAATATCCAAAAGCAGTTGATTTGGCTTTCCTTCATGAGCACCGTACACTGGTTGTACCTTCAGTAATATAAAGTTATTTGAGTGGGTGGCAGTCCAGTTATGTGTAACTTCCATCCATCCATCCATCCATCATCTAAACCGCTTATCCCTCTGGGTTGCGGTGGGGTGCTGGAGCCTATCCCAGCCGTGTTATGTGTAACTTCGAATGTATTAAAATAACTGGCAAAAGTGTGACATTGTAACGACCATGTGATCAATGTGTGATCATGAGTATTCTTGTCATTTATTCTGCTGCATAATATTCTACTACCACCTGTTGGATATTCACAAGCATAACACCTCTTACGCCTTTTGTATTGGATTCTACAGAGCAGCACTGTTTCTTGTTTATCATCATTTGATTTGTGATTATTTGATAGCATGATATCAGAAACATATATTTATTTGATATTTATTTATTTTTCATAGAGTCCACTTATTGCCACACCTATTCCCAATGTCAAATTGTCCATCCAACCTTGGATTTGGTATAATCTGATATAAAATTATCTGGAGGTCTTTCTATCCAAAGAGGCCAGTTGATGTACTGCCAGCAAAGTGATGCACAATGTGGGCAGTAGTTTTGTATTGTATTTTGGTCACTGCAGCACTGTAACCCTTCATTTCTCTATTTCCCAGAGAGCATTCTGTAACCTATCTGAATTTCTCTCTGGAAGACAAAGGCCCAAAGCCTGTTGACATTGTCTATATGGTGAGTGGCTTCTAGACACAATGCATGACCCTTCACTTCCTCTAGATGTCTCACCCGACCACAGACTCCTCTAAAATTACCGCAACGCCACTACAGATTTCCCTACAGATACACCAGCAACTGCAGACCCCACTACAGATCCCTCTACAGATACACCACCAACTGCAGACTCCTCTGCCCCTACCCCACTACTGATCCCTTTACAAATCAGTCATACTACCAACTTACAGATCCCTGAAATCTCCACCCCTCTAGATTTCTCTACAAATTCTCTAGAGATTTCTCCACCCCACCAACTACAGACCCTCTAAAGTTACCCCTACCCCATTACAGATTCCTCTACACATACACCTCCAACTACAGACCATTCTGAAATGATCCCACCCCACTACAGATCCCTGAAAATAACCTTCATCTCACTACATAACCCTACCCACTACTAAAACGTTAGCCCTACCCCACTACAGATCTCTTAAAGTTACTACAGATCCCTTTACAGTTTCAACACCCCACTACAGATCCCTCAAAATTACCTTCACCCCATTACAGATCCCTCTACAGATACCCCAACTACTATAAAGCTATCCCTGCTCAGATAACCCACCCACTACAGATCTATTTAAAGCTATCTCTACCCCACTACAGATTCATTTAAAGGTGAAAGTGAAATAGGTAAAATAGATCAAAGAGATGTTTTATGCATGTGTATATTTACATTTGTGTATATGCATCTGTTAACAGGTGATGAATCAAGGAGTTAAAGGTCTACCTGTTTCAGTAAAGTTCATGATGCCATCTAAGATTGGGGAGAACTTCATTCTAGAAAAGCACATCATCACTATACCAGAGGTGTTCATTCATTCATTCATTCATTCATTCATTCATTCACTCACTCACTCATTAGATTTCCCTTCTCTGTGTAAATGATTCACATATTTATAAATCATCTATTATACTACAAATCTGTCTTTACAGAACCTGACAGACTGCAGCTTCAGAAGGAAAAATGACTCTGCTGTAAGATATGCCTTTATTAACATTGTGTAAAAATGAATAAGCACTGTCTGTCTGTTCTTTTACTTTTTCCCTTCATTTAAATGTCATTCATTGCATTTACAAATACAGAACACAACTGATTTCATTCACTCATTCAATCATTCAAATATATATGAAATTATTCACACATCAAGAATTACTAATGCAATTCACATTTTGTTGAAGTGTTGCATTTTGTTTTTGAAATTACAACAAACTACAAATTTCTGAAGCAGATTTCTGGAAAGATTCATGAATAAAAAACAAAAACTTTGGTATAAAGCAGTTCAGATTAAAGCCTTTTTAGCCACAGTGTTAAGCATCGCCAAGAAACCATTCATATTGTAGTATTCACACTGTTCAAGGAGAGGCAGCTTTCACAGAGGTTGTGGAGCTTTATTAACCAGCTGTTGTTCCCCACAGCCACATCGTATATAAGCAGTATGTTCTGTGAGAGAGTTCACTCCAGCCTCGCCATGTCTTACTTTCTCAGTCGTCAGCGCTAGACTGGTTCTCAGTTCTTCCTGATCTACCTGGTGGGCTAGCCCAGTCTTCATTATAAGAGTGCGTATACAACCCCAATTCCAAAAAAGTTAGGACGGTGTGTAAAATGTAAATAAAATGTATATAAAAACAGAAATCAATGATTTGCAAATATCATAGAACCATATTTTATCCACAATAGAACATAAAACACATACCAGATGTTGAAAGTGAGACATTTTACCATTTCATGAAAAATATTATCTAACTTAGAACTTGATGGCAGCAACGCATCTCAAAAAAGTTGGGACAGAGCCGTGTCTACGTTGTGTAGCATCCCCTCTTCTTTAACAACAGTCTGTACACATCTGGGAAGTGAAGAGACCAATGGCTGGAGTTTTGGGAGAGGAATGTTGTCCCATTCTTGTCTGATGTAGGATTCTGCCTGGATGGGAACATATGTTGTTCTAACTGTTCAGCATTGATAGTGCCTTTCCAGATGTGTAAGCTGCCCATGCCATAGGCACTAATGCAGCCCCAGACCATCAGAGATGCAGGCTTTTCCAAAAATAATGTCAAATTTTGATCCATCTGACCACAAAACAGTTTTCCATTTTGCCTCAGTCCATTTTAAATGAAAGCATTCCTGAGTCCATGCAGTGATTTCCAGTACAGAAATCATGCCTGTTTTTAATGCAGTGCCGCCTGAGGGCCCGAGATCATGAGCATCTAATGACCGTCAGCCTTGTCCCTTGCGTACAGGAATTGTCTTTTGTAGTCTCGTAACAAAGCAAATTTTGTGCAAATGTACATAAACCCTGTCTGTCCTCGCAGATCTGTTGACTCATAGATTGTCTCAAAAATGAAAGGTTGTTTCGTTGTTGTTACCGTTCTCTGTGTGAATGATTCACATGTTCACAAATAATCTGTCATACTAAAACGTTTTCTTTACAGAGCCTGACAGGCTGTATTCTCAGAGAGGAAACTGACCCTGCTGTAAGCCATGCCTTTGGTTTATTAACATTCTATGAAAACAAATAAGGACTATCTGTCTATTGTTTGTTTATTTCCTTTAACAAAAAGCTAAACAAACACAGATTTATAGCGATTTGCAGCATCTGTTATTTCGGTGGACACAGTAAAGAATAAAAGAGTAAAACTCATTTGGGTGAAGGTTGTGGATGTGAGACACGATCAGTGTGTGGTCGTTTTTGGTATTTACATTGTATTGGCACTCGATTGTCCTCCTGCCATAAACTCAATAACTTAAAGAACTCACATTAGACACACTATACAAGTGATTTTATTTACTCCCTGTAATTAGATTTTTCACGTTCTTAGATTTCACTGGCTGTTAATGGGATCTCTTTAGATCAGGGGTGTCCAAACTTTTTTCACGCGAGGAGCTGCGACGAGCTACTGTGTTTCCTATCACTGTGTAAAAGATGCTCAAGGCTTCACTTATTGCTGATCTGCTCATTCAGTGTAATTCGGATCAGTAAGCAATTAAAAATATTGATTTGATTATTCAGGATAACAGCAAATATAATGTGATGTATACGCTGTGTTTCATGTCTGTTGATATTAAATTTAACAGTCTTTTGAAATATGAGGCTCATTTGCTGCGGCTCTCAATGAAAAGTGGGTCAGTAAATGAAGCTGCAGGTCAGTCAGAGAAGAAAGGCTCTTAAACTTAAGCGAACTTCGTTACCGCAGTGCAGCGTTACACTGTAATCGTACAGCACTGCTTACAGAGGGAGGTGCTCAGGCCCAGTAGGCTCAGTTTTCCAATCAGCTGCTGAGGGATGATGGTGTTGAATGCTGAACTGACGTCTATGAACAGCATTCTGACATAGGTGGCTCTATGACGGTAGTCATTGAGGCAGGACACTGGAGACTTCTTCAGCACAGGGATGATGGTGGTGGTGGAGCACGTTGGAACGACTGCAGTGCTCAGAGCGATGTTGAATATGTCCGTGAGACCATCAGCCAGCTGTTCGGCGCATTCTCTGAGCACTCAGCCCGGTATGCTGTCAGATCCTGGGGCTTTCCGTGGGTTGACTCTGTGTAGAGTTCTCCGCACATCAGCTGTGGACAGACACAGCACCTGTTCATTTGGAGGAGGTGTGGTTTTCCTCACCGCCGTGCCGTTCTGTGCTTCAAACCAGGCATAAAAGTTTAGCGCGTTCGGGAGGGAGGCATCACTGTCATAAGCAGGTGGAGGTGACGTGTAATTGGTGATGGCCTGGATGCCCTGCCACATGCGCCGTGTGTCAGCAGTGTTTTGAAAGTGATTGTGGATTTTCTTTGAGTAGGCACGCTTAGCCTCTTTGATGGCCCGGGAAAGCTTGGCTCTTGCTATCCTGAGGCTTGCTCTGTCCCTTGACTTGAAAGCCTTGTCACGGGTTCTCAGCAGCATGTGCACCTCTGCAGTCATCCATGGTTTCTGGTTGGGGTGAGTTGTGACGAGTTTGGAGACAGTAACATCTTCAATGCACTTGGTGATGTAGCCAGTCACTGATTCTGTATAGTCCTCCAGGTTGGTGGAGTCGCCGGAGGTTGCTGCTTCTCTGAACATCTCCCATTCAGTGTTGATGTAAACACACAGTGCCCCACCTCGAGTCTTACCGCACGGCTCAGCATCTCTGTCCGCACGGAAGCACAGCAGGCCATCGAGCTGAATGGCCAAGTCCGGAGTGGAGCTCGTCATCCACGTCTCCGTAAAAGCGAAAACACAGCAGTCTCTGAACTCACGCTGGGTAGCCCGCTGGATCCGGAGGTAGTCCAGTTTATTTTCTAGGGAACAAACGTTTGATAGAAGAAGCGATGGAACGACTGGTCCTCTGGGGTTAGCCATTAGCCTAGCGCGCACCCCGGCTCACATGCCTCGTTTGCGCCGTCTCGCGCATCGCTTTTGGCCAGCAGGCTCACGCAGCGCCGTGGATCTTAGCAGGCCTAGCTCGCACAGCTCTTCCCGCAGTCTGTCTGGGAGCAGAGATTGAGGCTGATTTCTCAGCTGTAGCAGGTTTTGGTGATGGTAGATGTTGGTGCTGGTTGTAGCAATCATGATTTTTGAGTTTTGGTTGGGTTACATGACAGATAGTAAAACAAAAAGGGCAAAAAAGCACCGTTTTGTTGTTCCCGAAGTGGCCGCTGCAGCTACACGCCACGCCACCGGAAACAGAAAAATCTATGACACTGTGACTTTGGACGCCCCTGATTCAGATCAACATCAGTACACACATCTAGGTTACATCCAGATTCTGAAAAGGTTTAATGTTCTTTATTAATAAGCACTGATTTTCTTCGTTTTATTCTAAAATTCTCTTTGTTTGTTTTGTTTTTGTTTACTCCAGTTGTGTTTGAAGCAGAAGAGCTGTGTACGGTTTGAGTGTCCGTCCTTCTGCCTGGAGAAAGACTCTGCTGTTAAGTTTGAGCTGAAAGCCCAGCTCACCTTCCTCAACCCTAAGCAGTACACAGGGGTGAGACCCATTTGATATGTTTAATCAACTTTCTGCACAAAAATGTTTGTTTGGGTTTATTGAATAAAATCTGTCACATGACAGTAAATTTAGATGTAAATGCATCATTTTTTCCCCATTGATAAACTAATTTTATTGAGCTAAACTGAATAACTTACATCATCTTTTTGAAGCATTACATTTTTTTTAATCCTTTGGATGGAAATGTAGCTATAAACACAAACAGGCTGTGTTTAGATCTGATGATTGTATCTTGTGCCTCAAAACTAAATTAAAACTGTTCTCCATGTTTTCCTCTCCAGAGATTTCGGTTCAGTGAGTTCAGTTTGGAGGACGGGTTCTCAAGCTCTGCTGAGCTGGACTTTGACAAAAGCCTCTACCATCAGATGTCTAACGGCCCACAGGTGAGAGCCGTGATCAGACAGCAGCCCAGCACTTTAACTTCCTGTTACTCCTGTATCAACTTCCTCCTTTCCTGTTTTGCAGGACGATGCCACCAAATACCACAAAGCACAGGTACAAAATTAAACTTTCTTTGCTTTAAGTTATGTTTTAATGTTTATGTTTAAGGGCAAGTCCACCCCGAATCACCAAATTTCAGTAAAACGTCCTGATTGATTATCTCAGATTTGCTGAACATTTTTAGGATATAATGTGTTTGTGTCCAACAGATATTACCTCAAATTTCAGGCTTATGGCTTCTTTAGTTTCAGAGATTAATAAGACATACCTCAAAAATTAAGTTGCTTTAAATTGAGTTCTAAAGGAAAAGGTACAAACTTCATCTGATACATCATAACCTTTGACCTTCTGATGCAAGCTTCATGACTTTTTCAAAGGTTATTCTAAACAACCAAGACAGAAGATACAGAGATAGATGTTTATTAACTTATGGCTTGTTGAACATCCAGAAAATAATTTGTTTTTGCTCATTGAAGTACATTTGACTCACCATATTACATAAAGTAGCACATCAGATCTTTTCAAATTTGGCATTTATTACTTTATATTTCATATATCGCAGGACTTTTTTGGCATGTAGGTTTTTGTCTAATGCTATGCTTACATTTCAAAAATAGCATTATAAAAAATAAAAAAGATTTTTTTTTATTATTTATAGGAATGCAAAGAACATGTTTCCATTATCAAATCTACCAAATATAAAGTTATTATCTTTCCACACAACATATTATGCGTGCACAAAACCACATTAGGCACCTATTCTAAAGTCTATATCTAAATAATCTATTCATCAATCTTCTATCAGACTTTGAAATATTACAATGTCAGAGAAATGAAGCCTAAAAACAGTGAAATACTGAAAGTTTTTTCTGTGTGTCTGATCTCAGGCCACTGTTAAAGCTGAGCTGATTATTCCTCCTGATATGTATATGATCGTGGGCTCGGGTGCAGGAGGTGGGCTCCTCCTACTCATCATCATCTTTGTGCTGATGTGGAAGGTAAGAGCCAGTCAAAGCGCACTCCATCATCCAAGATTAAACCAACCACCACCATTAAATCAATCAACCAAAACCACCTACTTTAGCAGGAAGGGAACATCTGACTAACATGCAGACCAACCAATCACACACCGCTGTTTTAGCATAATGAGTTGCCTGTTGTCAGAATTTTGCTACAACATAAACACAAAGTGGTTTAACTGCCTGCAAACACATGAGGATATCTCAGCTCACAGCCACTAACCTCAAACTACAGTTATTGGATACTTTTTAAAGATGATCAGTTTCAGTCCGGCGACTACCTCTCAGTGCGAAAGGCTGAAAAAACATTTGGGTGAGGATCGTGGATGTGAGATGTTTTTGGAATTCATGTTTCGTTCAGGCACTTGACTGTGCTCCAGCCCTAAACTCTGGAGTTGAGTGGAAATATCAAAATTGTTTGATGTACTTAGTCTGAAACTTGATCTGAAGGCAAAAATCGAAATCACTCGATTTTTGTTAACGCTTTGTTTAACAGTCCTCCAGGTTCTAGGCATTAGCTGGGTAAGTGTGAGGTACAAACTCCCAAGTACTACGACTAATTATTCTGCTTAAAATGTAACACCAAGACAGTCTAACTGAAATACACTGAACTATGCACAATATTAAGCAGGTAGAGGACATAATAAAACATCTCATATTTTACAGTAACAAGGTGGTTAATACAAACATGCTAAACAAGCCCTGTGAACGCGAGAACTGTCATCTTGGAATACAGGGATAGGAATGTTATGTTCCTCGATAAGATGATGAGCAGAAGGCAAATTGTGGTTGTCCAGCAGCTCGATGTCGGCACTGTGGTTAAAATTTACCTCAACCAAACGACCCATTTCGGCATAATTAATACACCCCCAGATCATCACATATCTCCTCAAGCTTGAACTGAGGTTTATGATGAACAACATTCACATACAGACAGAAACCAGATTCACCTGACCAGATAACACATTTCAAGTCATAAACAGTCCTGTTGTTGTGTCTCTTTGTCCACTGTAACTGGCAACAACTTTGTGAGCAGAAGTGAGCAAAGGCCTCTTGCGAGCCACTCTGCTCCATATGTTCATGGTACGCAGTTCCCTGCGGAGTTTCTTTCAGAAATTGGTTGTGAGGGACCTGCATTGACTTTTAGAGGCAATTTTTATTCACAAGCCGTGAAACACACCGGCGGTCTCTGTTCGTCAGTTTCATCTTTCAGCCACAATTCTGATGACGAATTTCCTGTAGACTAGGATTTCTGCCACTGTATGACCGTACGCTTCGATACACCTGCAAATTCAGCTACTTCCTTCACACTGTGACCTTTGGCACGTGCAAATACAATCACTCCTTTTTGCCAATCATTAACATTTGCTTTATGACCCATTTTCCACACATCGAACGAGACGCTCACTGCACTGTACCACCTCTTCTCAATCTATGAATCCCATCACACACCCTGCAGGTATTTATTGCCTGATCATCCTTCTGCAATGCCATCAGCAGGAGCCTGAAATGACTAATTTTTTGTCCAGGGAGGTTATATCTAAATAAAATATATAACAACATCTGCATAAGCCCAAAAATAGAGAATCTAACAGTACTATTAAACGTTATGGTATTAAAACATTCAGTATTTTAGAGTATTTGTTGCTTTGACTTTTAAACAGCTTTTCACAGCATTGTTTGGAAAGGAAAGTGAACCAAATCCCTTCAGAAGGGAGCTGAAGTCTACATTTACACTGATTCGATCCTTCGCTCCTAATAAACTTCAATAACTCAATAAATAAACTTCACCTGTGCTAATGCAGTAATGTAACAGTCGGATGTCTTCTAGGGTGGGGGTGACAGGGGAAAGTCAACAGGGCCACATTAAAAACAGAACTGAAACCGAGCTCTTTTCCTCTCTCACTTCCTCTGCAGTTGGGGTTCTTTAAGCGTAAGCATCCACGTGGAGAAGATGGACAGTACGGAGACGGAGAATATCAGATTGAAGAAAAAGAGAAGGACTTCAGTGATTCTAATGGAAAGAGTGAGGAGTCGTCTCCTGAACACGAAGATAAACTCACCGGCAACGGCTCTGAGAATGGAGGAACACCAGCATTAGAAGCAGGGAAAGAAGAAGGTGGAGAGTAAAGAGGCTTTGCTGTGAGATCAAACCTTCATTTAGCCTACAACAATAATACTGGCATAGATAGAACTTCTGCAGGCTCTTTATGTTCTTTGCAGGCTTGTGTTTGTGGCTGTTTGATTCATTTGGAAAGTAATGTGTTTTATTCACCTTTTGTCCATCAACCTCTCCAAAAAAGTTTGACTTTACTGATACAGTTTAAAAGGGAATTCCACCAGTTCATCAACAGCCCAGCATAATTAAATGGTTAAGATGTAAACAAAGTAGTTCAGAGTGGTTTGCTGTGAAACGATGCATTCTGGAGAAACTTGCCGAGTCAGAATTGTTCACAGTGGTGGTGATAGGAACCAGATGTCTATCTCTAAGGCTGCGTTTACACAGCAGGTAAAAGTGGCCCAAATCTGATTTTCCCACAAAATCCAGTTTATTTGTTTGGCTGCTCAGATTATCTTTTAAATGTGGTCTGTATGCAACATCAATCTGAACAGATCAGCTCCTAAACTGACCCACATGCGCAATAGAACAGAGCTTCACGCTGCTTCACGGCTCATCCAGAGGTAAACAATCATGACCGCCAACGAACGCCAGTCGCTCCCGGAGGATCAGCTTCATCTTCACCAGCATCACAGGAGCCATCATGATTTCATTCTCTGAAAAGCATGAAATATTTCACTTTAATTTACATTTTTACTTTTTTATTATTTCACCAGTGTCTGAGTGTGAGCCAATCAGAATTAGAGAGATGTTTATAAGATGCTTTTAATCATTTTGTGTAACAGTGTTAAAAACATCTGTGTCTAGAATTCTGTACAGAATTTGACAAATTTATGGGATTATTTTATTTTGTGCACATATTACTGTTACTCGTACTATTATTATTATCACTACTGTTAGTACCACGGAAAGTGTCACTGTTACTGCTACTGTTACTCATACCTATACTCACTGTCACTGTTACTGCTACTGTTACTCATACCTATACTCACTGTCACTGTTACTGCTACTGTTACTCATACCTATACTCACTGTTGTTGTTACTGTTACTCATACCTATACTCACTGTCACTGTTACTGCTACTGTTACTCATACCTATACTCACTGTCACTGCTACTGTTACTCATACCTATACTCACTGTCACTGTTACTGCTACTGTTACTCATACCTATACTCACTGTCACTGTTACTGTTACTCATACCTATACTCACTGTCACTGTTACTGCTACTGTTACTCATACCTATACTCACTGTCACTGTTACTGTTACTCATACCTATACTCACTGTCACTGTTACTGCTACTGTTACTCATACCTATACTCACTGTCACTGTTATTGTTACTCATACCTATACTCACTGTCACTGTTACTGCTACTGTTACTCATACCTATACTCACTGTCACTGTTACTGCTACTGTTACTCATACCTATACTCACTGTCACTGTTACTGTTACTCATACCTATACTCACTGTCACTGCTACTGTTACTCATACCTATACTCACTGTCACTGTTACTGCTACTGTTACTCATACCTATACTCACTGTCACTGTTACTGCTACTGTTACTCATACCTATACTCACTGTCACTGTTACTGTTACTCATACCTATACTCACTGTCACTGTTACTGTTACTGTTACTCATACCTATACTCACTGTCACTGTCACTGCTACTGTTACTCATACCTATACTCACTGTCACTGCTACTGCTACTGTTACTCATACCTATACTCACTGTCACTGTCACTGCTACTGTTACTCATACCTATACTCACTGTCACTGTTACTGCTACTGTTACTCATACCTATACTCACTGTCACTGTTACTGTTACTGTTACTCATACCTATACTCACTGTCACTGTCACTGCTACTGTTACTCATACCTATACTCACTGTCACTGTTACTGCTACTGTTACTCATACCTATACTCACTGTCACTGTTACTGCTACTGTTACTCATACCTATACTCACTGTCACTGTTACTGTTACTGTTACTCATACCTATACTCACTGTCACTGTCACTGTTACTGTTACTCATACCTATACTCACTGTTACTGTTACTGATTCTCATTCTTGATATTCTCACCTAAAGGAGACATGCAGGTTGCTAAAACTGCATGTGACAGACTGACACAGCAGGTCAAGCCTTTGAGTTTTTTGTTCAGGGCCAATATGGCTAATATTCCAGCTAATACAGCACTGTTTTAGTACACTGGGTCTTTATTATCAGCTGCTTATAATAACAATGACTCCTATAATAAAGAATCCTTCCAGAAATGATCAGATAAATACTGGTTTATTCAGAAAACACACAGTAAAGAGCTCTGTACCATAATATAAACCTGAAATCTATATCAGTCCAGCGGCGTTGGACGGACGCCAAAAGACTCTGAAGGTGCGCTCGCATCTCTTCAGTTCTAGTCCAACGCGCCGGTGCGAGGAAACACGCGCACAAACACAGCAGGAACACTGACGAGCCGCGCCTGGAGCTTCAGAGCGGCTAATTGGCGGAGGCGCTGAGAGGCGCTGAGAGGCGTTTTCGGTCGATAATACTGACTCATCTAATCAGATATTAGATCTGAAACAGCATGTAAACCTTTCAGAAGCCCTATAGTGAATAATAGTAGTGGAAATAAAGCGAAATGCAGAGTTTATCAGCACAGAAACTGAGATTTACTAGAAGAATGAAACAGAAACTTTGAAGAAGCGGCTATTTTACTGTTTTTCCACAGCGGATTACTCACAGACGCTTCATCGGACCGCACTTTTTACTGCAGTGTTTTAGAGAAAGTTTCACACACGTTCATTAGAACTGTCTTTAAAAGTCTGGTGACAGATATTATTGAAGTGCAGTATAAAACAGCAGATATGGACACTGGGACATAACATAGCAACCTCCACGACCCAGGGGGATAAGCAGTGTGAATGAATGAATGAATAAATGAATGAGTGAATGAATGAATGAGTTTTATTCACTCATTATTCATTCTTTGGACTTGTTTTTAATGCAAAATCAACTCACAGTAGAAAACATCAATATGTGATCAAGTTCAGACACTGATATTCAGTGCAGGGTCAGCATTAGATACAGTAGAGTCTGGGTCAACATTAGATACAGTAGAGTCAGGGTCAGCATTAGATACAGTAGAATCAGGGTCAGCATTAGATACAGTAGAGTCAGGGTTAACATTAGATATAGTAGAGTCAGGGTCAACATTAGATACAGTAGAATCAGGGTCAGCATTAGATACAGTAAAGTCAGGGCCAGCATTAGATACAGTAGAGTCAGGGTTAACATTAGATACAGTAGAGTCAGGGTCAGCATTAGACACAGTAGAGTCAGGGTTAACATTAGATACAGTAGAGTCAGGGTCAGCATGAGATACAGTAGAGTCAGGGTCAGCATTAGATACAGTAGAGTCAGGGTCAGCATGAGATACAGTAGAGTCAGGGTCAGCATTAGATACAGTAGAGTCAGGGTTAGCTTTAGATACAGTAGAGTCAGGGTCAGCATTAGATACAGTAGAGGTAGGGGTAGCATTGGATACAGTAGAGTCAGGGTTAACATTAGATACAGTAGAGTCAGTGTCAGCATTAGATACAGTAGAGTCAGGGTTAACATTAGATACAGTAGAGTCAGGGTCAACATTAGATACAGTAGAATCAGGGTCAGCATTAGATACAGTAGAGTCAGGGTTAACATTAGATACAGTAGAGTCAGGGTCAACATTAGATACAGTAGAGTCAGGGTTAGTATTAGATACAGTAGAGTCAGGGTCAACATTAGATACAGTAGAGTCAGGGTTAGTATTAGATACAGTAGAGTCAAGGTTAGCATTAGATACAGTAGAATCAGGGTTAGCATTAGCTACAGTAGAGTCAGGGTCAACAATAGATACAGTAGAGTCAGGGTCAACAATAGATACAGTAGAGTCAGGGTCAACATTAGCTACAGTAGAGTCAGGGTTAGTATTAGATACAGTAGAGTCAAGGTTAGCATTAGATACAGTAGAATCAGGGTTAGCATTAGCTACAGTAGAGTCAGGGTCAGCAATAGATACAGTAGAGTCAGGGTCAACATTAGCTACAGTAGAGTCAGGATTCATTTTCACTTTAAGATTCATATTCATTCACATTAACTACCGTGGAGTCTGTATAAGCATTAGATACAGTAGAGGTAGGGGTAGCACTGGATACAGTAGAGTCAGGGTCAACATTAGATACAGTAGAGTCAGGGTTAACATTAGATACAGTAAGGTCAGGATTCATTTTCACTTTAAGATTCTGTTGAAGAGTAGTTTAGCATCGGATCTGATCCACATCTCTGTGGACCACGTTGGCATTGTGTGTATATGACGTCAGGTTCTTCAGGATATAGTGACGCTGTGGGTGCGTCGGTAACGCTCGTGCAACCAAAAGGAGAACCCAGTTACCAGCAACCCCACGCCAAGCACAGCACAGACAGTGATGATGATCAGCTTGTAGTCCACTGATGAAGACACGAAGGAAAACAACATCAGCTTCACTTTCACAGATTAGATCTACACATACAGCGTTTACATGATCTTCACACTCACCTACAACGTTAACCATCACAGAATCAGAGCCTGCATCATTGTAGGCAGTGCAGTTGTATTGACCCTGATTTTCTGACTGGACACTGCTGATGATGAGGATGGAGGAGTGTGTAATGATTTTTCCAGGTGAGCCCCAGTAGTACTGAGGACTGGGGTTACCATGTGCTGAACAGTTCAGAACCAGCTCATCGCCCTTAATCACAGATATGGTATCATTGGAAGGTTGTGTTATGGTGGGCTTGTCTGATGAGAAACAGAGAGAACACTGTTGGACAGTATTAATTTGTTTAAAGCAGGGATTCAGATAAAACAGTGGTGCAGAAATGTCAGACAGTTCAGTTGTTATCAGTCATGTTTGCAGAAATAAATACTTTACAGCATAGCGTAGCATTAGAATTCTGGGTTTTCATGGATAGAAAAGCAACTTATTGTTTTACCATCAGTACCTTCACTAAACAAATTATTACAAAAACAAAGATGGGCCATATTTTCAGAGAATCAAATTACATTAGCAGACTAGCTAGGCAAAGCTGGCTAGGCTATCTGACATTGGCTGACTAGAAAAACGTTCATTAAGTAGCTAGGCAAACTGAGATTACCTGGCTAGGCTAACCGACTTTAGCAGGTTAGACAAACTAATATTAACTAGCTTAACTAATTGATGTTACCTTGCTAAGCTAACTAATGTTAGCTAGTTAGGCAATCAAACATTAACTAGCTAGGGAAACTTACATTAGCTGGCTAGGCTAATTGACGTTAGCAGGCGAGGCAAACTGATGTTGACTGGCTAGTCTACCTGACGTTGGTTGACTTAGAAAAGTAGCATTAACTAGCTAGCCAAACTAATATTAGCTGGCTTTGCTAGTTATGTCAACTACATGTTAATAACTCACATCACTGAACAGATCAGAGACAACTTAACAAAACATTTAGTGCCAAACTGGTTTCATCTACATGAGTGGAGATAAATCATTGAACAAATACTGATGTAATGAATGTTAGCTGATGTTAGCTAACTAGCTAAACCCCTTGCATGTTTCCATGAAGACAGTGGGTGACTCTGTACTGGTGAAGGTGTCTGGACTACAGCACTGGTACACAGTTCTGATCACAGGTGTAATAAACTCACAGTGTACTGTGATGTTCAGAGGTTCTGATGTTCCCACTTGTGGTTGATGGAGCTGCTCCAGCTTCAGTAGAGCTGCACACTGATACTGGACTCCATCTTCATCACGGCTGGCCAAGACATTCAGTGTGGCCGTCACATCCACGCTCTTTCTCTCCTCTCCAGAAGAGCTGAAACTTCCATATGACATTTCAGTGACTGTTCTGTTTTTATTCTGGTCCACTCTGGTCCACTGTACAGTAAGGTTCTGTAAGGGACCCACATTCTTAATCTCACACTTCAGCTTCATCATCTGACCTTCTGACCACACGCTGGACTCAGAGCTGATCTTCACACTGTCTGGATGCCCTGCAGAGAGAGACAACACATACAAACAAAACGTGTAGGGGGCGATATGACTCCTACTGTTTCATTTAAAAAGCTCTATAATGTTCATATGATCCACACAGTCACTCTGACAGACTGTAATACACTACAGGAAGTGTAGGGGGCGATATGGCTTCTACTGTTTCATTTAAAAAGCTCTATAATGTTCATATGATCCACACAGTCATTCTGACAGACTGTAATACACTACAGGGAGTGTAGGGGGCGATATGACTTCTACTGTTTCATTTAAAAAGCTCTATAATGTTCATATGATCCACACAGTCACTCTGACAGACTGTAATACACTACAGGAAGTGTAGGGGGCGATATGGCTTCTACTGTTTCATTTAAAAAGCCTCCATAATGTTCATATAAGCATACATGTTTGCTTGGCAGCAATAACATTTCTTGGTGGATGATTTTTTTTTGTGATTATTAATAATCAGTGAAATTATTTATTGAAAAGGTAAGTATTTTGATGAAAAGTATGTTTTTTGATTGTTGCTGTGTTATAAAACCAATAAAGATCAGTTCTGTGTTTGGAGCATAAATTCACAGTAAACTCTGTGATCAGAGAGAGGATCTGTGTAAGGCAGTGAGTGGAAAGAGGAAAAGCAGCTTTCAGCATTTCAGCACTGCAGTACTGAGGAAACTGAACAGGTGGGATTACTGTACTCACTGTAAAGACTCAGATGGACCCTCTTTTTACATTGTTCTTTATTCAGCTCTGACAGGAAACAGAACATCTCCCTTCCGTTCACCTCCCACTCTGTCAGACCGGGTGATCTCCACGTCACACTGGTCTCATTCTCTGTTTCGACAGGATTAATCTGAGCCTCCCAGCCCAGCTTGTACTCTGATGAAGGTTTGGTTGGTATGGAGCAGGTGAGATTAACAGGTTCTCCGTACTCCACCAGCAGGGAATCATGGGAAACAGTGAGTGGTGTTGAACAGCTGTCTGTTAAACAAAATATGAAGCACAAAAACACCGTTAAACACCAATATGTCATCATGTGTACATCCACAACACCAACACAGCAGAGGTGATTATAGATGGATGTATTTTAGACTAGTTTGGTATCAACCTCTACAAAATCGTTGGCAAAATTTTATGAATGGCCCAAGAGACATGGTTCAAAATCTTGGAAAAAAATCTTGTTATATTGACTTTCCTTACAATTTAACTAAAGTTACAGTTTTGGAGATACAAGGTTTACAGCAACGATAATAAAATGATATATAAAACAGAATTGAAAATCAATATTTATGTAGGTTAAGAACACAGTCACTCTTAAGCTTTAAACGGGAGCGTGGAAGAGCCAGAAGTAACTGATCTGAAGTCCTCAGAGACCTGGGAGCAGAGTAAGGGTGGATCAAGTCCAGTAAGATCTTTAAATGTTAATAAACAAACCTTAAACTGGACCATTTAATGGAGCCAGCGCACCGAGGCTGAGAACTGGCCTTTCTACCAGCCACATTCTGCATTCATTAAAAATGAGTCATTGATGGTAAATGTACAGAGTACAAATTAATAAATACAGTTCTGGCACTGGTTTGATTTGTGAAATTTAATAATAATAATAATAATAATAATAATAATAATAATAATAATCATACCGGTGGGGCCAAAGTACTGTATTTGTGGTGGGTGAGAAGACAAAAAGACAAAACATTATATGAATAAAGAAATTAGGTTTCAAAAGGATTTTTTTTAAAAATCTGTTTTATAACATGATGCTACATTTGCTACTGAAATACAAATAGAATTTTACAAGGAAAAAATTAATAATAATGTAATATTTGGCATAAAAATATGTTTGTCCTCTTATTGGGTGAAGAGCTGAGGTTAGGGTAACTTTCTCACAGGCCAATTTTTTACTTCTGAATATGATTCCGGTTTCAAGTTCAAGTTCAATAGGCCTTTTTGTCATTTCAGCTCTAGACAAGTACACAGTGAAACAAAACAACATTCCTCCAGGACCAACACAGAACACAAGACAATACAATAAACACAGTGCAGACAATACAGTACAATAAATAAATATGAAAGACTTACAGTAAATACAGAACAGAGCACAGGCAGCACACGGTACTGAGAGTGTGTGGAGCTGTGCAGAGGAGGGTGTAACACACTATGACACATTAGCAGCTTAGCAGAGAGCCTAGCATATAAGAGCATAGCAGTCACTGAGGCAGCAACAAGAGCAGCAATGGAATAGAGTATTTGGTTGAAACAGTAATTCTAGCAGCTAACATTGTTGAAGTGAAGTAAAATGTGCAAAAATGTAAGTATTCAGATCTACAGTCATATCAAGTGAAGTATTTCAGTGAAATGCAGTAATTATATTTAAATATAGTGTTCCAGACATCATTTGCACAAGAATCTGGCCCAGAGTCAAATTCTGATTCTGGTTCTGACACACAGAATTGAAATCAGATTGAGAGCCAGTGTGATGAAAGAGTTTCTGGCTCACAGAATCAGAATTAAACTATGATTCACATTCTGACTCAGAGAAATCAAATAGTTTCTGGAATGCAGAATCAAATTCAAAGTTTTAGTATGATTCTTATCCTTATAAGGGCCGTCAGATCTTCCAGATTTTCTGATATGTCTTTCATGTCATCTGAATACTGAAGGTTGTTGATGTTTTTGCACCAATCCTGAATTGTCAATGATCTTCTTTCAGTCCTGCTTCTCATTTTCTGTTCAGCTTACCAACAGTACTGGTGAGAAAATCCCTTTTTTCTTTTTTTTAACAAGAATTTAACTTGTACACATGCCAAACACAACAACTTTGTGAAACAGAATGCTAGATTATAGATAATGGATTATAGGTGACTTACATATTGTGCCTCACAGAAATGATCACCGATCTCACACTTAGTGAAAAAGCCAAGTATATGAGGTGCAATGTATGGAAATAATTCAAACACAAAGAAGACAGATTTGTATAACAGTCTAATTTGTTAGACATGTACACTCAAACCCTGAAGTTCAGAAATCATGCTTTGCTCTCCAGGAAACAAAAAGAGTGGATTTAAAAGGACATTTTTAATAATCTGTACACTGAAAATAAAAGCTCTTAAAGTAACACACAGAGGAAGAAGTGATCAGTGTAGAATGATCTAGTACATTGAATCAAATGCAATATAGTTAAAAACTCCACTGCTCTCTTTGGACTTTTCCTTATTTGCCTCATTTAATGACATCCTGTTGTTTAACATGCCAAAGTCAAAAGATCAGTCTAAACATTAAAAACATTTATTTATGCACTTTTTAAACGTCAGGCTACAAAGCACTTCACAACAGTAAGATAAAGATGATTAAATAATAATATGAAACAAATAAATCCAAAGACGGAAACAGAGAACATCAGCTCCAACCTCAAAGGCTCAGGCATACAGATGTGTCTTAAGCCTTTTTTAAACATCTACTGTCTAAGCACAGGGTAATACAGAGTGTAGCAGCAGATACTGAAAACCACAGTCTCCCTTTCATTTTCGCTTTGTCCTGGGACTAATCAAAACCTTGACTAGAGAACCTCAGAGTCCTAGCATTTGAATATGGCACTAATAGCTCAGAGATATATTTTAGTTCTGACTCAAAAATTATGCCCAAATTTCTAGGACAAAGATTTGTCTTTGTGGCCAGTGAACCAAGCTGCTGGCAACATTTTGGGGGCCCAGAACCAGAACTTCGACACCGGTGTGTGTGTATTCCACATACACTCCCAGCATGACCACAAGCAAGGACAGAACACACACTGTCATCCTGAACCAACTCCAGAGCTCCACAGAGTGGAGAAAAGAGAAAGTAACAAACACATCAGATTCCACAAATACAAATACAGCCTCCTAACTGACCACTCCTCTCTCACTTCCTCCCTTTATCTGACTGGCACACTCAGAACCAGATTCCTGTGTGTCTCTGTGTGTGTGTGTGTGTGTGTCTCTGTGTGTGTGTGTGTGTGTGTGTGTCTCTGTGTGTGTGTGTGTGGTGTGTGTGTGTGTGTGTGTGAATGCTGTCGCTGTTCATTCTGAGTGGCTCATAACTGAATCAGCCATCCTGCTTTTAATAATGTATAAGTGCTAACAGTCCCTAAAAACTGGCACTACCAATAGTGAAAGAGCCAAAGACTGACACTGGCAAGACTAAGAGTGGTAATGACTGGCACTGCTAAGAGTAAAAACCCTAAAGAAGGGCATTACCAATCGTACGATTCCTAAAGTCCAACACTGCCAAGAATAAGAGCCATAAAGACTGTCACTACCAGCAGTGAGAGCCCTATAGGCTGACACTTCTAAAACTAAGAGCCATAAAGTCTGGAAGGAACAGCAGCATGAAGATCACAAATAGACACAGAATGTATCCACTAGTTTCAGTCAAAGGTCAGTTATATTTAGCCCTTAGCTGATATGAAACAACCCAGTGCCACCCCCCGCAACACACTCCATGTGTACTCACCAGTGTGTGTGTATTCCACATACACTCCCAGCATGACAACAAATATGAACAGAACACACACTGTCATCCTGAACCAACTCCAGAACTCAACAGAGTAGAAGAGAGAAAGTAACATCAAACATACAGCCCCCAACTGACCACTCCCCACTCACTTCCTCTCTTTATCTGACCGGCACACCCAGAACCAGATTCCTGTGTGATGGACTGATAAAACTCAGTCATTTCTGGGGTGAGCTGAAGTGATGATGATCCACTGGGAAAGGTTGGCATGATGGATCTCCACTGAACATTTTGGGGTGAATTGGATTGATGACACTCCACCTTAAACATCAGGCATTAGATTTTTGTCATCTTCAAAGTCTTGTTTTCCCGTAAGCCTGACATCATTAACCCAAGTGAAAAGCAAACATAGAAAAACATACATTACTGAGGACTTTTATGGATTTAAAAGCATCTCATGTCTCTGCAGGCAGAACCTCAGCTCTACACTTCTACACAAAGCAGTTTCACAGGTACTGTATTTACTTCTTTTCAAATTCATTAAAAAGGTTTATTAAAATAAACAATCCTTTGGGAAGCTTTGATAGCGAGCCACAGGTGATTCTTTCCCAGACAGCAAGCATGTTTGGGCCGGATTACCTTAGCCGTCACAAAATCCTCCTGGCAGCCGCATCTGCACTGTGGACCTGTGACACATGTGGGCCAAGTAACTGTTGATGGCACTAGACACTGACTAGACTCGTTTAAAATTTGCCCCTCCCCTGTTTTCCCCGCTCAGTCCTCTGCAGTTTCAGTCGACTTTGATGTGTGAAGTTTGCTGCTGAATTTTGAGGTAAGTTATAGTTTGTATTTTAAATATTTGCATATTTATTAGAATTATGATATCATGGATTTTATTGTTAACCTTTAATATTTTATTCAGTTTGACAAGCAAAGAAGATGAATGGTGGAGTTTCTAGAGGGGGAGGACATCAATGCTAGCTATGTTAGCTGAGGTAGTGAGTCAAAATGTCTAATTCCAATTAAATTAACATTCAAAATTTCTGTTTAATTATCTTTAATAATGGCGTACTCTTAATCTTACATCATCTCCCTCGCCCGGCTGTGTAACTAGCTAGCTAATTAGCTGGGTTGTACTGTGGGAGGTAACTGTTAGCATTCATTGGAGAATGTGAAAATGTTCTAAGAGCATTTTAATATTTCTGCCTGTTTTAGGAAAAAATCTAACAAGTCTAAAGAAAAGAGAGAAAAGAATTTGAGTGACCGATGTAAGAAACATCCATTAGCTGGAATCTAAAGTTAACCTGCTAGCTAGCTATCTGTCTATCTAGTTAGCTAAGCTGTATTAACCAGTACAAGTAACGTTACTAATGTTAGTGTAACCATCTTATTTTATAATGTGTTTTTTTGTGGTGTTGGATTTTACTTTTTTTCCACTTAAAGTATTTGTAAAATCTACAGTAACACAACAAAATCAAACTGAAGCTGCTGAAATAACATAAACCAGTAACAGAATCCTGATATTTGGTTTAAAGTGTGTAAATAACCCACCTAAACAGTCAAAACCAGTTTCCTTTTGCTTCATCTTTTGTTTGACAAAGCTTCAACGAGCACACTGCTCCTCCCGCTTACTGGTCTGTCTCAAAATTCTCAAAATTATTAAAAGAAAGTGTTTCTGTAATCATTATAAGCATTATTCTTATTGTCTCTGTATGTACATATAAAATATATGTTCAGAAGCACCAGCAGAAGTATTTACAGCTACTACTACTAGTAATAATAATAGCTTCACTTGTTTCGTCTTGTAATTTTGAGATGGTCTCTGACTCTAATGCAGACGCGGGCGAGCACAGTGATGGCGTGAGCTGAACCTTTTGGCAAAAATAAAAGAATAGAAAAAGGAACAAGAAACGAACAGCGCGGTTCAGTACAGACTGGGTTTGTGGTGTTTCTCATCTTTAATTTGGCCATGAAAGTGTAATTAATCCAATAACACAGAACGTAACTGCGAATGTCACACGAACTGTACCGTCCGATGTGGTGTGTGTAGCCTGATTGGGTGAAAGCTGAGACATGGCCGTGGTGGTCTGAGGTGGTCCTAAAACGGTCACAGTAACGCAGCCGGTGTTTTTAAACGTACATGCAGCACCGAGCACGTTTAACTACCGCAGCTCGGTAATGTTGACGTGTCGGAATACTGTTTAACGCTGTGGTTTGCATTAAATAAACTAAAGGAACGTGTTTTACCGTCATTATGGGTCGTTACTGCGGCAGCTCGGTAACTCTTACCCGATATATAAAACGGACGCGCCTAATTAAAAAACAGTCCCCTTTCTTTTTTCCTGCTCAGCGGTCCACAGTCATCCTTGATATTGATCTGTAAAGTTTGCTGCTGACTTTGAGGTGAGTTAATCCTCACATTCAGTATCTGCACATATGTGATCAGGTATCACAAATTATTACATTTGTTTATTGTTTAATTTATTTTTTAAATATTTTTTTCAATTTGACAATCAAATAAGCTTAATGGTAGAGGAGTACAGACAATTTTAGTTCTGTTAAGACAAATTAACATTAGAGTCATAGCTTTGATTATCTTTAAGTTCAAACAAATTTTGCCTCTCCTGCAGGGCCGGCCTCCTACACCTCTGCGCCGGGGCCGGCCTCCTACACCTCTGCGCCGGGGCCGACCTCCTACACCTCTTCCAATGTTCTTCTTCTAAGGTTTCTCCCAGCCTTTGAGAGTTTCACGACCATTCAGTTCACCTTTCAGCCGTCGACCACAGCAGTGATGAACTGTAGCAAAAGTAAGAATTTGTAATTTGAATTCCAGCATTTAAATTAGAGCCCAGCAAATATGAAAATTGTGACTGATACCAATAATGATTGTTAAGATGTTAGAAATTATGTTAACCCTTAACAATAGTGGCTGGCATTATTTTAGATTGTAATATTTTATATTGTATTGTTTTATATTCCAATTCAATTTAGTTGAGCTGTGCTTCACTAATACAAGCGTCACTTCTCAATGGTCACACCTCTTAAACCACATCTGGATTCAGTGTGATAACAAATAACTGGAATCTGTGTGTAATAACAAAATCATGAAAGTTCAGTTTCCCTGTCCATGATCCTGTTGTGTACTTCCAAAAAAAATGTTTTTTGTTGATTCTCATTAACAGCTGCCAGAACTTGAAGAGTGGGAGGAAATGAAGAAGCTAAGAGAAGCTCAGATTTGAAGTTTAAAGCTCTCTTTTCACAGAAGAGTTTATCAAACTGTTTCAACTAACAAGTAAAAGCAAATAAGCTGATATTACCAGTGAGCCAGCTGGCCAGTCAGTTTGCTGGACCTAACATTAGCTAGCTATCGAAGTCTGTTTACGTGTGACATCCGCTTGAGAGATTGGTAAAGAAATCTGCACTCTTTCCAGAAACTTCCTATGTTGACACAATTCAAAATCAATCGAACTGCAGTTGGGTTGTTTTGACTCAGTAAACATAACTCAATAAAATACAGCTTTTTTTCCAAAATGAAACTTTATTGATTTTTTTATTTAAATTTTGTTTTTTGTCAAAACCAGATAACTCCAATGGTCATTTCATGTTTCAGCATTAATCAAAAGTCAATATTTATCATTCTTTACCATTAAACAAGCTTGGAAAGAGCTGAAAACTGGACACATCAATGGTCAATATTAATCATCTATAAGATCAGAGCTCAAAAAATCTCAGACAGCTCACTGCTTCTTATATAGTCACTATGTGAGTTAAGAAATTTAGTCTGTTTAGATCAGTAGCCATTAGTTTAAGACCTGCGTGCTGCTCTTTGTAGGGAGATGGAGCCGTTTGAGCCGTTGGTTCTGCTGGAGAACAGCGCTGGTGTTTGACCGTTTCTGCTGTAAAACATGAACTTGCAATGTCTTGACGATGAACAATAATGGCTTTAGTGGCTAAATGTGTTTAGGGTTCAGAATGAGTGTTAGAATAACTCACCACAGACAGCTTGATTTTAAAGAATGGAGTTTATCGGTTTTGCGAATGAACTCTTCAATTTCAAGTTTTGCAGCCATATCCTGTCATGGGATATGCTTAAGGAGTAAACCCATGCAAAAGAAATATGGAGATGGAGTCCCTAAGGCAGTTTGATGTTATCACCCTCACTCGGGCAAATCCTGCGACAACACTGGTGCCATGCTGTACTGTCTTTCCCTTGTACTAGGGAGAGGGGGAACCCTTTTGCTGGTTTCCTGAAAGGGCTTGCAGCCTGGAGAGAACATTCCAGTATCACTTTCTCACTGCTGATACCACACGGGAAGCAGCAGTTTACCTGTGAAAAGCCTTTACTCGATTGGCTTAGAACGGGGTGCTGGGGTTGCTTCTGATTGTGGGAGAGGTCATTGGGCTGCTACTGCTTGCCTTAAGCTGGGCAGCCCCCAGTTAAATCAGTGCTGCGTTGCCATGGTACACTTGCTACACTGGCTGTGTGGGGCTCAGGGAACTCTCAGACAACTGCAAGGGTTAAGGGTTAGGGTTAGTCTCAGGGAGACTTCATTGTCCCTGACAAAGGCATTTGACTTTGTCAGCAGAAAAGGACTCTTTGAGATCTTGGCAACGATTGGCTGCCCCCAACTCTGCTTAGCATCATCAGGTCATTCCACATAGACATGAAGGGGACCGTCGGCTCCAAATCCAAGACTTTTGACATTCCCAGCAGGGGAAGCAGGGGTGTGTCTTGACTCCAACAGATGTTCAGCATCTTTTTTACAATTCCGCTTATATATATGTAACGATGTACAATAGTTGTATTAATGTTATGTTATGAAATTCCTGCTAAATGGGTTTGGCACCACCTGCTGCATATTACAGCTCCTATATATCTTGGTGATTCGGTGCAGCCTTGGCAGTAGTGTTTGCATGCTGCCATGGTGAGTACAGCTCGTATGTTCAGCTCAGCAAAACTGCAAATAACTATGTAAAGTGTTGTAATGTTCGACTTTTGTCCCTACTGTCTTGAAATACATGTAATAGAGACCAGTACACCCTGTTGGGCTTTTCCAAAACGCTTTACTTAGAGTTATAAATTCGAAGCTAAACCTGAACTGAACTGTGCTAACGTTAGCCTGTTTCTTTAGTTGTATGCTGGCCGAAGCACGAACAGAGACTTAAACTGTGGTTGCCATACTCATTACAGGTATGTTATATTCATGTTTTAAGGTGTTTTAGAACAGTATCAATGAGCACAGCAACGCTAGCTGGTTTAACTAGCTTATTTTTGCACCATGTGGTCTGGATGCCATATTTTGTGTTCGTCAGCAGATGGCATTATTTCATATTTTACATTTTTGTTGATGTTTCACTAATTAAAAAAGGATGATGTAGCTATAAAATATAATTCATATTGACACTGATGGAAATGTAAAATGTAGACTGAATCTAAAAACTGAGCGTAATATGGAAACACAAGCACTTTCACCACTATACGATCATAGCAATCTGTAAAGGTAATTGTAGTATTTTCATGAATGTATATTTCTCATGTCATTGGTTCATTTTGGAAATATATTTGGACCAATGTATTCTTTGGGCAGTAGAGTGTTTGCATGCTGCCGTGTTGTATGCTGGCCGAAGCATGAACAGAGACTTAAACTGTGCTTGCCATACTTATTACAGGCAAATAAAACTGCATCATTCGAACTCGGTGTCCATCATTGACCAGGGCGGACGAACACCCGATAAGAAGGGTCACATATACGCCCTTGGAACTGCATTGGTATCTTTTAGCGCACAAGATCAGATGATGATCTCTTCAAGCTGTTGAGACTCAGAGTGAACACCAATGCTCTGACGAAATCAGAGATTTCCTTTTTTCTGACGATGCAGCTGTCACGACTCACACCCAGCTGGAGCTACAGTCGGTCATGACCCGCTTTGCGTAATAACAGCAGTCACTGACGTTCATGGTTTTCATGGTTGTTTTGCTATCCAGTGTCAACCAGAGGAAGATGAGTTCCTCTTTTTGAGTCTCGGTTCCTCTCAGGGGTTCTTCCTCTTGCTCTTAGGCAGTTTTTCTTGGTGACACTCATGGGGGCTCAGACCTGTATTTTTCTGTAAAACTGCTTGGTGAATAAAGGCACTGTATACATAAAGCACTATATAAAAACTTTGATTGACTTGACCCTTCATTCTGAGATTTCATGGTTTGATCCATATTGAAGATCCTGGTGTGAATGACCATGCCGAGTTACAGTGGCAATACTGTGGTCTTTACTCATGTAGAAAATCCTCATAGCATGTATGTATTATACAGATGTTTTATTATTTACCTTGTGTAGGCTAAACATCTATCTAACTTAAAAGAGGGGTACTGATATAAGGCCTTTTTAAAAATGAGGCGAACTGAAGTAGGATGCACTGCTTAGGGGGCGGGTTAACACATTTGATTGACAAGTAGGTAAAGATGACTGATTTGGGGAATTATAAAAGAGAGAGATGACATGTAAAAACATGTAAAAACTGACATTATAGTAAATAGAAAACTGCAGGTTCATCAGAGAGATGCGTTGCTCCACTCATTCTGATGTAACATCAGATGTAGTCATTAAGCCGAGACTAAATTTACAAACACTTCTGTTAGATGATGTTAGGTGACATGTGGCCTAAAAGTTATACCAAGAAAGGTAATCAGTTTAACATTTTTGAAGAAATTAACAAAAAGAAAAGGAAGTCTAGTTTGTTTAGTTTGTGCAAATAGCCTCAAGCCACTCCTACCAGCCACCAGCTGGACAGCAGATTTTCCAGCATTGCAATGCTAATGAATCCTTAGTGGCCTTGAAACCTAGGAAAAATTGATTGATGATTTTTTTTATTCTTGTATTTTGTTATTCGGTTATGAGGCTCTTCTCTGGATCCTCTGTGACATTTTAAAATTTTGAAAAAAAATTTATTGTTAATTAGTAAATGTAAATGCATTTCATAACAAAACACCAAACGTACTTGAGAAGAAATTTCCTCTTAAACCCACTTAGGCAGTTTTGATGAAGATTCTGTCATTCACCAGCATTTTCTTATGTGGGATTTGTTCTTAGGTAAGAACAGAATCTACACACAGTCAAGAGCACAAAGGTGAGAACAGCTCAACGCTTTAAGAACGAAGTTCAGTGCCATTAATTCACTTATTTTATTTGCTGTCAAAATGAGCTAAACTGATTTATTTTCTGAGGATCTCCAGGTGTGAATGTCATTCCCATTCTCCTTAAAAAAGCCAGGAACACCGGTCACATTAGGTGAACAGTTGATCTGTGTTAGTGATGTACAGAGAAACATTTCAAGCTCTGTGCAGCTTCACAACCTTCTGTCTCATTTGAGTTGCTTTTACCTATGTTGATGGATAACAGAGGGAGTTTTCATGAGTTTATTTAGGGTGTTTTAAGTTGGGGTGCTAAAGTTTTAAGCAGCGGATATGTGACATGACCGATGACATGCAAAATGATTTGCCTTTTGACCTCAATCAGCTGAATTTGCATGGAGGTGGTTAATAGGAAGCTCTACAGTTTCAGAAGAAGCTCATGAACGCAGCATGAACATATATTAGCATTAGCTACAGCTGCCACGTTGGCGTTGTGTCTACGAGACGTAAAACTCTAAGTGAAACCACTATTCACTGAACAGGTTCACGTTCATGTTCACATGAGAGCAGATTAGCATCAGTTGACTCTGATCCACATCTCTGTGGACCACGTTGGCATTGTGTGTATATGATGTCAGGTTCTTCAGGATGTATTGGCACTGTGGGTGCATCAGTAACGCTCGTACAACCAAAAGGAGACCACAGTTACCAGCAACACCCCACCAACCACAGCAAAGACAGCGATGATCGGCTTGTAGTCCACTGATGAAGACAAGAGGGAAAACAACATCAGCTTTCAATTTCACAGATTAGATCTACACATACAGCGTTTACATGATCTTCACACTCACCTACCAGGTTAACCATCACAGTCACTGAATCAGAGCCTTCATCATTGTAGGCAGTGCAGATGTATTGACCCTGATCTTCTGACTGGATGCTGCTGATCATGAGGATGGAGGACACTGTCATGATGTTTCCAGGTGAGTTCCAGGTATACTGAGGACTGGGGTTACCATGTGCTGAACAGCTCAGCGTCAGGCTGTCGCCCTCAGTTACAGATAAGGTACCATCAGAAGGTTGTGTTATGATGGGCTTGTCTGATGAGAAACAGAGAGAACACTGTTGGACAGAGATTGTTTTAAAAGGAATTCAGATAAAACAGTGGTGCAGAAATCTCAGACGGTTCAGTTGTAGTCATACATTGCACAGACACTTTTATAGACATAAACATTAGTTTAAGGCAGTATTTTATTATATATTATTATTATTATTATTATATTTTTTACCTTAGCATCTCAGTGTCCTGCTCACTTATTGGGCTGGTCAAAATGTTCAGTACAACCAATCAAAACATCTGTTTTCTTAATGAACTGATCTCAGCCGCTCGTCCCACAATCTCACAATCTGCTCCAGTTTTTCTTTTCAGTGTCTCAGAGTCAGTGTTGCAGGCAAATGATGTCAGAATTTTTTATATGATTTTTACTCTATTAATACTTTTATTTACCACTTTCTCAGCCATCTGAGTAAATACAGTCTTTGCTGGGCTTTCCTGAAGATGTTTAGATCCCATTTAATGAGCTGCTGATTGTTGTTTTGCAGGAATTTGAATGAGTCTAATTGTTATTGGTTGATTACCAAATCAAATGGGTTTTTTGTAATTCTGGGATTTTCAAAATATACTAGTAGGTCCTTTGTTTTGCAGCTGTAGATGAGGTTCTTGTTCTCATGTCACAGCATTTGTCACCTTTTGCTGGTACGATGATTTTCCAAAAGTTCATTTCCTCAGGCCAGTCCAGTGATGGTAGTGTCATCAGCTAAATCGAACAAACTTGATGGAACTGCTTTAACTGATTTGTCGCTTTGTGAAGGACAGAGAAAAATGCCTAGATTTGTTCTTGCGCTGAGTGACAGCACCTGGAATGCTTGTATTATTGACCTTGACAACCTGTGTTCTGTTGTTAAGGGTTGAACACACCTTCATTAGTCTGAGGAACAGTTTTGTAGGGTTAATTAAGTCTAAGAATAGTATGTGGGCATAAGAGAGAGACAAAGAACAGAATGAAGTGCAAAGTTGACCGTGTGGTGGTGTATTTTGTTCTTTCTTTAATTATTGTTATTCCTTTCTAGTTAAAATTGCAGAGCTCACCAATGACTGATCACATAGCTAGCAGATATCTCCCTCAACTATTGGATACACACATATTTGGTCATGTGTTTCCTTGCTTACAACAGAATGTCACTTGCATGTGTTTCCTGACTACTGATTCCAAAAGTCAACATCTGAAGTGTGTAAAACATCTTGAAAATTTTGGAAACAAGTGTTGTAGACTGATGATGTTAAACCATAGCATCCCGTTACTGGCTCAGGCAGCCACGGATGCGTGGAAGTTGTGGCCACACGGAGTGGCCAAGTGCAAAGTTTCATGGGAGGTTGCAGTAAGACAAAGACTTTAAAATTGTAAATAGTTGTGACTGTGTAAAAATTATTAGGCAGTGGTGTTGCTGGTGTGAACTGTGTCCATGGAGGGTACGTTTTTTTTTGAGTGGGCCACCCTCCACATTTGTCCTATTTGTATCCTCAGCGTTACCCTGGGCCTAAATGTGTTGGGGTAAGCACAGAGCAATGGTTTTCTCCTGCTGCTGTGTTCTAATAAAAGAGCATTCGCTTAAAGCTCTGTTTCCCACGCCAACACCAAAGTATGTTTAGAGAAAAACAGAGCAGCATTTGATGAAAGCAACACTGTGCTAACTGTTAAACATGGGGGTGGATCCATTATGCATAGGAGTTGTGTTGCAGGCAGTGGCTCAGGAAACATTGTATGAGTCAATAGCCACTTTCACATGCAGCCTGATAATCCATTAATAATCCGACTAATAGCTCAATCGGAATAGAACACGTCCATGTAAACACTATTCCGACTAGACTAGACTATTCCGATTGAGGCCATTCGGAATACAATTTCTATCCGATTGAACGAGGTGGGTAAACCTCTAAATAATCCGTTAAATAGAAGAATAATAGCCATGTAAACACCTGAATCCGATTACATTCCAATCGGAACGTGTAAGTATGTTCTGCGCATTTGCATCGCGTCATAGCGAAAGTTTATACCATTCAGCATGGCGGAGCAGAAACTGGCCTACAGAGGAGACGAAGTTTATGCTCTGGTCTTTAAAAGACGGCGGTGGGACGGACGTCCAGCTTATGTGTCTCAGAACACGACGTCTTCCTCTCGGCCTTCTTTAATAAGGACATGTGAAGGACGTTTTCCTGAGTCTGACATCATTTTAAAGCACTTAAAAACACAAGCACTGCTCACTGCTGCTCATCTCACTCTGACTGGACTCATGGTAACGTTTACTCTAAGCGCTACTCCACACATGCGCGTCATTTTGCATCGGATTACTTGTAGTGAGTATGTAAACGAAGATTTTCCATCAAATTGTTGAGTAGAGTGTGCATATGAACACCTCAGTCTGAATCGGATTGGCAAAAATCTTTGCATGTAAACATAGCCAGTGAAGAATGGATTACACTAAATATTTACAAATCTGGAGAAAAGTGTGTTGCAGTCAGTCAAGAAACTGAAGCTGAAAAGGGGCAGGACACTGATCCCAAACATCTCAAAATCCTACTACTTCAAGAAAGACAAGCTGAAGCTTTCAGAACGGCCTTCACAGTTTTCTGACCTGAACATCACTGAAGGTCTGTAGGGAGATCTGAAACATGCTGTGCATGCAAGAATACCACAGAATTAGAATCACTCTCTGAGTAAGAGTGAGTGAGAATTCTTAAATCAGGAACAGAAAGACCCTTAGCTGGATACAAAAAGCATCTGCAAGCTGTGTTATGAGCCAAAAGGGGTGAATACTAACTTAGTAGAGTACCCAAACTTTTGCACATGCTGGTAACTACTGACTCTTAATTAGTTAATCAAATAAAAAGTAGAAGTGCTTTAACATTTGCAGAAAAATATTATTTTAAATACAGTTTGCAGCAGAAAAGTCGACAAAATATTTTGTTTGACCAGTGGTGCTCAAACTTTCGTATACGACTGTATGTTAGATGTAATAAACTCACAGTGTACTGTGATGTTCAGAGGTTCTGATGTTCCCACTTGTGGTTGTTGGAGCTGCTCCAGCTTCAGTAGAGCTGCACACTGATACTGGACTCCATCTTCATCACGGCTGGCCAAGACATTCAGTGTGGCCGTCGCATTCCCGCTCTTTCTCTCCTCTCCAGAAGAGCTGAAACTTCCGTATGTCATTTCAGTGACTGTTCTGTTTTTGTTCTGGTCCACTCTGGTCCACTGTACAGTAAGGTTCTGTAAGGGACCCACATTCTTAATCTCACACTTCAGCTTCATCATCTGACCTTCCGACCACACGCTGGACTCAGAGCTGATCTTCACACTGTCTGGAGGCTCTGAAAAGAAAGACAACACATATAAACATTCGGAATGACTGTGTGGATCATATGAACGTTATAGAGCTTTTTAAATGAAACAGTAGAAGCCGTATCGCCCCCTACACTTCCTGTAGTGTATTACAGTCTGTCAGAGTGACTGTGTGGATCATATGAACGTTATAGAGGCTTTTTAAATGAAACAGTAGAAGCCATATCGCCCCCTAAACTTCCTGTAGTGTATTACAGTCTGTCAGAGTGACTGTGTGGATCATATGAACGTTATAGAGCTTTTTAAATGAAACAGTAGAAGCCGTATCGCCCCCTACACTTCCTGTAGTGTATTACAGTCTGTCAGAGTGACTGTGTGGATCATATGAACGTTATAGAGCTTTTTAAATGAAACAGTAGAAGCCGTATCGCCCCCTAAACTTCCTGTAGTGTATTACAGTCTGTCAGAGTGACTGTGTGGATCATATGAACATTATAGAGCTTTTTAAATGAAACAGTAGAAGCCATATCGCCCCCTACACTTCCTGTAGTGTATTACAGTCTGTCAGAGTGACTGTGTGGATCATATGAACATTATAGAGCACTTTTTAAATGAAACAGTAGAAGCCATATCGCCCCCTACACTTCCTGTAGTGTATTACAGTCTGTCAGAATGACTGTGTGGATCATATGAACATTATAGAGCTTTTTAAATGAAACAGTAGAAGCCATATCGCCCCCTACACTTCCTGTAGTGTATTACAGTCTGTCAGAGTGACTGTGTGGATCATATGAACGTTATAGAGGCTTTTTAAATTAACAGCTAATGTTAGTTAATTAATGTTAGCTGTTGAGTGAACCATACATTCCCTCCAAAGAACACAATTAGAGGTTGGCAATATGATGATATTTTACTGTGATTGTGATAAATTCTGTTATTGTAAACAGCTGGTTTCTGGAGTACATCCAGATATTGTAAGTGTTTAAAGAACACTGATAAACAGCATGTTTGTTTAAAAAGAGATCACAATTAGTGCTGTTTAATTAGATTTACTGCAGTTCAGTATGTAAAACATTAAATAAAAATCATTGTACTGGGTGTTTTTGATGCCAGTTTTTCAGTGTGCCAGTACAAGTGCATTGTGAATGTATGTCAGAATATCCTGATATTACAGTCCAGCTTTAGAGTGATAAATAATGATGCAAGGTGCCAAAGTAGTCTTATCTAGAATTATCTAGACCCTTGAATAAGGGAGACATATTTGAAGGGGGGGGGGTATTTTATCGGATAAAATGTGAATTTCTTTGACAAAATGAAAACTCTCACATGAGGTGACCATCTTTTTTCTATGTTTCTATGTTTCTATGTTCAGCATTAGACTCTGCCCCCCCTGGATAAACTTAAACTCTAATCCATAACACAACCACACAATCTAGAGCACTGAGCGGCATCACACCTGCTTAAACCTGAAGATCGAAGCTGTCAAACTGCAGAGAACCTTTAGATAACTTTGACTTTGAGCAGGCAACAGTCGTTAACAGAGAAAATGATTGCTGTTAGCAGCCACGACATACACCAATAAATATGATTCATGATTTTGTTAGCAAACAGTTTGTATTTTTCGGCTGAACGAGAACAGACGATCAATAACATTCACAATGTTGAAGTGTAAAAGAGATTTTTATTGATGTAGATGTGAAGGTAACAGACTACTGCCTAATAGTACTTTTGAATAGAGTACCTGTGTCAACCCCACAAAAACAAATTGTGAAAATGGCACTCGTTAATATAACCATAGCCAGAGTTTCCACCATGTGACCCCGCAAAGATCTCAATTTGATTAGTGATTACTGTACTCACTGTAAAGGCTCAGATGGACCCTCTTTTTACATTGTTCTTTATTCGGCTCTGACAGGAAACAGAACAACTCTCTTCCGTTCACCTCCCACTCTGTCAGACTGGGCGATCTCCACATCACACTGGTCTCATTCTCTATTTCGACAGGATTAATCTGAGACTCCATGCCCAGCTTGTACTGTGATGAAGGTTTGGTTGGTATGGAGCAGGTGAGTTCAACAGGTTCTCCGTACTCCACCAGCAGGGAATCATGGGAAACAGTGAGTGTTGAACAGCTGTCTGTTAACGGAAACATGAAGCAAAAAACACAGTTATGCCATCATGTGTACAACGACCATCACAAAACACATTTTTTGATAAGTAAACATTTTTCAAAGTAACTCCTGTCTGGTGTTTGGTACTGAAGCATGTTTGTGTATTAAAGTCTATATGTTAACCCACTTCTGTAATTCTTTGTACAGAGGAATTATACATTAACTGTCTTGTAGAATTTGCTGTTTTTTCTGTTTCTCCCTGGATGTGTGCGAGTCAAATCTCCTACAGTCTCATGGCATTGTGGGAAATATCAGTGCTCTTTGTGTCCCAACCTAAATCTTCGGCCTCCAGAGTTGTGGACTCATAGACTTAAAGTCCACAGATTTCTGCCAAACCCGGACCATCCTATGGGTTTCATGGGTTCAATGTCCAGGTGCCTGAGGCACTGGGGGTCCCTGAGAGCAACTGTGACAAAATCTAACCATATGTTTTTTGCTTGCAGGGAGAACCTTACTAGCAGCACAAAACACACACACACACCACACACAAAAACTGTAATTAAACAGCTGATCATAATTATTACTCTGTCATTCCTGAACATCTGCTTTTCTCAACACTGCTTAGAGATTTTCCACTATCCGCCATTATCATGGCCAAGCTGTCAGTGATGCAGTGTTCCTGTAGATGTACTTTGAATGTGAAGATGTGAAGCTCTGTATAAATTAAAGATGTGCCTGGGAGAGCTGTAAAAATAAGACTTCATACTCTAACAGAGCTGAGGATGCCCATTTCCAAATCCAAACACTGAATAATGTCAACTCAAGTTAAAGAAAACAGTTGCTGCGTGACTTTTGGTTGTGATCTGTGAAATGTCTCCTTCAAAGTTAGGATAGTACCAATATACCAATGTAGCAGTGTGTTGGATTATGGGGTTGATGACTGCACTGCTGTCAGTAACGGCCTGTAACCTCATATCTTGCCATAGCAGGACACTCTGGGCCAGACTGATAAAACTGGACAGTAACAACGGTTCACCAGGCTAAACGTGTAGAACAGTAAATAAGAGTTCACCACAGCTGTGAATAAAACACTGGAGTCTTTTTAACGCTGCTGTATTTTCACCAGTGTCCAGGAGCCAATCAGAATCCTCAAATAAATAAGTTCATACATTTTAAACACTCATGACGAGGTTGGCTGACTAAATGAAAGAAATGAAAGATAGAAAGAAAAACAAAATTATCAGAAATAGAGCTGTGAATCTTAAGGGTATAAGTGCTGCAAATAACAGTAAATTGTTTGCAAAAGATGTGTACAAAAAAAAAACATGACTTTTACCATTTTTTGCTATAAAAATTACATTTATAAAAATTATGAAAAATATTTTCAATTGTTATATTTTAGCAAGATGTTATTTTGTTATTTAAATAATAATAATAATAATAATAATAATAATAATAATAATAAAGCCTTTTTCCCCCCGATACATTATAATTACAGGAATAACTTTTTCTAAAATAAATTAAGTTTAATATTTGGTACTTTAATTACAATTAAAAATAAGCATAGTGAAATTTTAATTACTATGGTTTTGATTTTATTTTTTTATTTGATTTTTATTGATTTTTCTTGTTCTCAGGAATTCAGTCTGATGCAGTAAAAAGAGACAGGTTTAAATACAGTCAGTTAAATCTGCTGATCTGTGTATGTTTTGTGTTGAAGTTAAGGTTAGTGTTAAATTTAATACTCTTTCATACTTTAGTTGTATTTGATAGATATTTAGCTGAATGTGACTTAAAGACAGACTGAGTATTGACAAAGCATCTACAGAGGGCCATCAAAATAAAGTGTTACTGACTCTTCAATCTACAGACAGCTTAAGCTGTGAGCTCAGGACTGAGAGGAGAGGAAATAAGCTCTTATCTGAGAGGAACCTCTCCGTGGCAGTTGGTGGGAGCTGCTGGTTGCAGTCAGGTGAAGAAATAAGATACCAGCTGTTAAGCTGGAAGGTTTATGGCAGCATTAACTCATCAGCGTTCACTCATCACATACAAAATTCATCACTCGTCACATATAAAATTCATCACTCATCACATATAAAATTTAATTGAAAAATACATTTGAACTTCAGGATTCTTTTCCAAAAAATATTTAAATTGACATTTAACTTATTTTATTATTATGTTTTTAGTGCTGAGGCAGGTTTATAGGCTTAACAAAAAAGTTAACAAAAACAAATGCAAACAACAATAAACATAGAAAACATAAAATCTCTTCTTTTCCTTACAAACACAATGTGGTATGGAGTGAAAGTTTTACAATTTTTTACACTTTCCACACAATTTCTTCACTTGTTTGAAGAAACTACAAATCAGAAATGATTAGAGTAAAAGGGGAAATAAGAGAATTTAGCATATTGTCTATAGGAACCTCCCACACAAATACACAAACATTCTCCATGTGTACTCACCGGTGTTTGTGTTTTGTGTATATTCCACATACACTCCCAGCACAACCACAAATATGAACAGACCCCACACTGTCATCCTGAACCAACTCCAGAAAAAGAAGAAAGAGAAACCAACATCACATAAGGCCCCTTAACTCTCCTGACTCCTCCCTCTTTTTGTTTCTGTAGTATTTCTTCAGTCATGCAAATTATTTCGTGCTGGTGTGGTGAGCAGAACCAAGAGTAAATCCTCTAGAGACTGCCAAAACTAACAGCCATGAAGTCTGGCACAACCAATAGTAACAGCCCTAGAGACCAACACAACCAATAGTGAGAGCCCTAAAGACTGAGACTACCAAGAGTGAGCGCACCTAAAACTGGCACTACTGACAGTAAAAGCCCCAACATCCTCCACACAAATTCAGGCTCTCTTCCTGTCAGTTTTATTAATGTGTGGTTTAAACGCAACCGTCTAAGCGTTGGCCCTGTCATCAGGAGATCGCGAGTTCGATCCCTGGTGATGCTACAGCCGTCCGTAGCCGGGAGTCCAAGAGAGCACAATTGGCCTCGCTCTCTCTGGGTGGGTAGGATGGCCCCCCCTTCTCCCCCCATCACTCAGCGCGATGCTAGTCAGCGCTGGCGTCTGTTAGCTGACGTAACAGATCTGGCGGTTGGCGCTTTCCTCCGAGCGCGTTCGGCTGTCCAGTGACGTTGCGTGAGCGGCAGTTCGAAAAGAAGCGGTGGTTGGCTTCACAGGTCTCGGAGGAAGCCTGTGTTAGCCTTCACCCTCCTAGCGTTGATAGCATCGTGTGATTGGGGGAGTCCTGACTAGCGGGTGGAATTGGAGACGACTAAATTGGGGAGATAATTGGGTAAAAATCCCCCCCAAAGTTAGAAATTTCTTTTGCCTGTAGAGCGAACTGTCCAAGTGTGCTATAAACCTTTTTTCTCTGTGCTTCACTATCGACTACAGATTTCTGTCTTGTCTTTATTATATTTTGAAAAGATATCATTCATCTAATTAAGATGAATTAAGATAAATCAATTTATCTAAAGTAGTACATTAGCATGTCACTATGTGTATATATATAGAGCTGTAAATCATTTGCATAACTATTTAAAAAAAACTGACATGCTTTTTTATATGCTGACATAGTGGCAACATATAAAAATACAAAAGCCTAATAGTAGTTCCAATATCACACTTTTTTCTTTGCTAAAATACAGAACAGAAGTAGTTTACTCACTCATCATCTAAACCACTCATCATCCTGGGTCGCAGGGGAGCTGGAGTCTTTCCCATTGCTCACTGGGCTGAAGGCAGGAAACACCAGGTCGCCAGTCCATCACAGAGCAGATACACAAACACACACAGTCACACATACACTATATTGCCAAAAAGTATTTACTCATCCATCCAAATCACTGAATTCAGGTGTTCCAATCACTTCCATGGCCACAGGTGTATAAAACCAAGCACCTAAGCCTGCAGACTGCTTCTACAGACATTAGTGAAAGAATGGGTCGCTCTCAGGAGCTCAGTGAATTCCAGCGTGGTACCGTGATAGGATGCCACCTGTGCAACAAGTCCAGTCATGAAATTTCCTCACTACTAAATATTCCACAGTCAACTGTCAGTGGGATTATAACAAAGTGGAAGCGATTGGGAACGACAGCAACTCAGCCACAAAGTGGTCGGCCAAGTAAAATGACAGAGCGGGGTCAGCGGATGCTGAGGCGCATAGTGCGCAGAGGTTGCCAACTTTCTGCAGAGTCACTCGCTACAGACCTCCAAACTTCATGTGGCCTTCAGATCAGCTCAAGAACAGCGTAGAGAGCTTCATGGAATGGGTTTCCATGGCCGAGCAGCTGCATCCAAGCCTTACATCACCAAGCGCAATGCAAAGCGTCAAATACAGTGGTGTAAAGTGCCGCCACTGGACTCTAGAGCAGTGGAGACGTTTTCTCTGGAGTGATCGATCACGCTTCTCCGTCTGGCAATCCGATGGACGAGTCTGGGTTTGGTGGCTGCCAGGAGAACGGTACTTGTCTGACTGCATTGTGCCAAGTGTAAAGTTTGGTGGAGGGGGGATTATGGTGTGGGGTTTTTTTCAGGAGTTGGGCTCAGCCCCTTAGTTCCAGTGAAAGGAACTTTTAATGCTTCAGCAGACCAAGAGATTTTGGACAATTTCATGCTCCCAACTTTGTGGGAACAGTTTGGGGACGGCCCCTTCCTGTTCCAACATGACTGCGCACCAGTGCGCAGAGCAAGGTCCATAAAGACATGGATGAGCGAGTTTGGTGTGGAAGAACTTGACTGGCCTGCACAGAGTCCTGACCTCAACCCAATAGAACACCTTTGGGATAAATTAGAGCGGAGACTGCGAGCCAGGCCCTCTCGTCCAACATCAGTTTCTGACCTCACAAATGTGCTTCTGGAAGAATGGTCAAAAATTCCCATAAACACTCCCAAACCTTGTGGAAAGCCTTCCCAGAAGAGTTGAAGCTGTTATAGCTGCAAAGGGTGGCCTGACATCATATTAAACCCTATGGATTAAGAATGGGATGTCACTCAAGTACATATGCGTGTGAAGGCAGCCGAGCGAATACTTTTGGAAATATAGTGTATATAGTCAGTCATCAGCAGGCAAGTTTGGTTGGTCCCAAAAAGGAAAAACAAATTACTGCTGTTTGCTGGACAAACAAGTAAAATTCTGGTCCCATGATAGTTGTGCAAAAACACAGAGGCTAGCGTGAGCATGGCCAATCACATGATCTCTAAAGGCCTAAAATGAAAACTCTTACCAAAAACATGTCTAGAACACTTATTTTTTGTGTTTATAGCTGCTGCTAAATTCAAGTCAAAGGTACCCAAAGTTTCTCAGTAAGTTTAGATAAGCTGAAGCTTTAATGTTCTCAAGTTTGATGCAGCGTAGAAGAGACATTCTCTTCATGTGAAGTAATTCATTTTATTCAAGGAATTAAGTAAGTAAGTAAGTAAGCAAGCAAAGTTTATTTATATAGCACTTTTTACAACAGGTGTTGTCACAAAGCAGCTTTACAAGGAAATCAGCATTACAGAAAGAAATCCGGGTCCAAGCCCCCATGAGCAAGCCAGTGGCGACAGTGGCAAGGAAAAACTCCCTAGGAAACCTTGAGAGGAACCAAGACTCAGAAGGGGAACCCATCCTCCTCTGGTCGACACCGGATAGTAAACATTGTTAGTACAAAAACAGGGAAAACAGGTGGAGCAATGATTAATTTGATTAGGTTAGCTCATGCAGCAGCAGCGGCAGCAGCATCAGCATCAATGGGGTCAGGTTGTGAGGGTGAGGTTTGCACGGCGTAGTACAGCATGGAGCTTGATGGTGGTCAAGCTGGTCCAGAGGGCTAGCGAGAAGTGACACCCAATCAAGGCAGAAGAGGCAGCAGCATCAGACGCACAGGATGGGCAGCGGTTCAACTCGGCAAAGAAAACAAAAGAAAGGAAAAACACAGAGTCAGTTCTGTAATGGGTGATTGATTAATTTGATTAGTTTATGCAACAGCAGCATCAGTGGGGTCGGGATTGTGAGGGTGACGTTTGCATGGCGTTGTACAGCAAGAAGCTCAGTGGTAGTCAAGCCGGTCCAGAGGGCTGGCGAGCAGTGGCACCCGATCAAGGCAGAAGAGGCAGCAGCATCAGAATGAACAGGATGGGCAGCTGTTCAACTCGGCAAAGAAAAGAAAGAAAGGAAAAACACACAGAGAGTCAGTTCTGTAATGGGTGTCAGTTCTGTAATGGGCGACTGATTACAGATTAAAGTGTTAGCAGAGCAGCAGAAACTCTGGCAGCTATAGAACTGACAGGGAAAACTAATTACCAAAGGCTCGACTATACAAGTAAGTTTTTAGCCTAGACTTAAACACTGAGGCTGTGTCTGAGTCCCGAACATTAACAGGAAGACTATTCCAAAGCTGGGGGGCTTTGTATGAGAAGCTCCGCCCCCTGACATAACTTTATTAATTCTAGGTATTAATAGTAAGCCAGCACCTTGTGATCTAAGTAGGCGTGATGGTTCATAGTGAGAGAGAAGTTCACTCAGGTACTGAGGGGCGGGTCCGTTTAGTGCTTTATAGGTCAGTAAGAGAATTTTATAAATCAATCCGAAATTTAACTGGTAACCAGTGTAAGGTTGATAAAACTGGGCTGATATGGTCAAACTTTCTGGTTCTAGTAAGAACTCTGGCTGCAGTGTCCTGGACCAGCTGAAGCTTCTTAAGGCTTTTGCTGGGACATCCAGCCAGCAGGGCATTACAGTAATCTAGCCTTGAAGTAATAAATGCATGAACTAACTTTTCTGCATCCTGTAGAGAGAATGCATTTCTCAATTTAGCAATATTGCGGAGATGCAGGAAGGCTGTTCTAGTAATATTAGTTATATGTGCGTCGAAGGACAGATCAGGGTCTATAATGATTTTTACAGATGATCTTGATGCAACTGAGAAAAAGTTTAAGTGTTAAATTAGTCTGTTTCTAGCCGCTTTTGGACCAAGAAGTAGAACCTCTGTTTTATCGGAGTTAAGGAGGAGAAAGTTACTCGACATCCAGTCTTTTACGTCTTTTATACAGTCTTCAATCTTGCTAAGTTTAATTTTATCATCCGGTTTGCTTGCTAAGTATAACTGAGTGTCATTGGCGTAGCAGTGGAAATTTATGCCGTGTTTACTGATAAAGGTGCCCAGTGGTAGCATATATAATGTGAATAATACAGGTCCTAAAACAGAGCCTTGTGGAACACCATACTTTACTTTTGTGAGGGCAGATGATTCACCATTTATATTAACAAACTGATAGCGATCATTGAGGTAGGACCGGAACCAGGAAAGAGCTATTCCTGTTACCCCTACAAGGTTTTCTAATCTGTCTAGTAAGATAGAGTGGTCTATTGTGTCAAATGCCACACTAAGATCGAGGAAGACTAACAAGGACACTTTTTCCTGGTCGGAGAATAATAATAGATCATTTACAATTTTTACTAGTGCTGTCTCTGTACTATGATGTGCCTAAAACCAGATTGGAATTTTTCATGGATTTGATTCCTATGCAAATAGGAGCTTAATTGTTTTACAACAACTTTTTCCAAGATCTTAGATATAAAGGGGAGATTCAAGATGGGTCTATAATTTGATAGTTCGCATGGATCGAGGTTAGCTTTCTTAATCAGCGGTCTAATTACTGCTAGTTTGAGAGTTTTTGGGATGTACCCAAGGCTAAGAGAGGAGTTTTTTATTGACAGAACAGGCTTGGTTATTTCTGGCAAAATTTCCTAGAGTAAACCTGTAGGAATTGGATCTAACATACAAGTAATTGATTTTGCAGAAGAGACTATTTTAAATAGTTCATTTTCTTGGAGTAAGGTAAATGATTCCAGCCTCTCTGCAGGGTTTATAGTATTCTCAAGATTGAGGCTGGCATTATGGGGAAGCAGGTTTATAGAGTTTAACTGTGCATTCTTAATTTTCTGCCTACTTTTTTCAATTTTATCACTAAAGAAGTTCATAAAATCATTGCTGCTATAGGCTGATGGTATCTGCGGTTCACTAACTGCTTTGTTCTCTGTTAGTTTAGAGATTTTGCTGAAAAGTAATCTAGGATTATTTTTATTGTTTTCTATGAGAGAGGAGAGATAGGCTGAGCGTGCTGTAGCAAGTGCTCTTCTATAGTCTATAAGGCTCTCCTTCCAGGCGGACTGGAACACTTCTAGCTTAGTGAGGCGCCATTTTCGCTCAAGTTGTCTGGCATTCTGTTTCAAAGCCCGAGTGTGATCATTATACCAAGTGGCGAGTTTTTTCTACCTTACTATTTTACTTTTTAATGGAGCCACACTATCTAGAGTAGATCGAAAATGATCCTCTAAGAGCTTGGTCATAGCATCTAACTCGGTAGGATTAGATGGACAGCTGACAGAAGCTGATAATTTAGGAAGGTTTCTAATAAAGCTACCAGCTGTGGAGGGAGTTATTGTCTGCTTGATACAATAACATGGTGATGAACGCACATTACCACTAAAGTAAATTTCGTATGAGATTAACTAATGATCTGAGACTGCTGTGCTCTGGGGGAGAATGGCTAAGTTATCTATGTCTATACCAAAGGTCAATATTAAGTCTAGAATGTGGTTGTGGTAGTGTGTGGTAGGGCTCCTTTATGAATTGGGTGAAACCTATGGACAATCCTCAAGATGCTTAGTGCATCTTGAGGATTGTCAAAGTGGATATTAATATCTCCAACAACTATTATTTTATTTGAAAGCGTTATTAGACTTGATAGAAACTCCGAGAATTCCTGTAAGAACTGAGAATACGGCACTGGCGGCCTGTAAAAATTGTAATTAGTGAAAAGGAATTTTTATTTGTTCCTTGAAAAAGAACTTCAAAAGAAGAGAATGTATAGCTACTTTCTGCCTCACGCCTAAAGCTTTAGTATGGATGGTTGCTATACCTCCACCTCGGCCGCTTAAACGAGGGCTATGTGCATAGCTGTAGCCTGGGGGTGTGGCTTCGTTTAGACTAAAGTATTCATCAGGTCTAATCCACATTTCTGTGAGGCACAGAGCATCAAAACCGGGATCAGTAATAATTTCATTTACAACGACAGCTTTAGATGTGAGGGACCTTATGTTAAGCAGTCCTAGTTTTAGACCAAAGGTGCTGTCACTGCAAACTGGTATAACTGGTCTGATATTAATCAAGTTACTGAAGCAAACTTTTCGAGGCTTTTTGATGTTTTGTTTTATTCGGGGAACAGACACAGTCTCTATCGGGAGAAACCTATGAGCATTTGTATTTATAGAATAAGTATTTGTATTTGCAGTTACCCTATTTACAGTATAAATGCTAGCAATCGCCTTACTTTCAGCAGTAACACTAGCATTATGAGCTGTAGCATTTCTATTTTTGACGCTACTTACGTGGCCTTCACTCTGAAGTCAGCGGATGGCCCTCTCGATGTTCCGTGAGAGAACTATGGATCCCAGGTGACTAGGGTGGAGGCGATCCCTCCGGTAGAGCACTGGCTGTCTCCAAAATGAAGCCCAGTTGTCCACGTAGGCCAAGCCGTTGAGGGCGCACCAGCCGCGGAGCCAGGACTGCAGCACGAAGAGCCTGCTGAACCGCTCAGATCCCCTCCTGTAGGTGGGAAGCGGTCTGGAGATGACGATCCTGGCATCTGTCTTCTTCCTGGCGGTGTCCAGTAGCGTCTGGTAATGCTCCTTCAGAACCTCACTATGTCGGTCAGCGATGTCGTTGGTCCCGACATGGATCACCACGGTCCCGAAGGCGTTTCGAGGGGGAAACTTCCCGGGCGGCTTCAAGCATCGACTTCCGCCGAAAGAGCTCGTCCTGCTTCTTCAGGTGGGTGGTGATCTGCCAATCCAGCCGGGCCAACTCTGAGCTCAGGGTCTGGAAGGTGCATTTCTGGGCGGACACCATGGTGGATGGGCTGAGGGAATAACTGTGAGAGAGATAGAGAAAGAGAGAAGGAGGGAGAGGCGTGAGGGGTTAGTGGCCTGCTAACTGCAGAATTTTCAACTAATTTTCAAGTAAAGTTTGGACGCTGCTCGATCTGAAGTTCTAAGGTGTGCTGCTCTCTGTCGCTCGCAGTGATGGAACCCACCGCTTTTGTCTTACATCTGCCCCCTGAAATTCAAATGTTGATTTTCACATGAACTGACCAGGTCATTTTTTAATAAATGAAACACTTTTACAGACAGAACAGGATCATCTCTACTGAGCCTCTGTACAGTCACTGTCCTCACTGTAATGCCTTTAAAGACCAGCAGGTGGCAGTTTTTCCTACATGCTGCTAGTATACACTTAGTCAAAACAGTAGCAGCCCGTCCATTCAGGTAAACAAGGACTCATGGCACATTTCTGTCAGATAAACACAGAGAAACTGATGTAGTAAATGTGGACAGTAATCTTTCAGTCACCAAATCTGATCAACTTTGCACTGGAGAAGCATTTGAGAAATGCCAGGTATGAACAGCTTTGCATTGCTATTACAACCCTGCTGTGTCTAGGGCACTGTGGGATCAGTAACATGTGGCATTTAAAATATTTAATTGGTGATGAAGGATAAAAACTATAAGTCAAATAAGAGCTTTCATTACTATTTTATTAAAACCAACCAAAATAAAAACGCTGTGTGATAATACATAATACCACACTGGAAGAATCAAACAGTGGACGGCGCCAAAGAAAAGAACAAAACGTGACTATGCTTGCCTAATCTGGAACAAAAATACTTAATTAAACTACAAAATGAAAGACAAGCTAACTACACTAAACTTCCCTGATCAATAACCAAAAGTACATGGGATGGTGCCCTCTGACCTTAGGAACTAGACAGAGTGGACTACATCATACACCCCTCTCGCCTGTTTAAAACCCCAGGAGGTACAAATCAATCAATCAATCAATCAATCAGCTCTTGTAAGTTAAAGTTAGGGAATGTATTAGTAAAACACGCAACAAAAACACTGGAGCTGCAATCTCATGTAAAATATAGTTAAAAGTAGCGATGGCACCCTTGAATCTGAAGCTTTGAGGCGTGTGTCAAAAACCCATTGCTTCGAATCACTGTGTCGGTGCTTGATTCGTTCTACAATGATCATGTGACCAATGACGTCCAAAGCTTCATTTCGGCACACGACCACGTGACTGCTTCAGGGAAAGATTCAAAAGCAGCAAAGCCCGGGGCGTGCTTCGAGGGTCACTGCCTTATAAGTTGATGCCATTTTATCAGTTCTGTTAAATGAAAGGATATGCACAATTCAGAACTTACTACTTATATATATACTTATTTAAATATATAAAATTGTTTTCTTGCAGTTTCATAATTTTTGTGTGTTTAGTGTCATAAAACCAAGCTTAGTCCTATGATCAAACATATTTTGAAATTGTTTTAGTACTAAGATGTGCACCATTTTAAATGTTAAATGTATGAATAGTATGGTTTAAAAGTTGTGGGGAAAATGTTCTGTCTCAGGTGAAGTGCCTGGTCTGCTCTCAGCAGTTGGCTTACAACAACACCTCCTCAATGCTAAGACATTTTTGAGCAAAACATGAAAACATCTCTTGCCAAAGCCGAGCAACCTTGTCAGGTAGCCAAGGTATGGTAAGGTCTTTAGCAGTTTACATATTCTAATAAATACTAGTGCATTATTTTGAAAAGGTCACCATTTAACATTTATGGGTGTACACATAGTAAGCCAAATTCTACTGTGTCTTATAAGTAACATATGCCTGCATTTTTTGTTTCAGGACCCAGACAACAAATCATATTTACCGAAGCATTGTCAAAGATTCACAGCCCTTCACTATTGTAGATGATGCTGGATTTAGGGAATTTGTAGGTCTTTTAGATCCTACTTATATCATCCCATCTCGAAAAGCATTGAAAGGTATGGTGGAAGCAAAGTACACAGAGGCAAAAGAAAAGGCCAAAGAAGACGTGCAGAAAGCCTGTGTGTAAGCTGTGAGCCTTATGTCTGACATGTCGACATCTAGACATATGGATGCACATTTAGCTGTCACATGCCACTTGGTAAATGAGAAGGATGAGCTGTCGACTCTTCTGTTGGGAGTGGAAAATTTCCAAAGTCTCATTCTGCAGAGAATTTGGCTGAGGTGAAGATAGCTTTGATGGCAGAGTGGGGCATTCAGGTGAGATGTCATGTGACGGATGTGGCTCCTAATATGGTGGCATGTGCAGGAATATTAAAAATGTGTCACACCATCTGCATTGCACATGCCTTAAATTTGGTTGTCAAGAAAGCCATAGAGCAAACTCCTGGACTAGAAGACATCAGATCAAAGACAAGAAAGATTGCTGGATATTTCAGGTCCAGGACTACTGCCAAAGAAAGGCTGTTCCAAATACAAGAGCAAATGGGTAGGCCCTAAAACTTATTCAAGAAGTAGAGACCTGCTGGAACAGCACTTTTGCCATGCTGCAGAGGTTGTATCAGCAATGGGAGCCAGTTGGTGCTGCTTTAGTCACTCTGAAGACAGATCTGGCACCTTTAACTTCTGATGAATACCACACCATTAATGAGTGTCTTGGAGTGTTATCTACATTCAACAAAGCAACAACTGACTGATGAAAGAAATACAGATAAGATGTCCAAAACTAAAGCCAACATCTCCTAACACTAAATTAAAACCACAAACTAAAATACAGCACACATGTAATAGCAGTCATCTCTCTTTAGCTGTCTTGAAGGCCTCTTTATAAGGCTTAGGCTCCTCCCCCAATTACATCAGTCAAGATTCCGATTGATCAGAAGCCCTGATTGCAGAAAGTAGGCACACCTGTGAAGGGAGAACCCAGGAGAGAGAGAGAGAGAGAGAGAGAGAGAGAGAGAGAGAGAGAGAGAGAGAGAGAGAGAGAGAGACACAAAGAAAATACATTATTGTATGTAACAGTCACACTGTTCACTTATAATCAGATCAATGACACAGATGATTATATCAGAATCTAAACTTGTCCCAAAACTTTACGCTTACTTTTTGTGCAAATACTCTGAATCACAAAGCCTTAACAATACTTAACTACAAATCTTTTAATTTTTCATCCAATCTACCTCAGAATTCAAACTTTGTCATAATCATTTTAAATGGTGCTATATATTCATAAAACCTCAAAGCACTACTGCAGATCCTGGTCGTACCAAAACACACACACAAAAGGCAAGTTCAGGTTACTGCCAAAGGCACAAAAGGGGTGAGCTTCCCACTGAAATTAGTGAAATTAGTCATTTTCTGTTTCCTTTTTAGCATAGGAGAAGTGCAAAATGCAGAAATACAATATACAATAGACAATATCAAGTGTCTACAGCATTTCTAGTAATGACCATATAAAATTACTCAGTAAACCATTCCAGTTGACTTAACCCTCTTGTTATGCTCAACTGTAAGGAGCAGCAATAATGTTCTTGGGTCAAATTGACTCAATGCATGTTTAATTATCCGAAAGTAGTTAAAAAAATGTTTCTCCATAAACTTTCTTTTTAGTTCAATTAATATAAATTTTGACAACAAGACCCAAATTTGAAGGATAAAAATCACAAAAAAGACATCACAGAACACATAAAATTACATAACAATTTGTTACATCTGTTCCATGTATTCAAAACATGTATGCAATGCTTCATTGGTTCAGATCCTGGACTGCTTTACTGCTTTTCTGTTCATATCTAACAAAACACGCTGTACAATTTTTCCGTAATATTCACAATTAAATTTTAAAAGTAGAACAAAAATTGTGAACAAGACAATAGCTATACTAATAGTGCCTCCTTGTGGGAAATATTCAGCCTGCTAAATGTAAATGTTAGATGAACGTTCATGGAAGAATTCTGTACAGATTTCTTTTAGGTTCTCCTCTAAAGACCTGGAGACTTGTCTGTCTGGCACAGAGACACTGTAGAATAATAATTATAAACCCAAACCCTGCATACAGCGGCTCTGTGAATTTAGCATAGAAGGTGTGCAGGTGTGTCAGTGTGTGGTTGTTGGCCAAGACACTGTAGAAGGACAGCATTCTGGCTGGCAGGTCCAGATACCCTCCGATTCTGTCCGAGCAAGAAGGAGATTCAATTATATTTGAATATCTCTTATTGTGTTTGGCAGAGTAGCTCATATTTAGAGCAGCTCAGTCTCATGATTTTTCATTATGTCCAAAAACTTTGAAGAAAAATGTAACTTAGTGAAAAGTTTGAAAAAAAATATGCAAATATTTCTACTCATTTTTAAAAATTATTTTATCCACTAATACACCTTAATTAATTAATTAATAGATCCACTAAAAAAACAATACATTTAATTTTACAGAAAGCAAACCTGAGAATCTGTAGTTACACAGTGTGAACTCTTCAGCCCAGCAGGAAGAAGCTTCCCTCCTGAATCCTGCAGGTCATTGTTACTGAGGTTCAGATCTTTCAGGCCTGTTTTCTAACTACAGAATAGATGCCATCGTTTCACATGACTTCAGTGAGTCTACAAATAGCAAGTCTGTAATAAAGAAGTAAACACATTTTTATTTAGGTATGGATATGTATTTAATAGCATAACATTGAAAAAAGTGTATTTTTTCAGAAGTTTACAAATAGCAAGTCTGCAATAAAAAATAAATACAATTCTTATTTAGGTATTGATGTGTATTCTATGGCATAGATTTCTTTAGGCATTAAATGAAGTCTTCATTTCCAACCAATAAGCAGTGTGTTCTAAGATGATGTCCTGCACACTTGGTGTTGAACTCAGATGTGATATTCCTGTTCAGATTCCTGTTCAGATTTTGGTGAATTTGCAGGGAAATTGCAAGGTTTTCCTGAATTTGGATGGGATTTGCCTGTGTTCAATTTGTGTTATGCTGAATTTTCATGTTATGTGCCTTGTTCTTTTAAATTTGTTTTCAAATTTGTTCTGACTGCATTATATTTGTGTCGTTTTGAATTTGCCTGGCTATGTTGGGTTCAGATGTGAATTACTTGCCTCTGTTGGGTTCACATGGGATCTTGGTAATGAACATTAAAAATATTATGTGTTTCTTAAGGAAACAACATAAATTAACACAAATGACAATAAACGCCCTTTGTTTTGGAACATCCCTGAGTTAAATAGGTCATTGTCACTCAGGTCCATCTCTTTTAGGAGTGAGTTTGGTAGTTTCAGTGTGAACTCTTTAGCCCAGCAGAAAAAGTTTCACTCCTGAATCCTGCAGGTCATTTTTTTACTGAGGTCCAGATCTCTCAGGCCTGAGTTTTCAAACTGCAAAATAAATGCCATGGTTTCACATGACTTCAGTACATTTACAAAATGCAAGTCTGTAATAAAGAAATAAATACAGTCCTTATTTAGGTATGGATGTGCATTCAATAGCATGACATTGATAAATGTGTTTTTTCCAGATATGAATGTTTATTTTATTTTTGATTGGATCTCTTTATTTACTGTAGATCTTAACCGAAGTTACTCTTAGCCTTCAACTCAATGTATCCTTTACTTCCCCTCTCAAAACAGTTTTAGTAATTACTTGGATTTGCCCAGACCAGCACTTTTCTCCACTTCTCAATGGAGGAGTCTGAAAAAGGTATGTTACTGCTGGAACCATTTGAAGATTGAAAATAGAAAAGATTGAAAAATGTAAAATCTCCTCTGAGATCTTTAAAAAAATGTTGATTAATGATGGGATGGGCCTGTCTGTGTTAAATTATAATGTGCATTGCCTGTCTAGGTTGAATTGGGATGGGGTTTGCCTGTTTGTGTCGAATGAGGAAGGGATTTTCCTGGTTGTGTGGAAACTGGACAAAATTTGTCTGTGCTGAATTGGGATGAACTGGACTAAATGTTTTCAATTGGGATGGGATTTGCCTGAATCCTGCAGGTCATTGTTACTGAGGTCCAGATCTCTCAGGCCTGAGTTTTCTACCTATAGAACAGATGTCATCGTTTCACATGACTTCTCAGTAAGTTTACAAATAGCAAGTCTGCAATAAAAAAATGAATACAATTCTCATTTAGGTATTAATATGTATTCTATGGCATAGATTTCTTTAGGCATTAAATGAAGTCTTCATTTCCAACCAATAAGCAGTGCATTCTAAGATGACGTCCTGCACACTTGGTGTTGAATTCAAATGCGATATTCCTGTTCAGATTCCTGTTCAGATTTTGTTGAGGTTTCCTGTTTTCATTTTCCAAAATTACATTAAAAGACATCTAAATTCTTGACACACCAAAGTCGTGAGACACAATTTATTGGAATGTACAATTTGTGTGATGTGAGAGAGAAACTACTAGTACCTAATAATCTGACAACTCAGTGTAAACCTCAAAGGGCAGTTAGTCAGACATGGATTAAGCCTACTTTTAGATTAAGTTAAAGAAAATTGCCACCTAAATTCTTTTTTTGTCTTAACTTACCAAATCTATTTGTTAGGATAGCACAATGTCAAGATAAGAAATCAACTTTTTCGTAACACAAACAACAATAATTGCCTTTTGTTTTGAACCATCCCTGAATCAAGAAGGTCATTGTTACTCAGGTCCATCTCTTTTAGGGGTCAGTTTGGTAACTTCAGAGCTGAAGCCACAGTTCCAAAGTACTGATGATGTAAAGAGCAAGTAAATAGGCAAAATCATTCTGATTCATAGAATCAAGGATGAAATTACTCCTACTGACTTGCCAGTTTATCATATTATGCCTCCTTATTCAAAAAAATTTGAATAATAAATTTATATACAGCCCAAGACAGAGTTAGAAAAATACAGCTTTTTAATAAAATTAAAACTTTGCTATGTGTAGGATTTTATGTAATTGTCTGTGGTGATTTTAATACAGTTACAGATGAGAGAGACAGAATAGCAGAAAGGTCAAGCAGAATTGGTAGAGAAGGTAATGTTTTGAAACAAATAATGAACAAATACAATATGCAGGATACATTTAGAATGGTTTATCCTGATCGTATAGACTTTACAAGGTTTGATAGAACGTGTAAAACTAAAATAGATAGAATTTATAAAAATTTGTTGTAATTTCATATAAAACAAATGCTTATAGATTCTGATCATTTGACAGTTATATCTATAATATTTTTTTTAAAATGATAAATGTGTCAACTATTGGAAATTAAATACAAAAATCTGAAAAATATCCCAATATTTTGTTGGAATTAAAAGATGAGCTTGCAAGAATTAGATCTCTAAGTATTCTGACCAAAGATAAGTATAAAGTATGGGAAATTCCAAAAACACGTGTTAAAAATTATTTTATGTATAAAAGCAAATTAAATAAAATCAGGAAAAAATGAGAAATAACCATATAATGGAGCAATATATTAATTTGAAATTAAAACCATGCATAACTGCAGTTGAAGAAAATAGTTTGTGAATTAAAGGATGAAATTGATGTTATGAATAATGAACCTTTACTGAAATTGCAGATTAAACTTGGTTTTCATCTTGATGAAACGTTGAGTCCACCTCAAATATCTTATCTGTTTTCAAAACAAAAGCAAAGATCTTGTGTTACTAGCATCAGAGACAAAAATGGTATTATTATTACAGAATCAGGAAAAGTTAGACATACAATAAAAGAGCTTTGTGAGGAAATGTATCAAGAAATAGAAATAGATGTTAACATGTTAAAGTCCTTCTTGAACTTTAAATATAATTATGATCATTTGGGAGATGAGATTATAGAAAGTGAAGTAATATCTGCCATTAAACAGCTAAACACTGGGAAATCTCCTGGGAAAGATGACTTGCCCTCAGAATTTTATCAAATGTGTATTTTTGACTTATCTAATTTACTTACACGGGTGTTTAATGAAGGTATTGGAAAAGGTTATATGTATGACACGTTTTATGATGGGGTGTTGTCATTATTGTATAAAAAGGGTGATGCCAGTTATATTAACAACTGGAGACACCTTACTTTGATGAATGTTGATTACAAGATCTTTGCAAAAGTTATAATGAATAGATTAAATGATATTTTGGATTTAATCATAGCTAAAGAACAAACGTGTGCTATTAAAGGGAGAGCTATGTGGGATAATTTGAACACTTTAAGAGAACTGGTATATGAGAGTGGTGAAAGCTTTTATTGTTACTCTTGATCAGAAAAAACATTTTGATTATGTCTCGAACTTATTTATGGGAAGTGTTTAGAATGTATAATTTTCCTGATAATTTTAATAAAATTATGTGTTCATATGCTAAAAGCAATGTACAGATTAACGTGAATGGTAATTTGACAGATTCCTTTGAAGTTATGATGGGTGTAAAGCAAAGTTGCCCTCTTAGTGTAGCTCTTTATGTATTGGCAATAAGTCCTTTGATCACAAAAATTAGGAATGATGAGCATTTAAAAGGAGTAACTGTAGGTGGAAGAAAAGTTGTGATCTCTGCATATACAGATGACATAACTGTTTTTATTAAATCTAAAAATTAATTAGATGCAATATTTGAACATTTTAAAATGTATGAACAAGTATCAGGAGCAATACTAAATGTTTCCAAATCTGAATGTGTTTGGATAGGGAACCCTGAAAATAAGTTTGTGGTTAATATACCAGAAACTCAAAATTTAAAAAGGTTTTAGGAATTTATATAAACAATAAAGATTGTGTAGAGAATAATTGGAATGGAAAAGTAGAAAAGTTATAAAAGAAGAAGTGAGTAAATGGAAAAATTGTGATTTAAGCTATAAAACTTGAATAAATATAGTTAAGACTTACATTTTATCAACAATTTTATTTTTATCTTGCATATTTCCACCTACAGATAAATGGCTCAAAATTGTGAATAAATTATGCTGTAATTTTATATGGGATTCCACTAGAGACGTAACAAAACGAAACTTGCTATTTAAGAGGAAAAAGAGTTGGGGGGATTAGGAGCCATAGATATCGCCATTAAAACCAAAATTTCTGTGTTTAAAATTGCAAATGGTATAAATAGACAAGCAAATTGGATTGGAAATATTACCAACTGGAAACAACAACAACAAAAAAAAAGGGTCGTGCTAGAACATCAGTACCCTATTATAAGTTGTTATATGGTGATTTTATAAACAAATACAAAAATTTAGATATCGATTGGATTAACGATTCAAATAAAAAGATATATGGGTTAATAACTGATGAAGAGTATGGCTCAAAGGTAGAATTTAGAAATCTTGTAGGAGAAGAAAATGACGTGTATTAAAAATCTTTTATGTAAAAAAAGACAGGGAGATCTCTCATGGCTGATGGCAGTATGGGTGAGAGCTGTAGTAAGATGGAGCTGCTTTGTGAAAACCACTTTATGCCCCATGCCAAATTGCCAAGAAGAAGAGACTTTGGAATTTTTTTTTTTAAATTGTTATCACTCAAGAAGTGCAGGAGATTTTTAAGAACATGGGTTTAGAAATAAATGTACATATGAAATCTATAAAATATGGAATTTTTGATGAAAAAGTAGATAAACAGGAAACATGAGTTCTTGTGGTTTGTCATTGCTGTTGTGAAGTCTAAACTTTGGAAAACAAGATGCCGGATGACCATAGACCATCAATTCGTCTCCAGCAAAAACATTTTTAAACAAATTAAAATTGAACTAAAGAGACTGCAGATGTTGAATACGCCATTCAAAGACACTGACTTGTGGGACATTTCAAAAATGTAAGGTGTTAAGGAATGTATATGTATGCTGTCTTTATTATGCTCTGTCTGCTTATATTCTGAATTGTTACTAATTAAATAAAGTTTCTCTTAATAATAAAAAGACTGGCTCTCTCAAACATGGAGGAAAGGCTAACTGAAATAAATTACTTTCCCAACAGAAGAGAATGCCTGAAGGAGAACGAAGAGGAGAAAGGGACAAACTTGTTTTTCTCTTGATTTATGAAGAAAGACACAACTCGAGAAAGAGGATAGGCTCAAGAAGTGACAAGGAGAAAAGAAGCTCGGGAGACATTCTCTAGAGCTTCTACCTGAAATTACCGGCCAGTCTGTTTGCCAGAACTCTGAAACAAAGACTCAGCAAAGTGTGTCTTCTTCCCAGCCCTTATAAAGCCCCCTGAGCAGGTGTGGCTCATTTGGCCGGATTGGGTCGTTGGCTCCCCCTGGTGGCCGGTGGTGGCCTAGCCCTGGAGCCAACCCTTACAATTGTTACTGATTTTTATTTAGGTATGGATATGTATTTAATAGCATAACATAGAAAATGTGTATTTTTTCAGATATGAATGCTTATTTTATGTTTGATTGGATCTCTTAAATTACTGTAGCTCTAAACCAAAGTTACTCCTAGCCCTCAAATAAGTATCAATGTATTTTTGCTTCCCCTCTGAAAACAGTTTTAGTTAATCGCTTGCATTTGCCCAGCTTGGCAAAGTTATCATAAATTAAAGTAATTTACAAAGTAAAGTAATCTGAGACTTGCAGCAATTTTCTGTATAATTATTGTACTAATCATTGTGACTCTATGGACTCATAATTCTTGTCCATATTGTGATCCTTTCATTAGAATGATGCAAAAGAGCCTGGATTCATATGTCCAAACCAGCACTTTTCTCCACTCCTCAGTGGTGGAGTCTGGAAAATGTTTGTTGTTGTTGGAACCACCTGAAGACTGAAAATAGGTTTCCTCTGAGATCTTTAAAAAACGTTGAATAAGGATGGGATTTGCCTGTCTGTGTTGAATTTGAATGGGATGTGCATGTCTGAGTTGAATTGGGATGGGATTTGCCTGGTTGTGTTAAATGAGAAAAGGATTTTCCTGATTGTGTTGAATTGGGATGGACGGGACTAGTTGTCTTTAATTGGGTTGAGGTATGTTGACTGTGCTGTGTTGAACTGAACTGAAAGGAATATACCTGGTTGTATTAAATTCAGATGGAATTTGCCTGCTCATATTGAATTGGGATGGGATTTGCCTGGTGTGTTGAATTCAGAAGGGAATTAGCTGGTTGTATTGAATTTAGATGGGTTTTGGCTGGTTGTATTGAAGTCAGAATGGATTTGGATGGTCGTCCTTCCCACTAAAGACTTTGCATGGTTTTGGCTCACCTGTGTGTGTGGACATGTTTCTTGGTATTCTGTGTAAACCCTTGGAAGAGTTCTATGTGAGAGGTTCTGTCTGAAAGATTTTATAATACATGATTGATTAATAATCAATAAACTAAAATATTAGCTAATTTGAGTATTTGGAGATCTCCTACAAAAGCTAACATTGGGAAGCAGGCTATAGACTGCATGCATTTGGGATATCACCTCTAAAGGGGATGAAGTCAATGAACTCTTGAAACTCACAAAAAAGAAACTGTAGCTGCAAGTTATGGTTGAAAGGAGGGGAATTGTTGGATGACAGTATAAACTATAGACAAGTTAAAAACTAATTAAGAGGGAATTCTGTCAGATGACAGTATAAATTATAGCTGAAGTGAGCTCATGAAAAGGATATAAAAAAGGGGTGCTTCGTGATGATCTTTGCATTGTGGTTGTCCGGGAACCATCTTGCCACTTTAAGCTCAATAAAGGGAAGGGCTTTTCCTTCCTTCCACGAGAACTCAGCGGCTGAAGTCTTTTTATTCTTTTTTGTTCCTTTTTGTCCTTTTTACTTTTTGTTGATATTCTTTTGTTCTTTTAATTCTTTTTGAAGAAGTTAGAGTACAGTTAGTTATCAGGGCAATAGTATAAGAACATATTAAAAGATACTCATATATGTCTAGACCCTGGGCAGAAGGGACAGCTCTTGGTCGCGACAGTTCAGCAAGATGTAATAAAGAAATAAATGCAGTTCACAATGTGAACTCTTCAGCCCAGCAGAAAGAAGCTTCCCTCCTGAATCCTGCAGGTCATTTTCACTGAGGTCCAGATCTCTCAAGCCTGATTTTTTTAACTCTAGAACAGATGCTATGGTTTACACAACTTCAACAAACTACAAATTGCAAGTTTGTAATAAAGACATAAATACAATTCATATTTAGCCATAGATGAGTATTCCTTAGCATAACCCTGATAAATGTGTATTTTTAGATATTAATGCTTATCAAATCAAAATCATGTTGATTGTCACATCACATTACACATTTGCACATGTGAGTGAAAATCTTTGGTGCGTAGCCCCCTTGTGGTAAAACCTCATTTCCAAAAAAGTTGGGACGCTGTGCAAAATGTAAATAAAAACAAAATGCAATGATGTGCAAATCATTAAAACCCTATATATAATTGAAAGTAACATAACAACTGGTGAAACTGTGTTTTATAAAATATATGCCCGTTTTGAATTTGACGCCAACAACACGTTCCAAAAGATTTGGGACGGGGGCAACAAAAGGCTGGAAAAGTTTTGTAATGCTATAAAAACAACTGGTGGTTAACTGACAACAGGTCAGTAACATGATTGGGTGTAAAAAGACCATTCCAGAGAGGCGGAGTCTTTCTGAAGTTCAGATGAGGAGGGGTTCACCACTCTGTGAAAGACTGCACAATCAAATAGTGCAACAATTCAAGGTTAATGTTTCTCAATGTAAAATAGCAAAGAATTTTTGCTTTGCATCATCTATGGGACATAATAACATTAAAAGATTCAGAGAATCTGGAGAAATCTCTGTATGTAAGGCCAAAAAACAGTATTTGGGCCCTCAGGCAACACTGCATTAAAAACAGACATGATTTTGTAGTGGAAATCACTGCATGGGCTCAAAACACTTAGGAAAACCACTGTCAGTGAATACAGTTTGTCGCTGCATCCACAAATGCAAGGTAAAACTAAAACACAAAGAAGAAACCAAATATAAACTGGATCCAGAAATGGTGCCACCTTCTCTGGGCCTGAGCTCATTTAAAATGGACTGAGTTGAAGTGGAAAAGTGTCCTGTGGTCAGACGAATCAACATCTGAAATTCTTTTTGGAAATCATGGACACTGTGTCCTCCGGGATAAAGACCACTCAGCTTATCAGTGCACAGTTCAAAAGCCAGTATTCATGATGGTATAGGGGGGCATTAATGCTGAACGATATATACATGTGTTGGCAACATATGCTGCCATCCAGATGAAGTCTTTTTCAGGGAAGGCCTTGCTTATTTCAACAAGACAATGCCAAACCACATTCTGCATGTATTAAAACAGCATTGCTCTGTATTAAAAGAGTCCAGATGCTAAACTGGCCTGCCAGCAGTCCAGACCTGTCATATGTATAAGACTAAATATACACACATATACACAATATAAACATTAATATACACTAGTATCCAATCTCCAATGTACATCTCCAGTGTACAGTTTGGTACGGTAATAGGTTATGAAATAAAACTATGATATGTACAGTTGTACATATTTCCGTATGTGCGGTTAGTGAGTCTGAGGTAGATAATAAATGAGATGCAGGTACACAGGAGATAGAATACTGATATAGAAATCTTCCAGATTATACAAGATATGGATAGAAGATGTACAACATGTCAATTTATATGTGTAAGTACAGATTTGCTAGATTGAAGGTGCAGTAAGATGAGAGTAAGTCTGTTGAGATGTGGATGAGGTGTGGATTGTCCATGGAGATCACCATGATGATGATTCAGAGGTGCAGTGACAGGCCTATAGACTGATACACCAGCACTACTAGCTGTTCAGCAGCCTGATGACTCGGGGGAAGAAACTGTCTCAGAACCGGCTGGTTCTAGACTTTATGCTTCTGTACCCGCTTGGCAGCTGTGATAAAAGACAGTGGCTTGGGTGGGTGGAGTCCTTTAGAATCCTCCTGGTCTTCCTGAGGCAGCAGCTGGTGTATAAATCCAGGAGGTTTGGGAGCTGGACCCCGGTGATTTGCTGGGCAGTGCAGTTCCCATACTAGGAGGTGATGGAGCCTGTTAAAATGCTCTCCACAGTACATGTGTTAAGTGTTCGGAGGAGGCAGGGGTTCATGTCAAACCTTCGCTGCCTGAGGTGGAAGAGGCACTGTTGTGCCTTATTTGCCACCTGTGTAGTGTGTTTGCCGCCACCTGGCTCCATTGATGGTGATGGGATGTGCACTTTCTCTTGCTTTCCGAAGTCCACTATGAGCTCCTTGGTCTGGTCGACATTAAGAGTCTGACCTCCTCTCTGTAGGCCTCCTCAGTGTCATTGGAGATCAGGCCCACAATCGTGGTGTCATCTGCAAATTTGATGATGACATTGGAGCTGTGTCTGGCTGAGCAGTCGTGGGTGTACAGAGAGCACAAAAGAGGGCTGAGCACACAGCCCTGAGGAGCTCCGGTGTCAAGGGTCAGTAAGGAGGAGGTGTTGCTGCCCATCCTTACCACCTGGCGTCGGCCCATCAGTAAGTTCAGGATCCAGCTGCACAGAGAACTGTTCAGACCCAGATTTCGGAGCTTAATTTTGAGCCTTGAGGGCACGATGGTGTTGAATGCTGAGCTGTAGTCCACAAACAGCATTCTCACATACGGGTTCTTTCTGTCCAGATGGGAGAGGGCAGTGCATATAGTCAGGGCTATTGTGTCATCAGTGGATCTGTTCTGTCTGTAAGCAAACTGCAGTGGGTCCAGAGTAGCAGGTAGTGAGGAGCAGATAAAGTCTCTAACCAGCTTCTCAAAGCAGTTACTTATGATGGAGGTCAGAGCATCCGGGCACCAGTCATTTAGAGTATTAACCCTGGCTGACTTTAAAACTGGCACGTGGCCAGTTTGAAGCATGCAGGAACAACTGAGAGGGAGAGAGAGGGTAAAGATGTCTGTAAACCCTCCTGCCAGCTCATGTGCACATGCTTTGAGGATGCGTCCAGGAATGCTGTCAGGTCTTGCTGCCTTGTGAATGTTAAAGCACTTGAAGGCTCTACATACGTCAGCCACAGAAACGGAGAGGGTGTTTGACTTGCCAATAGCTGGGACAGGGACTCTTTCCGAGAGCGCAGTGTGATTTGACCGTAACACCAGCTTTCCTGCCCCTGCAGCATTTCCCCGGCCAATCAACCCAGATGAATGGCCTCCTGCACCTCTTTCTGCCAGCGCCGGCCTCCTGCACCTTTTTCTGCCAGCGCCGGCCTCCTACACCTCTTTCTGCCAGCGCCGGCCTCCTACACCTCGCTGCCATTACAATTTTAGTGTACATTAAAAAAACAAATAACCACTAGATTACTCAATTACCAATATAATTGATAGTGACAGCCAGTTTTCGATAAAGTTATTAATATGTTAAGAACATAGGTTTGGTTCCTGACTTCTTGCTGAAGCACCAGCCATTGCATGGATTTGTTCTGTTCCATCAGCAGCACACCTGTTTCCGTTTAATGTAGGGTTGGCTGAAGCAGGTACTGGGTGGTAGCTGTCAATAATGAGCTTCCTAAATGAGTGCTTTGGAAACGTTTAAGCTAACACACTCACCGATCAAATCACAATATTTCTTTTATTTGTATTGGTTGTACAGATCGTTACCATTCAGTTCACTGTTCAGCTGTTGACCACAGTAGTGATTAATCATAGCAACTGCAAGAATGAAGTGATTTGAATTCCAGCATTTGGGTAAGGGCCCAACCGATATGAAAACTGTGACTGATACAGTAATGATTGTTAAGAGGCGAGAAATTATGTGAACAGTTAGCAATATTGGTTTGTATTTTATTATATTGTAGTATTTAATATTGTATTTTCTTATATACCAGTTGGTTTTAGTTGAACTGTGCTTTACTTTATACTTCTCAAATGGTCACTCTTCTTAAACTCAAACAACAGAAATTAAAATATTTTTTTCAATAATATTTATTTCATAGTGCAGTCTTTATTACCTCATATTTTAGTTAGTGTTGTTGTGACGTATTATCCCTATGTTAAGAGTTAGGTTTGGATGCAGTTGACATGTTTTTGTAATACTCAGCATGGTAGTATTTTGTGTTAAATTGCCACTTAACCTGTATTATTGTGATGACATGAGCAGATGAGTTTAGCAGTCTTGATCAGTATTGAAAAGTCTGTGGTTTTCTGATGTCAGTTGATTAAAATTTAAAACAAACCAGCTTTATGGCTTCTTTATTGGCAGGAGTTTTGCTGATGAAAGTTTTGTTTAAATTCATTTTTCAAAAAAATTCTGTGTTAAAAACATACAAATTTTCGATAAACATTTTTTAAAAGTTATTTGGTTTTATGTTTTCCTTTTTGAATTCACTTTTTAAAAAAATATTTATAATGAATGATTGTGAATAATTATACTGGATAAGGAGCTGTTACTGACTCTGGAATGGATCCGATGCAGATTCAGCAAGTCAGGGCTGGATCCGCTCCAGAGAGGGCTGCTTGTATCAACTTGAACTTGAACCTTTTCTAAACCGGGTCCATGCCAAATTTGGGCCAGATGTGAAGATAATATGCGTCAATTTAGGGCCAGGTTTAACGGTATTCTTTGCTCATCTGGGCCAGTTTCTACTCTCTTTTGGCGCAGACCTGTAAAACAGATCAGTTTCGATATTGGGCCTTTGTAGAAAGAGACAACAATGAGATTCTGTTTAAGAGTAGATTAGCATCGGTTGGCTCTGATCCACATCTCTGTGGACCACGTTGGCATTGGGTGTATATGATGTCAGGTTGTTGAGGATATAGTGGCACTGTGGGTGCGTCGGTAACGCTTGTAGAACCAAAAGGAGAACCCAGTTACCAGCAACACCACGCCAAGCACAGCACAGATAGCGATGATGATCAGCTTGTAGTCCACTGATGAAGACATGAAGGAAAACAACATCAGCTTCACTTTCACAGATTAGATCTACACATACAGCGTTTACATGATCTTCACACTCACCTACAACGTTAACCATCACAGTCACTGAATCAGAGCCTGCATCGTTGTAGGCAGTGCAGTTGTATTGACCCTGATCTTCTGACTGGACGCTGCTGATGATGAGGATGGAGGAGTTTATGAAGTTCATGTTTCCAGGTGAGCTCCAGGAATACTGAGGACTGGGGTTTCCATGTGCTGAACAGCTCAGAACCAGCCTGTTGCCGGTAGTTACAGATACGGTACCATTGGAAGGTTGTGTTATGGTGGGTCTGTCTGATGAGAAACAGACAGAACACGTGTTTTAAACAGGGATTCAGATACAAATACTTCACAGCATAGCAGAAGCGTAGCATTAGAATTCTAGATTTTCATGGCTGGAAAAGCAGAGTTTATCACTTATTGTCTTACCATCACTACCTCCACTAAACAAATTATTACAAAAACAAAGATGGGACATATTTCCAGAGAATCAAATTACATTAGCAAACTAGCTAGGCAAAGCTGGCTAGGTTATCTGATGTTGGCTGACTAGAAAAACATTTATTAAGTAGCTAGGCAAACTGAGATTACCTGGCTAGGCTATCTGACTTTAGCTGGTTAGGCAAACTAATATTAGCTGGCTTTGGCAGTAACTATATGCTAAGAGATCCCATCAGTTAACAGATCACAGACAACTTAACAAAACATTTAGGTTTCATCCACATAGATGGAGGAAGATAATTTAACAAATCCTGATATGACACATATTAGTTGATGTTAGCTAACTAGCTAAATCCCTTGAATGTTTCCATGAAGACAGCAGGTGACTCTGTATTTGTGAAGGTGTCTGGACTACAGCACTGGTACACAGTTCTGTTCACAGGTGTAATAAACTCACAGTGTACTGTGATGTTCAGAGGTTCTGATGTTCCCACTTGTGGTTGTTGGAGCTGCTCCAGCTTCAGTAGAGCTGCACACTGATACTGGACTCCATCTTCATCACGACTGGCTGAGACATTCAGTGTGGCCGTCACATTCCCGCTCTTTCTCTCCTCTCCAGAAGAGCTGAAACTTCCGTATGATATTTCAGTGACTGTTCTGTTTTTGTTCTGGTCCACTCTGGTCCACTGTACAGTAAGGCTCTGTAATGGGCCCACATTCTTAATCTCACACTTCAGCTTCATCATGTGACCTTCTGACCACACGCTGGACTCAGAGCTGATCTTCATACTGTCTGGACGCTCTGAAGAGAAAGACACAATACATACAAACAAAACGTGTAGGGGGCGATATGACTCCTACTGTTTCATTTAAAAAGCTCTATAATGTTCATATGAGCCACACAGTCATTCTGACAGTCTGTAATACACTACAGGAAGTGTAGGGGGTGATATGGCTTCTACTGTTTCATTTAAAAAGCCTCTATAATGTTCATATGATCCACACAGTCATTCTGACAGACTGTAATACACTACAGGAAGTGTAGGGGGCGATATGGCTTCTACTGTTTCATTTAAAAAGTTCTATAATGTTCATATGATCCACACAGTCAGTCTGACAGACTGTAATACACTACAGGAAGTGTAGGGGGCGATATGGCTTCCACTGTTTCATTTAAAAAGCCTCTATAATGTTCATATGATCCACACAGTCACTCTGACAGACTGTAATACACTACAGGAAGTGTATATAAAAAGTCCTCTATAAAGTTCTTTAATATTCATATCACTCAACTCAGACACACTGTAAGAAGCCATTTCTGTTTGAACTGATGATGTTATAACTTATTATCTTACAAACAAGGTTAAATGCAACCAGGGTGCCTGCAGAACATCACCAGCTACAAAAGAACACCCCCCCAGACAATGGGTGATTGACAGCTGGCTGATGAGCTTAACACCTTTTACTGCAGGTTTGAAAAGCCCAGCTCCTCACACCCATTCAGCACAGATTCACGCCCTCCTGCCATCCAGCCATCTATTCAACCTTCCCTGAAGATCTGCGAGAAGGACTTGCATTGACTCTTCAGGAGACAAAAAGTGAGGAAAGCACCAGGACCAGATGGTGCATCACCCTCCTGTCTGAGGGCCTGCGCCGACCAGCTTGCGCCAGTCTTTACAGCGCTCTTTAATAAATTACTGGAGCTGTGTGTTGTACCTTCCTGCTTCAAATGCTCCACGATTATACCAGTTCCCAAGAAAGCATCCATCACAGGATTGAATGACCACAGACCCATTGCTTTGACCTCTGTAGTCATTAAATCCTTTGAGAGACTGGTGCTTTCCCATCTGAAGAACATCACAGACCCTCTCCTAGACCCCCTGCAGTTTGCATACTGAGCAAACAGGTCGGTGGACGACGCAGTGAACATGGGACTCCATCTTATTCTCCAACAGCTTGATCACCCAGGAACGTATGCAAGAATTCTGTTCTTGGACTTCGGCTCAGCCTTTAATACGATCATCCCAGGACAGCTACACAACAAACTGCTCCAACTCAGCGTGCCAACTGCCACCTGCCAGTGGATCACCAACCTCCTCACTGGCAGAGAGCAGCAGGTGAGGTTGGGAAAGTTCACCTCAAACATCCAGATCATCAGTACGGGCACTCCACAGGGTTTTGTACTCTCACCATTGCTCTTCTCACTGTACAGGAACGACTGTACCTCCATGGACACAGTGGACTTCAGGAGCCCTCCAACCCTGCCAGCACTCACCATCCTTCAGCCAGATGAGGATCAGGACATCCAGGCTACAAAGGAGCTTCTTCCCACAAGCCATCACTCTCTTCAACAGTTAATTATTACACATTAAAATATCCCAGCTTCTAAACTGCACTTCATAAATACTGGTATATAGTATCAACTCCACTCCATCTTCTGAAACTACCGTCTCAGACCAGTGTTTATTCTAGCATCTTACTTACCTGCCATATTACCCCACTTATCTGACTGTTACCCCATTTACATGCCTTATTACCCCACTTATCTGACTGTTACCTCACTGATCCCTTTCTTTGCCACTATACACCCTTAAACTGCTGCTGCACTCAGCACTTTAACTTTAGACCCATACTTTGCACAATGTAAAGGTAACAGGTATGACTGTGTGTGTGTGTGTGTGTATGAGTGAGTTATGGTAGGAGTGAATGTTTTATTGTATTTTACTTTATTTTATATTTATTTTATTTTATTTTATTTTATTCACTACATGCAAATGTCTGTCTGATACTGTGCTCTGTGAGCTCCTGTAACCAAGACCAAATTCCTCGTATGTGTAAACATACCTGGCCAATAAAGCTTGATTCTGATTCTGATTCTAATTCTGGATGTACAAGCTAAACAAGCCAAACTAGTCCTGCGTCAACATTTAATATTATGCTTTAAACTGTAGTATTTACTGTGAAACTGTAAAATACAACTGCTGCTCAACCCTCTCCGCTCCTTTAAAGGTGCCAGATGTGCCAGATCAGCTGGCTCTCATTAAGGGCAGTGTGAGCACCTAGAGGGAAAGAGAGCTCATTGCTCTGCCTTCTCGTCCCTGTCCCAGTGACACGGCTTAGCCGCCGGGATCACATGTGAGGCATAACTTGGCAGCCTCACTACAGATTTAATTTTTTTTTTTGCTCACTTCCATGGTTGGAGTGTAAATACACCAGTGCTCAGTAACACAGTAATATCTGTGTAAGGCAGTGAGTGGAAAGTGGAAAAGGAGCTTTTAGCATTTCAGCACTGCAGTACTGAGTAAACTGAACAGGTGGGATAACTGTACTCACTGTAAAGACTCAGATGGACCCTCTTTTTACATTGGTCTTGATTTGGTGCTACATTTACTGTCAGGAAACAGAACAACTCTCTTCCGTTCACCTCCCACTCTGTCAGACCAGGCGATCTCCACACCACACTGGTCTCATTCTCTATTTGGACAGGATTAATCTGAGACTCCCAGCCCAGCTTGTACTGTGATGAAGGTTTGGATGGTATGGAGCAGGTGAGTTCAACAGGTTCTCCATACTCCACCAGCAGGGAATCATGGGAAACAGTGAGTGTTGAACAGCTGTCTGTTAATTAAAATATGAAGCACAAAAACACCATTAAACACCAATATGTCATTATGTTTATGTGCACAACACCAACAAAGCAGAGGTGGTTATAGATAGATGTATTTCAGACTAGTTTGGCATCAACCAAGCCTCCTGCCAAATCAAAATCGCCGGCAAAATTTTATGATGAATGGCCCAAGAGACATGGTCCACTTGGAGAAAATCTTATGTTGACTTTCATTACAATTTAAGAAAGTTTTTTTCTTCCTAACTGTAAAGTTAGAGTTTCAAAGGTACAATGTTTACAACTACAGTACTAAAATTAAATAAATAAAATAAAATTCAAAATCAGTATTAACATAGGTGCAGAACACAGTCACTCTTAAGTTTTAATATTGAAACGAAAGCACTGGTTTGATTTTTGAATTTGAACAAAGTTGATAAAAGCTACTTTTGACAATAGAGTGGATCTGCTAGTCAAATATGTGGCTGGAATCAAAAATAACATCAAAATCCTTAACATGTGGCTTCATGTATTGTAAGAGTGCTACATGGTGATTTCATAATCATAATAATAATAATAATAATAATAATAACAACAATAACAATAACAACAACAACAACAATAATAATAATAATGGTGGGGCTGAATTACTGTATTTGTGGTGGGTGAAAAGACAAAAAGACAAAACAATATATAAATAAAGAAGGTTTTTAAATTATTTTTAAAAATCTGTTTCATAACATGATGCTACATTTGCTACTAAAATACTTTAAAAATAATATATATATATATATATATATATATATATATATATATATATATATATATATATATATAAATTTAATAATAAAGTAATAGTTGGTATAAAAATATGTTTGTCCTCTTATTGGGTGAAGAGCTGAGGTTAGGGTAACTTTCTCGCAGGCCAATTTTTGAAATAAAATGTGCAAAAATGTAAGTATTCAGAGCTACAGTCATATCAAGTGAAGTATTTCAGTGAAATGCAGTAATTATATTTAAATATAGTGTTCCAGACATCATTTGGACAAGAATCTGGCCCAGAGTCAAATTCTGATTCTGGTTCTGACACACAGAATTGAAATCAGATTGAGAGCCAGTGTGATGAAATAGTTTCTGGCTCACAGAATCAGAATTAAATTACGATTCACATTCTGAATCAGAGAAATCAAACAGTTTCTGGAATGCAGAATCAAATTCAAAGTTTTAGTATGATTCTTATCCTTATAAGGGCCGTCAGATCTTCCAGATTTTCTGATATGTCTTTCATGTCATCTGAATACTGAAGGTTGATGTTTTTGCACCAATCCTGAATTGTCAATGATCTTCTTTCAGTCCTGCTTCTTATTTTCTGTTCAGCTTACCAACAGTACCGGTGAGAAAATCCCTTTTTTCTTTTTTTTAACAAGAATTTAACTTGTACACATGCCAAACACAAAAACTGTTTTGTGAAACAGAATGCTAGATTATAGATAATGGATTATAGGTGACTTACATATTGTGCCTCACAGAAATGATCACCGATCTCACACTTAGTGAAAAAGCCAAGTATATGAGGTGCAATGTATGGAAGACAGTATATATACACTACACAGTATATAGTGTATAACAGTCTAATTTGTTAGACATGTACACTCAAACCCTGAAGTTCAGAAATCATGCTTTGCTCTCCAGGAAAAAAAGAGTGGTTTTAAAAGGGCATTTTTAATAATCTGTACACTGAAAATAAAAGCTCTTAAAGTAACACACAAAGGAAGAAGTGATCAGTGTAGAATGATCTAGTACATTGAATCAAATGCAATATAGTTAAAAACTCCACTGCTCTCTTTGGACTTTTCCTTATTTGCCTCATTTAATGACATCCTGTTGTTTAACATGCCAAAGTCAAAAGATCAGTCTAAACATTAAAAACATTTATTTATGCACTTTTTAAACATCAGGCTACAAAGCACTTCACAACAGTAAGATAAAGATGATTAAATAATAATATGAAACAAATAACAAATGACAGAGAACATCAGCTCCAACCTCAAAGGCTCAGGCTAACAGATGTGTCTTAAGCCTTTTTTAAACATCTACTGTCTAAGCACAGAGTATTCCAGAGTGTAGGAGCAGATACTGAAAAAGCACAGAATCCCTTCCATGTTCACTTTGTCCTGGGACTAATCAAAGCCTTGACTAGAGAACCTCAGAGTCCTAGCATTTGAATATGGCACTAATAGCTCAGAGATATATTTCGGCCCATCACCATGCACCGCCTGATGTGTTAAAACTAATATTTTGAAAAGTACCCACAAGTTACAGGCAGCCAATGCAGAGATGCCAATATGGGTGTAATATGTAAGTACCTGAGTTGCCGAATTTTGCACAAGTTGCAGCCGAGCCATAGCTCCTTGACTAAGACATGTAATTAAGGCATTACAGTGATCAAGACGTGATTCTGACTATAAGTCAGGCCGACCACATGCTGAACAAAATTAAAAGATCCCCGTTGTGATGTTCTCTGAGACTTGAGTGTAAATAATTCAGAGGACATGGGTCATTTAGATGCCAGTTCTTAGAAGTTTTGAGCAAAGTCTAGAAACAAAAAAATCAATGCCATTGGAAGATACAAAAGATCTAACATTGCAGAGTGCTAGCTTAGCGTCTGAGAAATGTCTGATTGAAATCCACTCTTAGTGGTTTCAGACATTCATAGAAATTAACCTGTTCTAAGAGTTTAGAAAATCATTAATTTCATACAAAAAGTAAATGGGAGCTAAATGTCTTAGTTACAAATTAATATCATTTACACATATTAATATTTTGCATCTATCATTTGAAAACTACTGAAGAAAGAAACCAGACATGTGAATATTAAACTAACTGCTACTTTTGAGACTTCACTTTCTGATCACATTTCACTTAAAATCTGTCAGCTTAAGGTTATCAAAAGTTAGATTTTTAGCAGTTAAACTGTAGAGTTTAATGGAGCAACAACCTGATCAGATCAATCTGATGGTGTGGAAATCCAGAGTAAATGCCTGATTCAAATACCTTCAGGAAAATGCTGCAGATATCAGTTCAGCCACTCAGTTCACTCATCATCATCTGCTAAAGCCTATCCCAGCGGTCAACTGGGTGTGGAGAAGTGAAAGTAGCACTTACTCCTCATAATATAGAGGCTTGCCCGCTGTCAGTGATTTATGTGCATATTAATCAAGGTAGAGCTGATCTGGAGCTGTTTTAGAATATTGAATAATGGGGAATGTACCAACTATAGACTGACACATACAAACAAACAACATCTGAACACACCCTCAGAGACCGAGCTGCTGTGTGTAAGTGTATGAAGGCTCTCGCTTTTTATGCACATCTTCCTGTTTCATATCTGTATTTATTTAATAATATAGTCAGCTAACTCAGTATTGTTTTCACATTTAGACTATTCACAAATAAAAAAGTACTCAATAAACAACTTATTTACTCTTTTTCAAATTTCCTTTATTAACATTTTTTGTAGCACAGTACATCATTAATTTAGGGATTTGATTATTTTAATGATGAGTTACCATGTTTCACTTTATAATACTATTCCAGATCATCAACTCCTAGTTCATTAATGATGAGTTACCATATTTCACTTCATAATACTGTTCTAGATTATCATTAACTCCTAGTTTATTAGTAATGAGTTACCATGTATTTCACTTTATAATACTGTTCCAGATCATCATTAACTCCTAGTTCACTAGTAATGAGATACTATCTTTTTCATTTTATATTGTACCAGATCATATTTAATTCCTAGTACATTAATGATGAGTTATCATTTGTTTCACTTTATAACACTGTTCCAGATCATCATTAACTCCTAGTTCATTAATGATGAGTTAACATGTTTCACTTTATAATTCTGTTCCAGATCATCAACTCCTAGTTCATTAAAGATGAGTTACCATGTTTCACTTCATAATACTGATCTAGATTATCATTAACTCCTAGTTTATTAGTAATGAGTTACCATGTGTTTCACTTTATAATAATACTGTTCCAGATCATCATTAACTCCTAGTTGATTAATGATGAGTTCCCATTTTTCACTTTATAATACTGTTCCAGATCATAATTAACTCCTAGTTTATCAGTAATGAATTACCATGTGTTTCACTTCATAATACTGTTCCAGATCATCATTAACTCCTAGTTCACTAGTAATGAGATACTATCTACTTCATTTTATATTGTACCAGATCATATTTAATTCCTAGTACATTAATGATGAGTTATCATTTGTTTCACTTTATAACACTGTTCCAGATCATCATTAACTCCTAGTTCATTAATGATGAGTTAACATGTTTCACTTTATAATTCTGTTCTAGATTATCATTAACTCCTAGTTTATTAATAATGAGTTACCATGTGTTTCACTTTATAATACTGTTCCAGATCATCATTAACTCCTAGTTCATTAATGATGAGTTACCATGTTTCACTTTATAATACTGTTCCAGATCATAATTATCTCCTAGTTTATCAGTAATGAATTACCATGTGTTTCACTTTATAATACTGTTCCCGATCATCTTTATTTCCTAGTTTATTAACAATGAGTTATCATTTATTTCACAGGAACTATATCGTTCCTTTTTTTTAAAGATGAGAGGTAAGCAGACTGGTCTACTGAATACTGTAGTATTTTAGCAGTTGTCCCATTTGTAGGCAAAATGGATCACCCTGCCAAATATCAACATGTGCATTAGCCTTTCAGGTTTCTGATCAAAACAAACACACAAGGGACATCAGTCAGTACAGTGTGGTGTGATGACCACAGCCTTCTCTGTGGATACCTGTTTCTGTGAATAGAAATGGAGGGTATAATCCATTATATTGTAGAGACCACACACTGTGTAGTGTATTTCACAACTGTTAGAAGAGTTGGAGTACACACATCAGTTAGTAGTTCAGCAGGAACCTTGTCGGACTCTGCTATTGATCAATTAATGTTGAATTGATCAGTAATTTATGAGTTGTTATTCTAAGAAGCCATTCTTACTAAGTAATTCTCTATGAGACTGGCAGTTATTGTTTAGTTAATAGTGAACTACTGAGTAGTTAACTAGTCTTTGGTAGTTACGAGTAGTTATTTATGATGTTAATGCAGCACTACTCAATCATTCCTGATTAGTTACTTATCAACTATGAAAAAGTATTGTAAAGTGTTACCGGCTGACTTTACCAGATTTAAGAGCTCTGAAGACTGTCACTACCAACAGCAAGAACCCTATAGGCTGACACTAACAAATCTAAGAGCCTGAAAGACTGTCACTACCAACAGTAAGAACCCTATAGGCTGACACTAACAAATCTAAGTACTCCACGTGTGTGTATTCCACATACACTCCCAGCATGACCACAAGCACGAGCAGAACACACACTGTCATCCTGGACCAACTCCAGAACTCAACAGAGTAGAGAGAAGACAAAGTAACAAACATCAGATTCCACAAATACAAATACAAACCTAAGAGCCCTAAACACTGGCACTACCAAAATTGAGAGCCCTTCAGGCTGGCACTACTAAAACTAAGAACCATAAATTCTGGAAATAACAGCAGCATGAAGATCGGAAATTTACACAGAATCTCTCCACTTTTTGTGTCATTGAGGAGTTAGTTTTCTTTAGCCCTTAGCTGATAGGAAACAACCCAGTGCCAACCCCCACAACACACACTCCATGTGTACTCACCAGTGTGTGTGTATTCCACATACACTCCCAGCATGACAACAAATATGAACAGAACACACACTGTCATCCTGAACCAACTCCAGAACTCAACAGAGTAGAGAAAAGAGAACGTAACAAACACATCAGATTCCACAATTACAAATACAGCCTCCTAACTGACCACTCCTCACTCACTTCCTCCCTTTATCTGACTAGCACGTCCAGAACCAGATTCCTGTGTGTGTGTGTGTATGTGTGTGTGTGTGTTTCTGTAGATCTACGATTATTTCCTGACAAAGAAAGAGAGAGAGAGAGAGAGAGAGAGAGAGAGAGAGACAGAGAGACTGAGAGAGAGAGAGAGAGACAGACAGACAGAGAGATGTTGTTTGTGTCTGTTGGACACAGACTGATGGAGGCCTTTTGGGATGCACTGAAGTGATGCGGCTCCATTGATCTCCTTTAAGTTTAGATGGACTAATAAAACTCAATCAATTATTTTTGGGGTGAGCTTAATTGATGATGATCCACTGAACACTGGGGAAGGTTGTAGTGATGGATCTCCACTGACCATTTTGGGGTGAGTTGGAGTGATGAGGCTTCACTTCCACTGTTTGGGATGAGTTGGATTGATGACTTAAAACATCAGGCATTAAATAGAGTATGTTTATATCATTGTTTTTGAGCAAAGTAGAAAAACATACATTACTGAAGAATTTTATGGATTTAAAAGCATCTCATGTCTCTGCAGGCAGAACCTCAGCTCTACACTTCTACACAAAGCAGTTTCACAGGTACTGTATTCACTTCTTTTCAAATTCATTAAAAAAAGTTTATTAAAATAAACAATCCTTTGGGAAGCTTTGATAGCGAGCGACATGTAACCTCACACATTGGGCTTTTCCCTTCCTATTATTGTGCTTCTACAATTGAACATCCTGCACTATTGATCTGAAACCACATCTGGATAACAAATAACTGTCACTTGTGTGTAATAACAAAATCATGAAAGTTCAGTTTCCCAGTCCATGATCCTGTTGGGCACTTCAAAATTTTTTTTTTTGTTGGACGTCATTAACAGATGGCAGAACTTGAACAGTGGGAGGAAAGGAAGGAGAAGCTAAGAAAAGCTCAGATTTGCATTAGGGACATGAATCTTACACAGATGTGTATTAGTTAGCTTGTGTCGGCTACACATTTGTTTAACCAAAAAAGGGGCGCTGATATAAGGCCTTTTCAAACTGAAGTAGGATGCACTTCTTAGGAGGCGGGTTAACACATTTGATTGACTAGTAGGTAAAGATGACTGATTTGGGAGATTACGAAAGAGAGAGATGACCCACAAACATGTAAAAACTGACATTATAATAAATATAAAACTGTAAGTTCATCAGAGTCGCAGGGCTCCACTCATTCTGATGTAACATCTGATGTAGCCATCATCTGATTAAACTGTAACAGTGGCAGATGGAACCAGATGCTCACAGCAGAGGCTTTAATAACAAAGGGGTTGCCCAAAATTACAGTCTTGAATCCAGAGCAGAAAGTCAAAAACCAGAGCCCCAAAACAAAACAATAGGGAGCAGCCAAAACCAAAGTTGTAAACAGAAAATGGGTCATACACTGGTGAGCAATCAGATACACAAGAGAAACGCTCAGTATGTACATGGGTGACAATACTTCAAGGAACCCAACCTAAAGCCCGGCTTATATACTAAACTAAATGACAGAGGAAATATGGAACGGGTGCGAGTGTAATCAGACGTCCGGAGATGTTAGATGATGTTAGATGACACGTGGCCTAAAAGTTACCACTCTTACCAGCCACCAGCTGGAGAGTAGATTCTCCAGCTTTCCTATGCTAATAAATCCTTAGAATATGTATCGGAGTATATTCCAGAATTTGGGAAATTTAACAGCCAAGTATGGAAACCCAGTTGACTGTATATGTGAATAGATATACATGTGTTTGTGATGTGTATATTCTCACAGCATTCTCACATACGTGTTCTTTTTGTTCCATCTGGACAAAGAGGACATGTATGTGAGAATGCTGGTTGTGGACTACAGCTCAGCATTCAACACCATTGTGCCCTCAAGGCTCGATCTGGGTCTGAACAGTTCTCTGTGCAGCTGGATCCTGAACTTCCAGACAAGCCGGAGACCAGGTGGTAAGGATGGGCAACATCACCTCCTCCTCACTGACCCTTAACTCCGGAGCTCCTCAGGGCTGTGTGCTCAGCCCTCTCTTGTGCTCTCTGTACACCCACGACTGCTCAGCCAGACACAGCTCCAATGTCATCATCAAATTTGCAGATGACACCACAATTGTTGGCCTGATCTCCAGTGACAACGAGGAGGCCTACAGAAATAGGTCAGCTTCCTGACACACTGGTGCCTCTCTCTCAATGTCAACAAGACCAAGGAGCTTATAGTGGACTTCAGGAAGCAAGAGAGAGTGCACACCACCATCACCATCAACGAAGCCACTGTAGAGAGGGTCAGCAGCTTCAAGTTCCTCAGTGTTCATATCTCAGAGGAGCTGACATGGAGCGAACATACCACATGGCTGGTAAAAAAGGCACTACACCGCCTCTTCCACCTCAGGCAGCTGAAGAGGTTTGGCATGAACCCCCCGCATCCTCAGAACATTCTACACATGTACTGTGGAGAGCATTCTAACAGCTCCATCACCACCTGGTATGGAAACTGCACTGGCATTGAGTGGAAAGCTCTGCAGAGGGTGGTGCGGACAGCCCAGCACATCACCAGGGTCCAGCTCCCAAACCTCCTGCATTTATACACCAGCCGCTGCCTCAAGAAGACCAGGAGGATACTAAAGGACTCCACCCACCCAAGCCACTGTTCTCACAGCTGCCGAGCGGGAGGAGGTACAGAAGCGTAAAGTCCAGAACCAGCCAGTTCTGAGACAGATTCTTCCCATGGGCCATCAGGCTGCTGAACAGCCAGTAGTGCTGGTGTATCGGTCTATAGGCCTGTCACTGCACCTCTGAGTCATCATCTCCATGGACAATCTACACCTTATCCACATCTCATCAGACTCACTCATTTTTTTTTTGGTATTTAAACTCTATAAGGGGGCTGCGCACCTAAGATTTTCACTCACTTTCCACCTGCGTAAATGTGATGTGACAATAAACGTGATTTAATTTGATTTGATTTAATGTTATTTAATGTCATGCAAACTGACTGTGATGATACAGGGAGGAGGGGGGGTGTTTTAAGTTGGGGGGCTAAAGTATTCTCTTTTTATAAGTTACATCAAACAGAATGTATCATACAGCACTATAATGAGGCGAGAGACAAATCTGTGTGTGTGGGAGCGATGCCCCCAAAGCGGCCAGTTTTCAGCTCAGTGTACTGAAATGTACTGAAGTGTTCGCTTAAACAGAGCAGCTACTGCAGACTTTCAACTATAAAAATACAAACTCAGCTCTAAAATGAGCTCAAATGGGTCAAATGAGTTATTATATATAATTCTTATTTTTTATTCTATATAATTCTTATTTTTAACAGTTTCAGTCCTGAAATCAGGGAATGCTGCAGCCCCCTCAGCCTCCCCACTTCCTACATCCCTGACATGATGTGTAGAAGTAAACAGTTCTGACAGTAAACAAAGTGGCTGCATTCATGCTCAAACAGAAACTGGGAGGTGTCTGACTTCCAAAAAAGAAAAATCCACACAAAAATTGTCCCACCTTCTCCAACCTCATTATAGTGATTCAGTACAGTGCAGTAGTGATTCAGGACAGTGAACTAATACCACATATTTAGTGAGTGGTGAGGCTGGATGCAAGCACTGATTTTATTGACAACAGTGAACCAAAACAAAAGATCCTACTACATGACTTCTACACAAGAATCATGAAAGGGGGAACCAAACACAGAGTAGATGTAAGACTAGACAAAGAAAGTCTGAAACAAAGGGCTAGATATACACTACACACAACGAGGAACATCTGAGAGCAGGAGAAAGGAACCAGACACAGGTGGGAGGGCAGGAACAGGGCGGAGATAAGGACCAAAACAAAACCGAAGCATATAGCAGAAAAGCACATGGCTATGATACAGTGGCAGAAACAGGCACACACAGGGGAACACTGGGGAATCTGTGACACACAGCCAGGGTTGGGATAGCTACTGAAAAATGAGTAGTTAGCTAATTTGTAGCTATTTTCCCAAAATTTGTAGCTGCTACAATTTAGGTACTTTTCCAGAAAAAGTAGTGGCTACTTTTTAGCTACTTTTGAAAAGCAGTGCACTACCTTTTAGCTACTTTCAAAGCACGATTGTCAGACTGTTTGTGTATCTCCATCTGACACACCAAACAAGCCCAACTGAAAGTGTGAACAAGACAATGCATTTAATCATGAGCCAGAAAGAAACAATTGAAAAGCTGGAAGTTTACAAAAAGATCAGCAAAAAGTGACCAACAATCAAACTTACACAACCAAAGGTGTGATATCCAACAAAAACTTAGACTCAGTAAAGGAAAAGTCAATCATTCCAGGTTTTTCCTAACAAAAATCAACAAAAATAACTGAATACAAACCAAACAATTTTGTGCAAAGAATTGTCAACTGTTGAAATAAAACTGCTCCAATTTAAACATTTCAGCAAGATACAGACAGACACAACAGTCCTTTATTAAACTTCCGCAACACTTTAGCATTAAAATTCTCCTCAGTGATGCTGGCTCTGTGCAGTACTATTAGTAATAGTCTATTACCAAAATGTTTTTTCCGCTTTAGCTAAGGCAGGGGTCGGCAACCAGATTTTTAAGTAAAATAATATAATCCTCCTTTCCTGTAAAACCGTTATAATACACAGTTCTGACACAGTTTTCACAATAAATGGTCTGAAACAATGGAGTTAACACGTAATTGCCAATTCACCAACCTTTAACCATGAAGATCGGCACACATGCTGGTCACACAGTGACGCAGACAACCTTGCCTAGTTCATAGCTACAGCACTTTTTACTAACGAAAAGTGATAATTTGGAGACAAATGGACTTATTTGCATTTATAAGCACTCAGTTGGTTTCCTTATTCATTTAACCTGCAGCCAGAAACTGTCAAACACCAAGTCATGAAGCTGAAGTCAGTTTCTCATTTGGCGGCTTCTCATTCGAATTTTCTTGTTGCACCTTAAATGACGCAGCAGTACAATCTGTTGGCTCAGGCACCATTTAAGGTGAACGGGACAATTCGAATGAGAAGCCACAAAATGAGAAGACTTCAGCCTCTTAAAAAGTCAAACATCGAAAGACATTTTACAAGAAATTCTACTTTCGCAGAAAAGTTTCCTGACTGAGGTGTGAGAAAAGAGGCTATAGGGGACCTAAAGGTTAAAGCAGAGCAAAGTAAGTCTGTGTTTTTGTTTATTTTTTTAGCCTGTACTAGCACATTAACACATACTAAGACATACTTACAGCCAAGATGGTAAAACGGACCTAAAATGTTGTGGCTCCCAAGGTGGTTTGATTTTTGTTGAAAGGACAAAATGGCTCTTCTTATCATTTTGGTTGCGACCGCTGAGCTATGCCTACTAGTAAGGGGTGATCAGCGTGTGACCGTTTGCTCGAACTGCGGCTTAGTCAGGGCTGCACAGTCGCCACCAGCCCAGTTACCGACCGCGTTTTGTGGTTCAGATTTTGCGTAGATTACCTGAAGCCTGTAGTGAAATTGTAGTGAAAATTATCACTATAGCTACACAAGCATTTGTAGGCGGTACAGCTGTTAGCTACATTTCATAGAACTGTAGTGGCTACAGCTATTAGCTACAAAAATTTGTAGTTAGCTACAAAAAGTAGCGTGCTACATAGCTGCTCCCCCATCCGTGCACACAGCAGCACCCAAAAAACAAGTTCTATCGCATTTTAACATTTCAGACAAATCTTAATGTGTGATATTATTTTGCTAAATGCAGAATGGGACTTAAACTTGCAGTTTATCCAAGTACTTAGAGCACTGCAGGTTTAAGTCATAAAAGTTTTGAAAAGTTAAAAAAGTTGGGTTAAAATAAATGTTGCACATAGTCAAACACATCCTTAAATGTGGCGAAAAAGGTTTTTGAGAGACTTTTGTCCACCCAGAGCAGCTGAAGTGTCCTATTTTACAGTGCTCATTTTTCCCCAACCTCAATTAGCTGAATTCACACGAACGCTTGGAAGTGGTTAATAGGAAGCTCTAAAGTTTCAGAGGAAGCTCATGAACACAGCATGAACATATATTAGCATTAGCTACAGCTGGTCCATGTGACTTCAGGCCGCGATGGCGTTGTGTCTACGAGATCCCGGGTTCTTCAGGGTGTAGTTGCCCATGTGGGCTTGTCGGTAGCAAATGCAGCATATGCAGAATAAGGTGACCAGCAAGACCACGGCAACTGCAGCACAGACAGGAATGATCAGCAGGTGAGTCAGGTAGTTCTCTGACAAAGACAAGAGGGAAAACAACATCAGCTTTCAATCTCGCAGATTAGATCTACACATACAGCATTTACATGATCTTCACACTCACCTACAACGTTAAGCATCACAGTCACTGAATCAGAGCCTGCATCGTTGTAGGCAGTGCAGCTGTATTGACCCTGATCTTCTGACTGGACGCTGTTGATGATGATGGAGGAGTTTCTGTGGTTCATGTTTCCAGGTGAGTTCCAGGAATACTGAGGACTGGGGTTACCATGTGCTGAGCAGTTCAGAACCAGCCTGTCGCCCTTAGTTACAAATACAGTACCATCGGAAGGTTGTGTTATGGTGGGTTTGTCTGATAAGAAAGAGAGAGAACACTGTTGGACAAAATCATGTGTTTTAAACAGGGATTCAGATAAAACAGTGGTGCAGAAATGTCAGACAATTGTAATCATAGATTATGCAGACATGTTTACAGACAAACATTTTACAGCAGTGATGTTGTGCAGGGGTCCTGGACTCATCATTTGGTCCTTTCTACACTAAGATTGCATTTATTTTAACCTTAGAATTTTGACTTTGACTTGTAAACTCTGAGCTTTGCGTGTTGCTTCTAGGTGTGTAACGATTCCATACTGCGGTGTCTTAATCCACAGAGAAATAAGAAGTGCTAAACACAAGCTGTGCTTCATCACATAAAATGTGGTGAGGGGAAAATAGGAAATATGTCAGTTTAACTGTTTTGTTTTCTATTTTACTGACTTTTTACTCAACTCTTTGCTGATAAAAAGCCTTTTATATGAGAAAACTGCATCTCTAACCGTAACCGGCAACTAACTGCTCACTTAGTGGGTTGGTCGAAATAAGTATGACATGTCCAGTACAACCAGTCAACACGTTTTTTTAATGAACTGATGGGAGATCTGAGCCGGTCATCTTGCTCACAATCCGCTCAAGTTTGAATGATATCAGAATGTTTTATACGATCTTTACCCTATTAATACTCTTATTTACTACTTTTTCAGCCATCTGAGAAAAATACAGTTTTTGCTGGGTTTTCTTTTTCAGATCCCATTTAAACTGTTAATTTAATTGCCCAGGGAGCAGTTGGGGGTTAGGTGCCTTGGGCACTTCAGTCATGTACTGTCAGTTCAAGGGATCGAACTGTTGACCTTCCAGTCACAAGGCTGGTTCCCTAAGCTCCATCCCATGACTGCCCCAATCCCACAACTGCCCCACTCCATCAACCCCCTCCCCCCATGTTGATGATGTTCTTGCTCTCATGTCACAGCATTTGCCACCTTACGCTTGTGTGATGATTCATTCATTTCCTGAGGTCAGTCCAATGATGGTGCATTCAGCAAAATTGAAAGATCTTGATGGAACTGTTTTAAACGATTTGTCAGTTTGAAAAGAAAAGAGTTTGAAAATAAAAGCCTGTACACTAAAATTGTTGTCAGGCTGGGTTGGTGCAAACAGACCCAATAAAAACCTTATTTCTGTAAACCCTGTCCTCCTGGCTCCCTCCTTGGGATGGAAATGTGGATCTATTAGTTGTAGGCAAAATACAGTGGATCCTGTAGTGAATGCAGAGATTGCATAACCAGGAATTAGGCACTCAAATGCTTTCATGTTCCCAGATTTTGTTGAGAGGACCTTCTCAGTAAGGGTTCCCCTTATGAGTTTTGGTTCCTCTCAACATTTCTTTCTCTTGCTCTTAGGGAGTTTTCCTGGCCACTGTCTCCACTGGTGACATTCATGGGGGCTTGGACCTGGATTTTTCTGTAAAGCTGCTTTGTGACAACACCTATTGTAAAAAGTGCTACATAAATAAACTTTGACTTCACTTGACCTTTTCTGATTAATTAATATTATTAAGGACCATCTAGTTGATTCTGACTCCTGGAAATCATATGGATAGTTTTTCTTCAGAATGTTCTGTCTGCTGTTTCATCAGAAGGAAACCTTACCAGCAATCTGAAGTATAAATAAAAGTGTAAATAGTTGTGACTGTGAAACGATTATTAGGCAGTGGTGTTGCTGGTGTGAACCGTGTCCATGGAGGGTGGGTTTTTTTTGAGTGGGCCACCCTCCACGTTTGTCCTATTTGTATCCTCAGCATTACCCTGGGCCTAAATGTGTTGGGGTAAGCACAGAGCAATGGTTTTCTCCTGCTGCTGTGTTCTAATAAATGACAATTCACTTAAAGCTCTATGTTTCCCACGCCAACACGAAAGTATGTTTAGAGAAAAACAGAGCAGCATTTGATGAAAGGAACACTGTGCTAACTGTTAAGCATGGGGCAACCATTATGCTTAGGAGTTGTGTTGCAGGCAGTGGCTCAGGAAACATTGTATGAGTTGATGAAGAAAGGATTCCACTAAAAATTTACAAATCTGGAGACAAGTGGGACACAGTCAGTCAAGAAACTGAAGCTGGAAAGGGGGGCAGGACACTGATCCCAAACATCTCAAAATCCACCATCAACTACTTCAAGAAAGACAAGCTGAAGCTTTCAGAACAGCCCTCACAGTCTTCTGACCTGAACATCACCGAAAGTCTGTAGGGAGATCTGAAACATGCTGTGCATGCAAGAATACCACAGAATTAGAATCACTCTGGGAGGAAGAGTGGGTAAGAATTCTTAAATCAGGAACAGAAAGACCCTTAGCTGGATACAAAAAGCATCTGCAAGCTGTGTTATGAGCCAAAAGGGGTGAAATACTAACTTAGTGGAGCACCCAAACTTTTGCACATGCCAAATAACTCTTTATTAGTCAATCAAATAAAAAGTAGAAGTGCTTTAACATTTGCAGAAAAATATTATTTTAAATACAGTTTGCAGCAGAAAAGTCAACAAAATATTTAGTCAAACTTTCGTATACGACTGTATGTTAGGTGTAATAAACTCACAGTGTACTGTGATGTTCAGAGGTTCTGATGTTCCCACTTGTGGTTGATGGAGCTGCACCAGCTTCAGTAGAGCTGCACACTGATACTGGACTCCATCTTCATCATGCCTGGCCGAGACATCCAGTGTGGCCGTCGCATCCCCGCTCTTTCTCTCCTCTCCAGAAGAGCTGAAACTTCCGTATGACATTTCAGTGGCTGTTCTGTTTTTGTTCTGGTCCACTCTGGTCCACTGTACAGTAAGGCTATGTAATGGACCCACATTCTTAATCTCACACTTCAGCTTCATCATCTGACCTTCTGACCACACGCTGGACTCAGAGCTGACCTTCACACTGTCTGGACGCTCTGAAGAGAGAGAGACAACACATACAAACATTCGGAATGACTGTGTGGATCATATGAACATTATAGAGCACTTTTTAAATGAAACAGTAGAAGCCATATCGCCCCCTACACTTCCTGTAGTGTATTACAGTCTGTCAGAATGACTGTGTGGATCATATGAACATTATAGAGGCTTTTTAAATGAAACAGTAGAAGTCATATTGCCCCCTACACTTCCTGTAGTGTATTGCAGTCTGTCAGAGTGACTGTGTGGATCATATGAACATTATAGAATGCTTTTTAAATTAACGGCTAATGTTAGTTAATTAATGTTAGCTGTTGAGTGAACTATACATTCCCTCCAAAGAACACAGTATGATGATATTTAACTGTTATTTTGATAAATTTTGTTATTGTGACAAACTGTTTTCCCGGAGTACATCCTGTTTTATCAGCTCCACTTATTATATAGGAGCACTTTGTAGTTCTACAGTTACAGACTGTAGTCCATCTGTTTCTCTGCATACTTTGTTAGCCCCCTTTTAACCTGTTCTCCAGCAGCACTGCTGTGTCTGATCCACTCAGACCAGCACAACAAACACTAACACACCACCACCAAGTCAGTTTTACTGCGGTGCTGAGAATGATCCACCATTGTGAGGGTCCATGGGGGTCCTGACCACTGAAGAACAGGGTAAAAAAAAACTGTAGAACTTTGACTTTGAGCAGGCAACAGTCGTTAACAGAGAAAATGATTGCTGTTAGCAGCCACAACATACACCAAGAAATATGATTTATGATTTTATTAGCAAATGGTTTGGATAATAAACAACATTCACAATGTTGAAGTGTAAAAGAGATTTTTATTGATGAAGATGTGAAGGTAATAGACTACTGCCTAATAGTACTTGTGAATAGAGTACCTGTGTCAACCCCACAAAAACAAAGTGTGAAAATGGCACTCGTTAATATAACCATAGCCAGAGTTTCCACCATGTGACCCCCCAAAGATCTCAATTTGATTAGTGATTACTGTACTCACTGTAAAGGCTCAGATGGACCCTCTTTTTACATTGTTCTTTATTTGGCTGTGACAGGAAACAGAACAACTCTCTTCCGTTCACCTCCCACTCTGTCAGACTGGTCGATCTCCACACCACACTGGTCTCATTCTCTATTTGGACAGGATTAATCTGAGACTCCCAGCCCAGAATGTGCTGTGATGAAGGTGGTTTGGATGGTATGGAGCAGGTGAGTTCAACAGGTTCTCCGTACTCCACCAGCAGGGAATCATGGGAAACAGTGAGTGTTGAACAGCCGTCTGTTAACGGAAACATGAAGCAAAAAACACAGTTATGTCATCATGTGTACAACGACCATCACAAAACACACAAACACACTTTTTGATAAATGTTTCCTTTTCAAAGTAACTCCTGTCTGGTGTTTGGTACTGACGCACGTTTGTGAATTAAGGTCTATATGTTAACCCACTTCTGTAATTCTTTCTACAGAAGAATTATACATTATTTGTCTTGTAGAATTTGTTGTTATTTCTGTCTCTCCCTGGATGTGTGTGAGTCAAATTGCCTACATTCTCCGGCCTCCAGAGTTGCAGACTTGTGGACTTAAAGCCCAGAGATTTCACCCAGACCCGGACCATCCTCTCAGGTTCATGGGTGTGTACCCAGGCACCTGAGCAGCTATGACAAAATCTAGACATCTGTTTTTTATTTGCAAGGAGAACTTTACTAGCAGAACAGCAAAACACAAAAAACTGTTCTTGTTTTACAGCTGATCATAATTCGTCTTCATGTCATTCCTGAACATCTACTCAACACTGCTTAGAGATATTCCACTATCCGCCATTATCATGGCCAAGCTGTCAGTGATGCAGTGTTCCTGTAGATGTACTTTGAATGTGAAGATGTGAAGCTCTGTATAAATTAAAGATGTGCCTGGGAGAGCTGTAAAAATAAGACTTCATACTGTAACAGAGCTGAGGATGCCCATTTCCAAATCCAAACACTGAATGTCAACTCAAGTTAAAGAAAACAGTTGCTGCGTGACTTTTGGTTGTGATCTGTCAAATGTCTACTTCAAAGTTAGGATAGTACCAATATACCAATGTTGCAGTGTAGAGTGTTGGATTATGGGGGATGATGACTGTACTGCTGTCAGTAACAGCCTGTAACCTCATATCTTGCCATAGCTGGACACTCTGGGCCAGACTAATACAACTGGGCATTAACAACGGTTCACCAGGCTAAACGTGTAGAACGGTAAATAAGAGTTATTATTAAAAAGTCACCACAGCTGTGAATAAAACACTGGAGTCTTTTTAACGCTGCTGTATTTTCACCAGTGTCCAAGAGCCAATCAGAATCCTCAAATAAATAAGCTCATACATTCTAAACACTCATGAGAAGGTTGGCTGACTTAATGAAAGAAATGAAAACAAAAATAGAAAGAAAAAAAACCTCAGAAATAGAGCTGTGAATTTTAAGGAGGAAGTGCTACAAATAACAGTAAATCCAATTCATTATAATTACAGGAATACATTTTTCAAATTAATTTTTAAATTTTGTATTTTTATTACGATTAAAAATAAATATACTGAAATTTTAATTACTATTATTTTAGATTTTATGTGTCTTTTAAATATGTTGGTTTATCTGCTGAGTGTGTTTGTATGGGTGTGATTTGTTGCATAAAAGATCGAGTTTGTAAAAATAATAGAAAATATAATTTAATCCACATCATCTTCTTACCAGGAAACTCACTGTCTGAGTTGTTATTTTTTTGCAGGACTGTGTATGTTTTGTGTTGAAGTTAAGGTTAGTGTTAGATTTAATACAAACTTTCATACTTTAAGTTGCATTTGACAGATATTTAGTTGAAATGTGACAAAGACAGACTGAGTATTGACAAAGCATCTATTGAGGGCCATCAAAATAAAGTGTTACTGACTCCTCAATCTACAGACAGCTTAAGCTGTGAGCTCAGGACTGAGAGGAGAGGAAATAAGCTCTTATCTGAGAGGAACCTCTCTGTGGCAGTTGGTGGGAGCAGCTGGTTGCAGTCAGGTGAAGAAATAATATACCAGCTTTTAAGCTGGAAGGTTTATGGCAGCATTAACTCATCAGCGTTCACTCATCACATATAAAATTCATCACTCATCACATATAAAATTCATCACATATAAAATTTAATTGAAAAATACATTTGAACTTCAGGATTCTTTTTCAAAAAATATTTAAATTGACATTTAACTTATTTTATTATTATGTTTTTAGTGCTGAGGCAGGTTTATAGGCTTAACAAAAAAGTTAACAAAAACAAATGCAAACAACAATAAACATAGAAAACATAAAATATCTCTTCTTTTCCTTACAAACACAATGTGGTATGGAGTGAAAGTTTTACAATTTTTTACACTTTCCACACAATTTCTTCACTTGTTTGAAGAAACTACAAATCAGAAATGATTAGAGTAAAAGGGGAAATAAGAGAATTTAGCATACTGTCTATAGGAACCTCCCACACAAATACACAAACATTCTCCATGTGTACTCACCGGTGTTTGTGTTTTGTGTATATTCCACATACACTCCCAGCACAACCACAAATATGAACAGACCCCACACCGTCATCCTGAACCAACTCCAGAAGAAGAAAGAGAAACTAACATCAAATAAGCCCCTTAACTCTCCTGACTCCTCCCTCTTTTTGTTTCTGTAGTATTTCTTCGGCTATGCAAATTACTTCTTGCTGGTGTGGTGAGCAGAACCAAAAGTAAATCCTCTAGAGACTGCCAAAAATATAAAAGTCTAACACTACTAAAAGAAGAGTCCTAGAATCAGGCACTGCCAAAACTAACAGCCATGAAGTCTGGCACAACCAATAGTGAGAGCCCTAGAGACCAACACAACCAATAGTGAGAGAGCTAAATACTGACACTGTCAAGAGTGAGCGCACCTAAAACTGGCACTGCTGACAGTAAAAGCTCTAACATCCTCCACACAAATTCAGGCTCTCTTCCAGTCAGTTTTATTAATGTGTGGTTTAAAATTTAGAAATTTCTTTTGCCTGTAGAGCGAACTGTCATTCATCTAACTAAGATGAATTATGATAAACCAATTTATCTAAAGTAGTACATCAGCATGTCACTATATACATATATATCAATAGTCATTTAGACTATTTAAAAAACTGACTACATGCTTTTTTATACGCTGACATAGTGGCAACATATACAAATACAATAAAACTTGGTTAAGTGCAGAGCCTTGAGGTGCACCACAGACAATATCCTGCGACATTTATACTAGTATTAGTATTTTAGAGGTATTTTACTAAAACATAAAAGGTTTGAGATTGGGGTATTGTTGCTAAAAAACAAGAGAGGAAATAATTTTAGGTTTCTTCTATAAAAGGTCTCACAACTACAAATTTAATTAAGTCTAGAAAAGTGCCTATTTCCCAAAAATTGTTTGCGATATCTAACATATTTAGACCAAAGCTATCAATTACTTTTTTTAAGAATGCTGTTGGAGAAGGTGTCTAGAATGCAGGAGGAGTAACTCAGCAGCAGGACAATTTTCTGAAGTTCTCTCTCACAGTTCTTTTAAAACCACAGTGTTTGCTGATAAATAAAAACAGAACCTATAACTGTTATTCTTTAAAGTGATTACTTACACTGATGAATTTTGCCTCACACATTTCCAGTAAAAAAAAAGAATGTATATTTGGTGGAACATACCAAACAAGTTTAGCAGCACTGATTTCTGACCAGGAAAACACAAGAGTTAGATCACATCCCCCTACCATCCTGCACAGTTTTAATAAATCATAATTCTGGAGAGTGGTTTTTAGTCAGAGAGACTGCTCCATCTGAACTAAGCCAGGTTTTTATTAGCATCATAAAATCTAGATTCTGTTATTGATTTAAATCATACAGTGCTGGTTTTATTAGTGCTCTTACAGTTAGGAGGGCCACTGTACCATTTCTATTTTGCTCCATTGGGGTGCAATGAGCAGATGTAACCATGTCAACCATGTCTTTCTTTTACTTCCATTGGTAAATACCGTACTGAAACCCTTCCATAGTTTATAGTGGTTAAAATAGAGAAGAGATGGTTTGTATCAAATGTGATGCTGTTTATTTCACTTACTTCTGTTTTTTTTCACGTCACATCTGACTGATTGCTTTTATATGCTTCACTAATAAAATCACTGAACCGTAGCGACTTGGATGAAATGTTTGGACACACCTTCTTAAAGAATATAGAATTACTTTCCACATTTTAGAGGAATTACAGTGAGGACATAAAAATATTATACAGACTAAAGTGAAAAACGAAAAATTTAAATTCTTCAGGAGTGCAGTGTGCGGTGGCCTTGAGATGCTGATGAGAATATGAGGCCTAATAGTAGGTCCAATATCACACTTTGTTCTTTGCTAAAATATTACAGAACTAGTTCACTCACTCATCATCTAAACCACTTATCCTCCTGGGTCATGGGGGTGCTGGAGTCTATCCCAGTGCTCACGGGGTGGAAGGCAGGAAACACCCTGGACAGCTCACCAGTCCATCACAGATCAGATACACAGACACACACAGTCACACATACACAGTCACTACATAGGTAGTTAAAAATGGAAACCGTCATCAGCAGGCAAGTTTCGTTGGCCTCCAAAGAAATGAAAACCAAATTACAGCTGTTTGCTGGACAAACAAGTAAAATTCTGTTCCCATGTTAGTTGTTGTGCAAAAACACACGTAGGCTAGTGTGAGCATTACCCATTACATTATCTCCAGTTGCCTAAAATGAAAACTCTTACCAAAAAAAATAAATAATAAAAAGTTGCTGTATGTCATGTTCAATTTTGTCTTTTGCTCACCTCCTGCAAATCAAACGTTGCTTTTCACATTAACTAACCAGATGCAGGAGGGTCATTTTCTAATAAAATTTGACAGAACAAGATTTTATCTCTACTGAGCAACATCAGCCACTGCCCAGTCACTGTGAGGCCTTTAAAACCAGCAGGTGGCAGAGCTTTTCTACATGCTCCTGATATACAGTCACAGTCAAAACAGTAGCAGTCTGTAAGCAGCCCGTCCATTCACGTAAACAAGGACTCATTCCACATTTCTGTCAGATAAACAGAGGGAAGCTGATGTAGTAAATGTGGGCAGTAATCTTTCAGTCACCAAATCTGATCATCTGTTCACTGGAGAAGCATTTGAGAAATGCCAGGAATGAACAGCTATGCATTCCTATTACAACCCTACATTGTATCTAGGGCACTGTGGGATCAGTAACATGTGGCACTTAAAATATTGAACATGTTGATGAAGGATAAAATCAGAAGGAACAGACAAGTAAAAGCTTTTAACTATTTTTATTATATAATATTTGCATATTTTGCAAAAGGCATATATTGTTCAGAATTAATGGTGCCTTCACAGATGTGCACATCATCTGCCTTCAAAGATGTGCACTAATGCCCCCCATACCATCATGAACACTGACTTTTGAACTGTGCACTGATAACAAGCTGAGTGGTCTTCGTCAGACCACAGGACACTTTTCCACTTCCCCTCAGTCTATTTTAAATGAGCTCAGGCCCAGAGAAGGTGGCAGCATTTCTGGATCCTGTATATATATGATTTCTTTTTTGCGGTTTAGAGTTGCATTTGTGGATGCAGTGATGAACTGTTTTCACAGGCAGTGGTTTTCTGAAGTGTTTCTGAGCCCATGCAGTGATTTCCACTACAGAATCATGTCTGTTTTTAATGCAGTGCCGCCAGAGAGCCCAAATATCATGGCCAGCATATACTGGTTTTTGGCCTTGTCTCTTGTATAGAAATGTCTCCAGATTCTTTGAATCTTTTAATGATATTATGTACTGTAGATGATGAAAAGCAAAAGTTCTTTGCTATTTTTATGTTGAGAAACGTTGTTCTTGAATTGTTGCACTATTTGATCGTGTAGTCTTTCACAGAGTGGTGAACCCCTCCTCATGTTTACTTCTGAAAGACTCAGCCTCTCTGAGATGCTCTTTCATACCCAATCATGTTACTGACCTTTTGTTAATCAACCAACTTTCCCAGCCTTTTGTTGCCCCCATCCCAATTCTTTTGGAATGTTTTGATGACAAATTCAAAATGGGCAAAAATTTTTCAAAAAACAAAATTTCTGTTTCAACATTTGTAACGTTGTCTTTGTACTATTTTCAATATAGGGTTTAAATGATTTGCACATCATTGAACTTTATTTTTATTTACATTCTGCATAGTGGCCTAACTTTTTTGGAAATGGTGTCATACATAATACCACACTGGAAGAATCAAACAGTGGACGGCACCAAAGAAAAGAACAAAACATAACCGTGCTTGCCTAATCTGGAACAAATGTACGTAGCTAAACTACAAAATGAAAGAAGAACTAACTACACTTGTGTTAGCAGTCATCTCTCTTTAGCTGTCTTGAAGACCTCCATTTAAGGCTTAGGCTCCTCCCCCAATTACATCAGTCAAGATTCTGATTGATCAGAAGCACTGATTGCAGAAAGTAGGCACACCTGTGAAGGGAGAAGCCAGGAGAGAGAGAGAGAGAGAGAGAGAGAGAGAGAGAGAGAGAGAGATACACATACACACACACACACACACACAAAACAAAATATATTCTTGTACATAACGGTTAAACTGTTCACTTATAATCAGATCGGTGAGACAGACGAATATATCAGGACCTTAACTTGTCCCAAAACTTTACGCTCACTTTTTCTGCAAATGCTCTAAATCACAAAGTCTATAAGCACAAATATCTAAAAATGGAAGCTAACTTTTTGTATGTTTTACTTGTATTTTAATATTTAACTGCAGTCGTTTAATTTTTAATCCAATCTGCCTTAGAACTCAGCAACAAAACCTAGACTTTGTCATTATAATTCTGAACGGTGCTGTATATTCATAAAACCTCAAAGCACTACTGCAGATCCTGACTGTACATAAACACACACACACAAAAGGCAAGTTCAGGTTACTGCCAAAGGCACAAGAGAGGTGAGCTTCACACTACAGTGAAATTAGCCAGTTTCCTTTTTAGTGCATTATTTACAAGTATCTTCATACAAAACAGACCATATGACAAGTCCAAAATGCAGAAATACAAAATACAATATACAAACATCAACCACTGGCAGAAGTTTTTCTAAGGTTTAAAAAATTTCAAAAGACCTCATAAAATTTACTCAGTTGCATTCTTTGCCATATCTGTTCATTAACTTAACCCTCCTGTTATGTTCAACTGTGAGGAACAGCAGTAATGTTTCCAAGTCAAATTGACCCAATGCATGTTTAACCATCCATTTTAAGAACAGTGAGTATCACTGATATGAAGTACTGCTCTTAGTAAATACGTAGTGCTGGGTGTGTCAGATCCAGAAACAATTTCAAGCTCAGAAACAGAAACAGAAACAGAAACAAGACCACAATTTGAAGGATACAAATCACAGAACACATTGCAGTATGAATGTATTTACATAATTAATTACATCTTTTCTATCTGTTCTCTCATGAGTATGTTTAAAGGATGGCAATTTCACTTTTAGAAAAAGTATAAAGTACAAAGTAAATCTATGTTTATCTAATTACTTCCTAATTCAGTTTTTTGGGTGTCATTTAGTCATGCTGTGTTGGGTCAGATCCTGGACTGCTTTACTGCTTTTCAGTTCATATCTAACAAAACACACTGTACATTTTTCTGTAATATTCACAATCAAATTTTTAAAGTAGAACAAAAATTGTGAACAAGGCAACACTGCTGTGCTAATAGCGCCCCCTTGTGGGAAATATTCAGCCTGCTAAATGTAAGTGTGATCAAACAGTTAGATAAACGTTCATGGAACAAGTGTGAATTCTGTACAGATTTCTTTTAGGTTCTCCTCTAAAGACCTGGAGACTTGTCTGTCTGGCACAGAGACACTGTAGAATAATAATTATAAAACCCAAACCCTGCATACAGCGGCTCTGTGAATTTAGCATAGAAGGTGTGCAGGTGTGTCAGTGTGTGGTTGTCGGCCGAGACGCTGTAGAAGGACAGCGTTCCAGCTAGCCAGTCCAGATATACTCCGATTCTGTCTGAGCGAGAAGGAGATTCGATAATATCTGAACTTTTCTTATTGTGTTTGGCAGAGTAGCTGATATTAGAGCAGCTAAGTCTCCACGATTTTTCATTGTGTCCAAAAACACACTCGTAACCCCTGCCTTTCCGACTGATTCCTCTGTAGGTCACTGCTATTGCCACCTCACCACTCCATTCTGCCTCCCAGTAACAGCGTCCACCCATACTCTCCACACTCACCACCTGCTCCCAGTACTCAAATCTCTCCAGATCATCCAGATATGACTGTGGATTTTCCACGTGAGTCACGGTTTTGTTCTCATTACACATTAAGGCAAACTTGCAAGCCGTGTTTGGGTTCATTGTCAGTTTGCAGGAATCTGCATTGAAGAAAAATGTTAATTTTTATTTATATATATATATATATATATATATATATATATATATATATATATATATATATATATATATATAAAATCAATGATAATGTGTACGAATGTGTAAAACTTACACTTTTGTAGTCCTTCTTTGATCCAGTCCATTTCATTGGCTGTACTAAATAGAAATAAACACATACATAGAAATAATTAGCTGTTTCATTAAGCATAAAATGAAGATTCCATTTCCAACCAATAAGCAGTGCATTCAGAGATGATGTCCTGCACACTTGGTGTTGAACTCAGATGTGATAATCCTGTTAAGATTTTGTTGACTTTGCATTGAAATTGTTTTGTTGAATTTGGATCAGATTTGTGTGGTTGCACTGAATTTCTATGATTCATGATATTCAAATGTATAAAAACATATGAAATATATTTTGTGTTAAATGTGTGTTAAATTTAAAAGGGATTTGCCTGTTAAATTCAGATGGATGGTTGATTTATACTTCACCCAGCAGTCACATGATGAATTACTTGTAATGTGCAGTTTCTAAAAAGGTGATATACCTCTGGTAGAAAATTTCTGTCTTTGTAATGGACATTCATTCTTTCTTTGTGCATGCAGTACACTGTACATACTTGAGTGTGACTAGTTCACAGTGTGGATCCTTCAGAAGATCAGAAAGCAGCTGTATTCCAGACTCTCGTGGTTTATTGTAGCTTAGATCCAGTTCCCTCAAATGGGAGGGGTTTAATTTCAGAGCTGAAGCCAAAGAAGAACAACCTTCATCTGTAACCAAACACCCAGACAACCTGCAGCAAAAGCAAGGAAACAAGAGAAAGTGACAAACAACAATAATCAAGCAGGTCATTGTTACTCAGTCCATCTCTTTTAGGGGTGAGCTTGATAATTGCAGAGCTGAGGCCACTGTTTGAATGTACTGAGCTGTGAAATGGCAACTGGCAATTCTGTAATGAAGATACAGAGCAAGTAAAAAAGTGAAATGACCCTCACTCATACCATCAATGATGAAACTTATTATACTGATCTGCCAGTTTATCAGGTACAGATGTTGCGTCTTCTTTGGTCCCCATAATATCATACATTTTACTGTGCATGGATTTGATATGATTTTTGATGAATTATGTGAGAATGTTGTACCTTATGGGAATGGCAGCATTATGCCTTTGCAGCACTGTTCACACACGCTTTACAGAAAGCAAACCTGAGAATCTGTAGTTTACAATGTGAACTCTTCAGCCCAGCAGAAAGAAGCTTCACTCCTGAGTCCTGCAGGTCATTGTTACTGAGGTCCAGATCTCTCAGGCCTGAGTTTTCTAACTGCAGAATAGATGCCATCGTTTCACAGGACTTCTCAGTGAGTTTACAAATAGCAAGTCTGTAATAAAGAAATAGATACAATTCTTATTTAGATATAGATGTGTACTTAATAGCATAACATTTGATAAATTGTGTATTTTTTCAAATATGAGGGTCCACGTATGTAGTGCTTAGGATCCTTTTGTTTTTGTTAGAGTTTTTCTTATTATTAGTCTTTTTCTCCGCTAAAACAAATCACCCAGACCAAACTGTAGGTCGCAGAAACATGAAACTTGGGCAATAGGTATTAATCAGGCATATCTGTTTTACCTCATAACTCCTAAACTAAAATTCTTTCCTGCAATTTGGACCATTTAGCTCTGTCTACTTAGATTTTTCACAAATTTGCATAATATGCGAAACCTACTCTTGCGAACTAGTCCTGGGGTTTTTGATCAATCCTCATGCAACTGGTGTTAAAACAATTATGACTTTTATAAACAATATGGGTGCCATTGCTAATTAACCCCTCTGGAATAATTGAAAATAATTTAGAATTAATTAAATATTCTACAACTTGAGAATCCTTCAACAAAAAAAAAAAAAAATATCAAACTTGGTAGGCTTATTCTATCAATTTTGGTGCACATAGGTCATTAGGAGGCGCTTACCTGCTAAATAACTGTTTCTCAGCATCCGTACATCCAATCAAGCTGAAATTTGCAGGTAGCTTCTATTATACAGACTATAAGTGAATATCTAAGGACAACTGGATAAGTTGAAATTTGTGGTCGCTATTAACCAATCATCATTTGGCAGGCATTTGACAGGCTTAACATTGACCAATCATAATGAAACTTGAAAGCTGTATCTATGTAGGCACATTCTAATAACCAGTACTTCAACAAGCTTCAAAAGATTTGGCCACTGGGAGGTGCTATTCATGGGAATCAAGTAGTTATTACATATTACATATTACATGTACATTTTTTCATTTTCGGTCACATAACTGTTTTCCTAGAATGTAATGCAGTGGGCCAAACAAATTTGCCATTAAAAGTGTATTAAAAATTGCATAGTTTTTCAATTGTTGATTTGTTTGAGAGCCACATTTTCAATCAAGTCTCTGGGTTTTGATCTCAACTTTTCAAAATTGGTCTAGGAATACTGTGTGGCCTCTCTAAGTAAATAATTATCAAAAAGTTCTCACTCATTTTAGTCTCGATCAATCAATGAATTATTGCAGCCATGGCATTGCTAGCTTAAATTGCTATAACTCATCAGCAATTGGTCAGATCACCTTAAAACTTGAATGACTTACATTCTGAGATTCTGACGAGGTCTGCAAAATTTGCTCTAGATTGGACTTGGGCGCTTAGCACTAAAAAGACTTAAATCCTTAAAAATGCTATTACAATGATATGACAAAGTCTACAGACAAACTATTGGTGTATTGATGTGATTCATTTCACTGACATTATTAACTTTGCAATTACATGTTTTGTCAGAATTTGGTCTTGGTAATTATTCATTCAAAGACTACAGCTTATCATAAAAAGGTCAAAATGTGAATCCGAACAAAATTTGGTGAACATAATTATTGACAGTCCCTGATAAATTATCATAACATATGGACCAATGGACCAACTTTTGACCGATTCTGACCCACTTTCCCTTAGCTCCTGTATGTCAAAAGGGCCCCTTATGGGTGCATTGGGCCTCATTATGACATATTATGACTCATTATGACATTATGGCATATAAAAGGGTTAAATATGAAGAACCAAACCACTTTCCCACAACTATGACAGCAATTTTATCATTAGTCATCTATGTTGACAATCTTTTGCATGTTCTATAAACCTTTCTAGATCAATACATATGAACATAAAGATATACTATTTAAAGACCACTGCTCATTGTTTATGGCAAATTAGGGCCTTCTGAAAAACTGACTTTCTTTCGCTTGTTTCTCTCTGCCCATAAATAAGGCCTAGTGGGCTAAAACTGTATAAGGGCTTGCTGTGCTGATGATGCTTGGGCCCGCTCATTGCTGCTTGCGGTTATATATTTTTTTTTGTTATTAGAACTCTTGACTTACTGTAGCTCTAAACCTGAGTTACTCATAGCCTTTGATAAGCTTGAATGCACTTTTGCTTCCCCTCTCAAAACAGTTTTCGTAATCACTTGGATTTGCCCAGCTTGGCAAAGTTATCATATGGAATCCACAAAGTAAAACAATCTGAGGCTTTCAGCAATTTTTAGTATAATTACTGTGCTAAATGAAGGTGATTAGTAAATATTATCCATAGAAACCTCAGAATCTCCAGTTTACAGTGTGAACTCTTCAGTCCAGCAGAGAGAAGCTCCATTCCTGAATCAAGCAGGTCATTGTTACTCAGGTCCAGCTCTTTTAGGGGTGAGTTTGGTAATTGCAGAGCAGAGGCCACTGTTTCAAAGGATTGAGCTGTGAGATTGCAGCCAGCAATTCTGTAATGAAGATGTAAAGAAAAAGTAAATATATGAAATGACCCTCATATACACAACACAAGAAGTTGCTGGTTTATCATCAGATACACTTATCTAGTAGCACTTTGTGCTTTTTTGGTCTTTGTAACATCATGAATTTGACTGGGCATAGATTTTATAAGATGCTAGATGGATTTGGATGCATGTGGAAATTGTATTGTTGCTGCATTGTTCATACAAAACAGATGGTTCTATAGACTCACTACACTTGCCCAAATTGTAATCCTTTTATTAGCATGATGCAAAAGGACCCTGTATTCATATGTCCAGGCCAGCACTGTTCTCCACTCCTTAATGGTGGAGATTGGAAACTCTGTCTGTTGGAACCCATTGGAGACTGAAAATAGATGTGCTCAGATCTTTTAAATAAATGTTGAATAGGAATGGGATTTGCCTGGTTGTGTTGCAACCAGAGAACATTTGACTGGTTATGTTGAACTGGGATGGACTGGACTAGTTGTTTTAAATTGGGATGGATTTGCCTGGTTGTACTGAATTCAGATAGGATTTGGATGGTTGTCCTTAACTTGAATTTGACTGGAAATGGCTCACCTGTGTGCTTACATGTTTCCTGATATTCTGTGTAAACGCTTGAAAGAGTTGTACATGAGAGGCTCATAAAAATGTACTTTTGGGAACTCGGCAGATTTCCTATTCCAAGATTAAGTTAAATGACATGAGTTCTTCTGACACACCGAAGTCATGAGAAATAATTTATGGGAATGTACAGTTTGTATGGTGTTAAGGAAAAATTATTAGTGCCTGACAACTCACTGTAATCTAACAACTCTGTGTAAACCTCACAGGTCAGTTTGTCAGACATGGATTAATCCTACTTTTAGACTAAATTACAAGGCTAATGGTGAATTGCCACTGAAAATCCTTTTTAGTCATAGCTTCGCCTTAATCTGAGTCTTGTAAACAGACCATAAGTTTTCTAATTCCATGATCTTTAGTTTAGACACTTACAGAGCCTTCCTGCTGTTCCCCACAGCTTGAACTAGTCTCCTGCAACCCTCTCTGGATGTGTTATATTTCTTCAGGTCCAACTCCTCCAGCACCTTTTCTGACATCAGGAGCATACATGCTAATGCTGAACACTGTATAGGAGACAGCTTTTTCTCACAGCGTTTTTCTAGTTGTAGATATTCCTGAATCTCTTTGTAAAGAGATTGATCATTCATCTCAAGCAGACAGAGGAACATGTTGATAGATCTCTCAGCAGGGAGATTCTCTTTTTGGATTTGGTCTTTGATGAACTGGATTGTTCTCTTGACACTCTCTGTACTGTGCTCTACATGCATCAGAAAGGCTTGTAGCAGTCTCTGATTGGACTCTAGAGAGATGCCTAACAGGAACCGGAGGAAAAGGTTCAGGTGGCCACTTTGGCTCTTGAAAGCTTTATATACCACTCCTTCAATTAATTCCTCAAACAAAACTCCCTCAGACCAGGTTTTTTGCTGCTTAGATTGGTCTCGGCAGTGCCTTCCTCTTGAAGCAACCTTAAAAATCTGCAAAACATCCATATTCTTGGTTTTGAAGCCATAAAACACATAGAAGGCAGCCATAAACTCTTGAAAGCTCATGTGCACAAAGCAGAACACCTTCTTCTGGTAAAGCACAGATTCCTCCCTAAAGATCTCAGTGCAAATCCCAGAATACACAGAGGCCTCAGTGGCATCAATGCCACATTCTTTCAGGTCTTCTTCATAGAATAGTGCATTACCCTTCATTAGCTGTTCAAAGGCCAGCTCAGCAAGTTTCAGAATCACATCTCTCTGCTGAATTCCACATGCTCCCCTGTGTTTCTCTCATTTCCTTCATTATACTTCTGGTTCTTCATGGTTGTTTGAGTGAGAAGAAAATGTGCATACATTTCAGTCAAGGTTTTAGGAATTTCGGCACTACTGTTTTGATCCAGGATTTGAAGCACAGTGGCAGAAATCCAACAGAACACTGGCATGTAGCACATTACATAAAGACTCTTTGTGATCTTAATATGTGAGATGATTCTGCTGGCTTGGTCTTGATCCTTGATTCTCTTCCTGAAGTACTCCTGCTTTTGCTCGTCATTGAATCCTTGAATTTCTGTCACACGGTCAATGTACTGAGAGGGGATCTGACTTGCTGCTGCTGGTCGGGAGGTTATCCAGACATGAGCTGAAGGAAGCAGGTCTCCTTTGATAAGCTTCGTCATCAAGACGCTGACTGGCAATGATGTTGTGGGGTCAGAAATCCCCATCAAGCCCTGAAAATTTCAATGAAATTCTGCTTTCATCCATACCGTCAAAAACGAACACCACTTTGCACAAATCATATATTGTTGAGTCCAATTCTTTGAGCTCAGGATAGAAGTCACACAGAAGTCCATGAAGACTGTACTTGTCATCTTTAATCAAGTTCACCTCTCGGAACGGAAGCACAAACATAAAATCTACATCCTGATTGGCTTTTCCGTCAGCCCAGTCCAGAATGAACTTCTGCACAGACACAGTTTTTCCAATTCCAGCAATGCCTTTAGTCATCACAACTCTTATTTTTCTTCCTTCGGTTTCCATGATATGTTTAATTTTCATGCTTTTCTCTTTGATTTCCCTTCTGAAACCTTTCTTCTGAAAAGGTTTAAAAATATCATTGCAATTGATTGGTGTGTCTTCACATCTAAGTGCTCTTTCAATCTGTAAGACCTCATGTTGTTCATTCACACCTTCACTCTCTCCTTCTATGATGTAGAGTTGCGTATAAACAATATTTAGAAGAATTTTGTTCTCTGGAGTTCTGATGCCCTCAAAGAGGCACTCAAATTTCATCTTCATGCTGGTTTTGTGCTTCTCTAAGACTCTGTGTAAGACATCCTCCACTAGTTGGTAATCTTGCAGCATGGACTTTTCCATGGCTTTTTGTGGAAGGAGAACAGGGCGTGTTTTAGATCTCTTTCTGCACTGGGGGCAGGCAAAGCCTCCTGATGGATCCGAGTGTTCCCAGTAGCTGTTGATGCACTGCCTGCAGAAGCTGTGTCCACATGTTATAGAGGCTGGATCTTTCAGAAGCTGGCCACACATTCCACACCATTCTTTACTGTAGAGACATCAGGAGACAAGGGCAAGCATTTAAAAAAAAATAAAACAACAAACAAACACAGTCTTTAGCAGTGATCTGAATGTTTTCTTTTATATGTGGGAATTCATTATTATACCGTTGTATGCAAGATTGCACCTCTGGACAAATGTCATGAATTTGTTGATTTTCTAAGTTCAAATAATTTAACACATCCTTTACAGTTTTTCGCCCAATATGTGTATTCTCTGTAGTGGATGTGTTAACAAAAACACTACACTCGAGTCAGGATGTTTAAATTTTTGCACACGACAACTATTATACAACACACTTGGAATGTCTTCAGAACCTTTCACTTTTTTCCAGATTCTGTTATGTTGCATCCTTGTGCTAAAATAAAAAAGAAAATTGAAGTGTTTCCCCATCATTCTGCACTCAATAGCCCATAATCACAAAGTGAAAAACAGAATTTTAGAAATCTTTGCTAATTTATTGAAAAGGAAAAACTTTTTGAATTGACATAAGTATTCAGACCCTTTACTCAGTACTAGTTGAAGCACCTTAGGCAGTGATTACAGCCTCCAGTCTTCTTGGGTTTGATGCCACAAGGTTTACACAGCTGGATTTGGGGATTTTCTGCCATTCTTTTTTGCAGAGCCTCTCAAGCTCTAAAGTTGGATGGGGGCCGTCGGTGGGCAGCCATTTTCAGGTCTCTCAGAGATGACCAATTGGGTTCAAGTGAGGGCTTTTGCTGGGCCACTCAAGGACATTCACAAAGTTGTCCCTGTGTTGTCCCTGTGTTGTCTTGGCTGTGTGGTTAGGGTCATTTTCTTGTTGGAATGTGAATCCTCTGCCCAGTCTGAGGTCCCGAGCCCCCTGGATCAGGTTTTCATTAAGAATATCTCTGTACTTTGCTCCATTCAGCTTTCCCTCAACCCTGACCAGACTCCCTGTCCCTAGCTGCTGAAAAACAACCCCACAGCATGATGCTGCCACCACCATGCTTCACTGTAGGGATGGTATTGGGCAGGTGATGAATAGCGCCTAGTTTCCTTCAGACATGATGCTTAGAATTGAGGCCAAAACGTTAAATCTTGGTCTCATCAGACCAGAAAAATCTGGTTTCTTACAGTCTGAGTGTCCTTTAGGTGCTTTCATGGGTCTTTTACTGAGGAGAGGCTTTTGTCTGGCCACTCTGCCATAAAGCCCAGATGGTGGAGTGCTGCAGTGATGGTTGAACTTCTGGAAGTTCCTCCCATCTACATATAGGATGTTTGGAGCTCAGCCAGAGTGATCATTGGGTTCTTGGTCACTTCCTTACCAAGGCCCTTCTCCCACAATTACTTAGTTTGGTGGGGCGGTCAGCTCTAGGAAGAGTCCTGGTTGTTCCAAACTTCTTCCATTTAAGAATCATGGCGGTCACTGTGCTCTTGGGAACTTTGTGTGCAGCAGAATTTTCTGTAGCCGTCTCCAGATCTGACCTCCACACTGTCCTGTCGCTGAGCTCTACAGGCAGCTCTTTCCTCCTCATGGTTGGTTTTTGCTCTGATATGCATTGTCAGCTGTGAGACCTTATTTAGACAAGGTGTGTCTTTCCAAATCGTGTCCAATCAACTGAATTTACCACAGGTGGACTCCAGTCAAGGTGCAGAAACATCTCAAAAATGATCAAGAAAAATGGGAGACCCACAGAGCTAAAGTTTCGAGTGTCATAGCAAACAGTCTGAGTGCTTAAATCCATGCGAAATGTTAGTTTTTCATTTTTAATAAATTTGCATAAAATTCTAAAAAATCTGTTTTCACTCTCTCATTACGGATTTGATTTTTTTTTTTTAACAACAAAACAATAACAAATATTCAACCTAACAAAATGTGAAAGAAGTGAAAGGGTCTGAAGGCTGTTCAAATGCAATGTATTCTAGTTAGACTATACTGTCGTGTGCAAAAGTTCGAACATCCCCACTCGAGTTCCCTGTTTTTGTTAACACATCCACTACAGCGAATTTAATTTGAACAGTAGGAGTGGGAATCGGATACAATTCTATTACAATATTTAATGATTTGTGATAACAGAAATGTGATGTTTTGTATTACTCTGATGGAAAATTATTCAAACACCCAAAATTAAATTTACACATTTGTTCATCTTATTTTAGTTTTTTCACTGATGCTCATTGAACTTCGTCATTATATTTACACATTTAACAGATACTTGCATTTACAATATTAACAAACATTAAAAAAAGGAAAAAGCCTAACTTATCAAATTTCATGTAAGATGCTTTTAATTTTTACTGATATGGCAAAATTGTGTATGGTAGGTTTTTACACTTTTCTTAGTGTATAATCCCGCTACTATATAACTGTTCATTATGACTACTCTGACAAATGAAATGACTTCTTCAGAAATAAAACAACACCATCTCATGAATTAAGACAGAAATTCATTTTGGTAAACTATTACTCTAGTGATAGACACAATACACAATAAATGTAATCATAAAAAGCATCAAAGATTGATACTAAAGCCAGCATGAAAAAAATTACAATATTACACTGAATTCTTTTTCTCTCAACCTCAAGTACCCTGAAATCGTCATTTAACATGCAACAAAATAATTTATATCCAATGCTAAATTGTAAATGCACAGAAGTGTTTTGAGTTATTTTAAAAAATAGCAGCCCAACCTCAAAGTATTTCTGACAACAAGCTTACTTTTGGTAAGAAGGACCACCAAACATCGGAGGAGCAATCAAAGACTGATCACTCTTCATGGACACACAGCTGGATACTGGAGATGCTGATCTCTGAGGTTTATCTCTGAAAACAGGCCAAACAAATATCAACTGGTGCAGAGAGCCCTCTATACTACCTCATCTTGACATAACAGTCTCCTCCAAAAGTAGTTGTATAAGTTGTATAATTGCATCAAACCAGTGACCCACTAACATCACCAAACTGCTGCATTTTGCTTTTGTGATGCTTTTCCAGGATTTCACTTCAGCTTCTTTCAGCTGAATTTCTTTGCTAATTGCAACCTGGCCTTCCAATCCTTACTGTTGATGAGTGGTTTGGATCTTGTAAAATACATGGAAATACTTGAGAACTGTCCTTCAGAAAAAATTTACATCCCACCACAGTTTAGAGATCAACTTATTACGTGGCCTCATTCTTCACTTATTTCTGGTCAGTAACTGCTCACTAATCGGTATTGGTGGGAGACGATGAACAGGGACATACACACATTCGTTCCTTCTTATTTGGTCTGTTCACAAAGTAAAACTCCCAGAACGTTGCCGACTGGTAAGCTGATGCCTCTGCCCATTTCAAATAGACCCTGGTCTCATATAGCTCTTGATTTTGTGACAGATTTACCTGAATTTCAGGACCTTACTACCATATTCACCATAGTGGAATATTTTTCCTGCAGCGTAAGGTTTGCATAAGGCATCCCTCCAGCCTCAGTTTATACAAGGACTTCATTTCCCAGACCTCCTTGGGAGATCATCTACACCCCGTGTTCTATGTTATATGACCTGTTTAGTTTTGTTTATAAGCCTGGGCTTTAGCTTAAACTAATTGTGAGGTGTTGTGTTTTTCGGTTGCCCTTTTGGTTTATCTGACTCTCTTCTGGGTCTTTCATTCTTGTCGTTTGTCATTGCCCTACTGGTTATGATTGCTCTGTTTTGCCTTTTTGCTATTTTGGACTTGACCCATGCCTGTGGACTTGAACCACGACTATGATTCTTGCCAATCCCTTTTGTATTAAAGCCACTTCTCTTGGATTTTAGTAAAAAAAAATTTTTCCAGTACATTCCAACTTATTGTACTGGATATGTCCAGTGCTTGTGCAATGGCTCTGATCAATTTTCCCTTTTTTTCTGAGCTTCAAAACGGCTTGCTTTTCTCCCATAGACAGCTCTCTGGTACTAATGTTAGTTTATGCTTTTTAAAAGACCAATATGTAATACATTTACTGTAGGAATCATCAAATTGTTAAATGAGCATGATGGGCCATCAGAGATTAAGAAACCATGCTAAGTTTGAAAACTGTCCTTGGTTCAAGACCTGCTGCATTACAGATGTCAAAAGTTTACGGCACAAAAGCGAGAGCCATGGCCAAAATGGTACGAAAAGGATGGAGCAACCCAGCAGCTGAGAGCACTAATAAAACCACTCCAGGAGCTGAGGGACGACATGGTACACCAGCTAAAAAAAGCAAAAGATGACACTTCAAGACGCCTCATTCAGTCACAGCAGCGGCCCTCACAGAACAGGAAGTTGTTGAAGCTAAACTGAATAACTACCTGTTAGCTCCTGATGCTGACAGTGAGACCAGTCCTTTGGCCTGGTGGGCGATTCACTCACCATTTCCCAAAAGTGAGAATCTCAACTAAGGGTAATCTCTGCATACCTGCTACAAATTCACCATCAGAACGTGTTTTAGCACGGGAGGCAACATTGTGACATATTACTTTCTTTTGGTAATAGAATTTTGTTACAAGTCAGTTTTTCATTTCTGGACAGGGTAATCAAAATGTAAATTTACATAGGTCCAGTGAAATCTTTTCTTGTGAATTTGTGTAATTTGTATACTGTACAGTAATATGCTATTGGCGTATTCAGTCTGCATTTCTTCTTTGTAAAACTGACTATGATGTTACTAATCCATTCAGAATCATTTAATTATTCTTCCAACAATTGATATTTTTCACATCCCCACCAAACAGCATGGTCCAAACTGAATGCTTCATATCTTAAATTTTCCATACTTTTTGAAGATGAACAGTGTTATATTGATCCAGATGTTTACCTTTTGTCTGATGAAACACCATCACCCCCGAACATCGGAGGAGCAATCAAAGACTGATCACTCTTCATGGACACACAGCTGGATACTGGAGACACTGATCTCGGAGGTTTATCTCTGAAAACATCACGCACAGTTTCCATCAAGGCTTAATGACGGCAGTATGATTTATCAAAATTAATTTAGCATGAACTCCAAGTGAAATTCAAACCACATGCAGTCCAATACTGCTTAGTGCTTGATGATGAACAAAATATTGCTGTGGGTCCATATTTTTACCTTTGACAAGTGAGCAGTTCAACTCAACACAAAAGATTATTCGAAGTACAAGTGCAGTCATACGCCAAAGTTTAAACACACTCGGTTAGATTCCATGTTTTTCTTTATTTTTTAGAGAGAAAAATAAGTTAACATGTCCTCTACAGAGGAAACAGCATTCCCAATGTCGTAACTTATTTTCAGATAGAAAATCTACTGAACGTGGACAGAACACACAAACTTCTGCACATGACCCTTGAGCTTTGAAATATTGCATGATTGCATGAGATAAGTACAAGTCTTTGAAGTAAAATGCATGATAAGTTGACATGAAATTTAAAAGAAAGTTCTAATTTCTAATAGAGATGTTATCACAGAGTTAATACAAGAATCCAATCTAAATACCAGATGTTTACCTTTTGTCTGATGAAACACCATCACCACTAAACGTCGGAGGAGCAATCAAAGACTGATCACTCTTCATGGACACACAGCTGGATACTGGAGACACTGATCTCGGAGGTTTATCTCTGAAAACATGCCAAACAAATCATATCAACTACTGCAGAGAGCCCTCTACACTATCTCATCTTGACAAAACTGTCTCCTCCAAAAGTGCTGGAACAACAAGGCCAATTCTTTTGTTTTTGTTCTAGATGTGAACAACTTAGAATGTGGCATCTTTGGTGGCAGAACACCCACATTTTAAGGAGAGCAAAAGTAAAGGAACAGATAGATAATCTTGCAGTAAATTAAACTGAATATTACTTAATATTAAGGTGTATAACTGCATCAAACCAGTGACCCACTGACATCAACAAACTGCTGCACTTTGCTTTTGTGATGCTTTTCCAGGCGTTCACTTCAGCTTCTTTCAGCTGTTTCATTCATTCATTCATTTTTGGGTTCTCGGTTCTAGAACTTTTGTGGCTCATCTCTGGATTTCTTTGCCAATTCCAACCTGGCCTTCCAATCTTTACTATTGATGAGTGTTTTGGATCTTGTAATATGGCCTGTATAATTCTGCTCTTAAAGTCTTCTTCAAACGATGGACTGTGATACTTTCATTCCTGCCCTGTGGAGGTTGTTGGTGATGTCAGTGACTTTTGATTTTGCGTTCTTTTTCCACAGCTCTCATGGTGTTCCTGTGATCAGCTGTTTTCCATGGCCAACCTGTTTGATGTCTGCTTATTAGAACACCAGTAGTTTTTCTTTTTAAGGACACTTCAAATTATTGTACTGGATATGTCCAGTGCTTGTGCAATGGCTCTGATCAATTTTCCCTTTTTTTCTGAGCTTCAAAACGGCTTGCTTTTCTCCCATAGACAGCTCTCTGGTACTAATGTTAGTTTATGCTTTTTAAAAGACCAATATGTAATACATTTACTGTAGGAATCATCAAATTGTTAAATGAGCATGATGGGCCATCAGAGATTAAGAAACCATGCTAAGTTTGAAAACTGTCCTTGGTTCAAGACCTGCTGCATTACAGATGTCAAAAGTTTACGGCACAAAAGCGAGAGCCATGGCCAAAATGGTACGAAAAGGATGGAGCAACCCAGCAGCTGAGAGCACTAATAAAACCACTCCAGGAGCTGAGGGACGACATGGTACACCAGCTAAAAAAAGCAAAAGATGACACTTCAAGAAGCCTCATTCAGTCACAGCAGCTGCCCTCACAGAACAGGAAGTTGTTGAAGCTAAACTGAATAACTACCTGTTAGCTCCTGATGCTGACAGTGAGAACAGTCCTTTGGCACGGTGGATGATTCACTCACCCTTTCCCAAAAGTGAGAATCTCAACTAAGGGTAATCTCTGCATACCTGCTACAAATTCACCATCAGAACGTGTTTTAGCACGGGAGGCAACATTGTGAAATATTACTTTCTTTTGGTAATAGAATTTTGTTACAAGTCAGTTTTTCATTATCTGGACAGGGTAATCAAAATGTAAATTTACACAGGTCCAGTGAAATCTTTTCTTGTGAATTTGTGTAATTTGTATACTGTACATGTAATATGCTATTATTTTGGCGTAAGTTTCAGTCTGCATTTCTTCTTTGTAAAACTGACTATGATGTTACTAATCCATTCAGAATCATTTAATCATTCTTCCAACAATTGATATTTTTCACATCCCCACCAAACAGCATGGTCCAAACTGAATGCTTCATATCTTAAATTTTCCATACTTTTTGAAGATGAACAGTGTTATATTGATCCAGATGTTTACCTTTTGTCTGATGAAACACCATCACCCCCGAACATCGGAGGAGCAATCAAAGACTGATCACTCTTCATGGACACACAGCTGGATACTGGAGACACTGATCTCGGAGGTTTATCTCTGAAAACATCACACACAGTTTCCATCAAGGCTTAATGACGGCAGTATGATTTATCAAAATTAATTTAGCATGAACTCCAAGTGAAATTCAAACCACATGCAGTCCAATACTGCTTAGTGCTTGATGAACAAAATATTGCTGTGGGTCCATACTTTTACCTTTGACAAGTGAGCAGTTAACTCAACACAAAAGATTATTCGAAGTACATGTGCAGTCATACGCAAAAGTTTAAACACACTCAGATTCCATGTTTTTCTTTATTTTCTAGAGTGAAAAATAGGTTAACACGTCCTCTACAGAGGAAACAGCATTCTCAATGTGTTAATTTATTTTCAGATCTAAAATCTACTGAACGTGGACTCATGACCCTAGAGTTTTGAAATATTGCATGATTGCATGAGATAAGTACAGTCAAATCCATGATAAGTTGATATAATAAAGTTGTCTAAATATTGTTTAACCTTTGATACTCAATAGAGGTCTATATAGTTATTCTGATACAGACTTTAACCTTTTTTATCATGATGATTTTGGCTGATGTATATTCTGTGGCATGAGGCAGGTAATAGCCCTGGCACTGTATTTGTGCTTTATAGCATCTTTTTTTTGTGCTGGAGCACTTCATGTTAATTAAAAACTTTCATGTACATTCTAATATGGCAGTTTGGCCTGTTATAGGGCAATAAATGAAATTTTATTACTGGGATTTTGGCTAATAGAAAGTTCTGGCTATGTTTGACCGCGAATGGATCAGAATCAGCCATAAAAAATTCACAACTGGCAGATCTTTAGTACTTAGTATTGAATCAACCTTTCTAAATGATGATAAAATAACTTTTTGATGAAATTATGTAAATTGCATTAGTCTCTGAAAGTTCTAATTTCTAACAGAGATGTTATCACACAGAGTTAATACAAGAATCCAATCTATAATATCTAAATACCACTCAAGTGTTATATTGATCCAAATGTTTACCTTTGGTCAGATGAAATGCCATCATCCCTGAACACTGGACCAGACATGGAGTGACCACTCTTCATAGACACACAGCTGGACAGTGGAGATACTGATCTCTGGAGCTGAGCATCTTCATCACTCTCATCCTTCTTTCCATGGATATCCATTTTAGAGGCACTAAGTTGGACCTCTTTTTCATACAGCTGTTTCACTCCTGAAGGAAAAAAATAAAGCGAAGAGATTTTCATCTTCCCAAATCATCACTGTCAATTCAGTTCCTGCCAAAAGGTCTGGTTTCAGAAGGTCTAAGCTGATGGTCAGTAGCTAGATTTGATCCTGGATGGTCAAGGTGGTTGAAGAGCCTGACATCCAGCTGGATTAGGAGAGAACATCCTGATCCTGATCTGTGCTTTGACGCACATATAACGAATGTTACTAGAACAGCCTTCCTGCATCTCTGCAATATTGCTAAGGCTGGATCACTGTAATGCCCTGCTGTCTGGATGTTCCAGGAAAAGCCTTAACAAACTTCAGCTAGTCCAGAACACTGCAGCCAGAGTTTTTACTAGAACCAGAAAGTTTGACCATATCAGCCCAGTTTTATCAACCTTGCACTGGTTACCAGTTAAATTTCACATTGATTATAAAATTCTCTTACTGACCTATAAAGCTCTAAACGGACTCGCCCCTCAGTACCTGAGTGAACTTCTCTCCCACTATGAACCATCACGCCTACTTAGATCACAAGGTGCTGCTCACTATTAGTACCTAGAATTAATAAAGCTACGTTAGGGGGGAGAGCTTTCTCATACAAAGCCCCCCAGCTTTGGAATAATCTTCCAGTCAGTGTTTGGGACTCAGACACAGCCTCAGTCTTTAAGTCTAGGCTAAAAACCCACTTGTTTAGTGGAGCCTTTGGTAATTAGTTTTCCCTGTTAGATAAAAGGTGCAGATCTGGGGTTCATGGTCATAGAGTATTATGGTAAACTGGGAGTGTTGGTGCTGTCGTCCCGCTGCTCTCACGCGTTCACTCAGGTTAGCTGACGGTGGAGTGGAGGGGTGGCGACATCTCAGAGAGCCTCATGACTCTGTTACCTTTCTGGTTTCTCCCTCTTAGTGAGGCTGTAATATCTAGACCTGCCGGAGTCTCTGCTGCTCGGTTAACCCTGTAATCTGTGATCAGTCACTCTTTACAGAACTGACTCTCTGTGTTTCCTTTTCTTTGCTGAGTTGAACAGCTGCCCATCCTGTGCGTCTGATGCTGTTGCTTCTTCTGCCTTGATCAGCTGCCCACTGCTTGCCAGCCTTCTGGACCGGCTTGACCACCACTGAGCTTCATTCTGTAAAAATGCTGTGCAAACCTCATCCTCATGAACTGATCCTCCTGATGCTGCTGCATAAACTAAAACTATGTAATTATCCATTGCTCCACCTGTTTTCCCCATTTTGTACTATAATACTTCATACTAACAATGTTTGCTATCCGGTGTGGGCCAGAGGAGGATGGGTTCCCCTTCTGAGTCTTGGTTCCTCTCAGGGTTTCTTCCTGTTTCTCTTAGGGAGTTCTTCCTTGCCACTGTCGCCACTGGCGACGCTCATGGGGGCTCGGACCCGGATTTTGTCCGTAAAGCTGATTTTTCTGTAAAGCTGATTTGTGACAACACCTGTTGTAAACAGCGCTATATAAATAAACTTTGCTTGCTTGCTTACATACCCTTTGCTTTCAGACTGGTAGACCAGCTAAAGCAGCAGTGCCCAGTCCTGGAGATCTACTACTCTGGAGAGTTTAGATCCAACACATCAGGTTCTAATGTTGAGAAGGTCTTTATTATGTTGATTGGGGCCTTCTTATGAAACACCTGGATTTCATACTAAAGTCAGTCTTAAGAAATGTTTCTGCAAGAATGATTGAGAAAAACAATCTTGCTTGAACAAAACACAAACACAGAAATGAGCACACGTGAAAGAGCTTTCCAACTCTGCTCATCCTTAAACTGATTTGCATATGAATGTAATAACCAAGCAAAGTGTTTTCTTCCACATGGATGAATCAAATAACTAATTAATAATATTTGCTGTGCAGCCTGCAGTAGTAAAGAATTGTTTGCATGTACAATTTTTGAAAAAGAAAAAAAAACAAAAAAAACAGTAAACAGGTGTAAACTGAGTTTACTTAATTCAAATTTGCATGATTTGCAAAGAAAAGATCTAAGATAGATCTAAAATATCTAAGAAAACAGAGCGTGTTTACGGCTTTTGCACTCAGCACACTGGCCGCCACAGTGGAGGGGCCGGAGGGGCAGTGTATCCATCAGCTGACGGTTACTGTCTCAGTTACTGTCTCAGCTCATGAGCTTATGTATTTATATTATTATATATTATAGTTCATGAGTTCATGTAATGTGCTGACTTCATTTTAAATATCTAACTGACAACAATTCAGCAGAAATACAAACCTACATCACTGGAGAGAAAAATTTACCACGTGAGGAAATGAATAATTCAGCCAAACTTAACTCGGTATAAGTTCAGTTGTTGCTATAGTACTAAAATAAACCAAATTTCTCGTGATCTTTTTTCTTTGCTCACCACTTCATGCTGTCTCCCTTCAGCAGAGTCATGTCTGGTGGTGGGATGTTTCAACATTAGCGACTTAATCATTTATCATATCGTCTTATTAATTTTTCAACTGAATACATGTGTGGTTCTGATGAGGTAGACTAGACTGCTTATAAGGTCAATCTAGTGAATTAAGTTATAAGATATCCCCATCATTTCTACTCCTAGCCTAGCAGCATACATGTCAGCCATGCCTGCTTTTGCTGCAGTAAGGTGAAAGCCAGTGCTTCAATAGTGCATCAGACACATTTAAGGTGAAACAGGAAATTTCTAACATGAAGGTGGAAAATAGGAAGGCAACCTCAGCCTTGTGCCTAAATAAAGCAATGGTTAATTAATGGTTAATCTGTGACCCACATGGCTATAGTTACAGTGGAAAATATTAAACCAGAGGACACATGTAAAATGAACAAGTGTTTACCATGGCATGGTAGCCAAAGTTATCTAGCTTTTCTTTTAAACGTGTAGTGTGTGTTGTAATGGCACCATTTAATTAGAGCGGAGAGTGCGCTGATATACTGCAAGACGTTATTCACATCTCACAAAGGAGTTCGGATATAGTTATGAGTAACACTCCATGTTCAACTGCTCCCGCATGTAATCTGATTCATTATGAAATTCTCTCAACGATAATACGATAGATGTTTATTCGTGTTCACAACACTACACTGTGAGACCCCAAAGGTGCAGGTTTATTCATGTTATCTAGGTGAGGACCCTTAAATGATGACTAAATGTTAAAGAAAATCTTTATGCTATGTACTTTTGATGAAAACAGCAGAAGCAGTATACACAAGGCTTAGTTTCACTTTGATTGGTTTTGCCGCCGATTGCAAACAAAACTATAAAGGTTATATCAATTAACACAGTAAGGTTGGAATGCATTACTTTGCATTGGCTGCATTATTCGGCTGTTGTGGGGTGTAATGCTCTGACAGAAACCAGACGCTCGCGGATTGAAAAGATCACAGCAGTTTTAAGTCACACAAGGCACAAACGTCGCCGAGTAACAGGCGTGGGTCAAGTTCCAAACACACAAACGAAAAGAGAGCATAACACCAAGCGAACAATCCAAATAGGGCAGGGCAAAAACGTAATCCAAAAAACAGGCAAAAAGAGTTCAAACACAGATCAGTCCAGACGGGCAAAAGTATCAGAAGGGTTAGGCAAAAAGGCAGAATCCAGATAAACAAAGCAGTGGTCATAAAAAGAATATCAGCAAACAGAATACAAACGCTCAGTAGTTCACAGGGAAACAATACCTCGCGACTATCCTACCTAAAGCCCGGGCTTAAAAACTAAACAACACGAGTCATATGACAAAATACACAGGTGCGACACGTTAGTATTTAGGGGATTGAGATCTCTGATAGGAGCGTGTCCGCGAGTCAGAGATCACGTGAGTTCCCCGAGCATTCTCGGTAACGGAGTCCGTATCTGCCTCCGATTCTGAAGGAAGTTGTGCAGTGACGCGATCTCCCGTGGGATTCTGGGAGATGGAGTCCGTTTCCTTTTGACAGCTTGCTGAATGCGTGACATGGGGAAATAAATCTGCAGATTTCCTAAAATGGTAGACGGCTGGTGACTTGCTGTAAATGTGGCTCTCCTGTTGATTTTCTCCTGAACATGTGGTTCTTCATCTTTTTTTTTTCCTTTTTGAATACCACGGGAATACCATGAGTCCCACACCTGAGGTTCTTTGTGGTTACCCCACTCACATTTCATCCTAACTGATCCTGTAGTATGGACTACTTCAGGTTGGAAACATGCACCAATCTACGTACGTTTATGTCTAAATGCTGAATGAATGAGTCTTTAACTAATGAAAACTTTCCATTTTAAGACCAATCCCATAAGTATAAATGGGGTCCCCGATTTGGTCCGTCAGTGGCTTATGCAGGCTGTGAGTAAGGAAACGGAAAATGTGTGAAATAATTCACAGATCAGACGAGTTGAGTAGAGTTTCTTTATGCTCTGTGAAAGCATGTGAAATATTTCACAGGCGAGCTGAGTAGAGTTTCTTTACATGGTCCGTTCATAAATCATATGCACTGCTGTGTCAATGTTTGTTCCAAAAACTGAAATACCCTTTTTAATGGCGACAGAAATAGACCTGTATAAAACTATCAAATACAACAAACTCTGTTTTGTGGACAATCTTAACCTAAAACAACTGAATTTACATGGTTGTTGACTGTATTTGTATCTGAAATGAAAGTCAGACAGCTCCCATTTCTCACTTCATGGTGCAAAGGCTTACCGTGAATGACTGACCGATAAAACACGGACTATGAAACATTACACGGATCAGCCTGGTTGATTCGAGTCCCTGTGTGAGCTTTTTAAGATATATTAAATTTAATGCAGCGAAGTGTCCCAGTCCAGCGGGATAGAGCTTTATGGAGCAAATCACATATACTGAGACCCAAATATACCAAAAAAAGGTTTATAAATCAAGCTGTTATATAAAAACATATTTCCATAGATTTTTGATGTCAATTGTACGGAAAACGACCTGCCAAAATTAGAAAAACACGCATCTATTTAACTTACTTTCACTTTCTGTTCTTACTCACTATCTTAAACGCACCGATTTAACAGTCGTTAAACGTATTTGGCTCAGTTTTCAAATATCCGCTCAAACAGAGTGCTCTAGGGTTTACATCAGTGTTACCTTTCATAACGCTTGTATAACACCAGAAATAAGCTTTTGTGTTCGCTCATATAAAACTACGAGCCCTCTTCTCTGTGTTTACCAGAGCTTAGCTTAGCCTAGCCGATGAAAGGCCGACCAGACAATGTGAAAACTGGAAATCTGACCTGCGTATGTTTGAAGAACTGGACAGAACGAAGGAATCAAAACCCAGGACGGATATTTCTGCCTTCTTACGAGCTTTTTAACTCCAGTCTCGCTCTGTTGTGGATAACGCCAGCCCAGCAAAACCAGTCCGCCAGTAGAGTGACCGCCCCGCCTTTTCAGCAGCTCTGGTTCCGGAAGTAAAATCCCGTTCATTTTCTCCATAGACATTTCGAAAAGTCCTTATTTAAATTGGTTGAGTACTTAAACCTGCCAGCTTACAGATAAATGACATAATAAAAATGTAAAAAAAAAAAGTTACAAAAGGATACAAGACTGTAGTTAACGCGGAATGAACTGTTTGAAAAATCATAATTCTGGAGAGTGGTTTTCAATCAGAGACTGCTCCATCTGAACTAAGCCAGGTTTTCAGTAGCATCATAAAATCTAGATTCTGTTAATGATTTAAATCATACAGTGCTGGTTTTATTAGTGCTCTTACAGTCAGGAGGGCCACTGTACCATCTCTATTTTGCTCCATTGGGGTGTGATGAGCAGGCGTAACCATGTCAACCATTTCTTTTTTTACTTCCTGTGGTGTGTACCACATTGGAACCCTTCAGTAGTTTACAGTGGTTAAAATAGAGAGGAGATCGTTTGAATCAAATGTCATGCTGTTTATTTCATTTACTTCTGTTTTCGCATCACATTTGGCTGATTGCTTTTATATGCTTCACTAATAAAATCACTGAACCGCAGCGACTTGGATGAAATGTTTGGAAATGCCTACTTAAAGAATGTAGAATTATTTTCCACATTTTAGAAGAATAACAGAGCAGATACACAGACACACACAGTCACACATACATAGTCACTACATACGTGGTAAAAAAGTGGAAGAGTCATCAGCAGGCAAGTTGGGTTGGTCCCAAAAAAGGGAAACCAAATTACAGCTGTTTGCTGGACAAACAAGTAAAATTCTTGTCCCATGTTAGTTGTTGTGCAAAAACACATGAGCGTTACCCATCACATGATCTCCAACAACCTAAAATGAGAACACTTTTCTTACAAAAACATATTAGTTGTACGTCATGTCTATAAATCACTTATTTTGTGTTTATAGTTGCTGTTAAATTAAAGTCAACAGTATCTAATGTTTCTCAGCAGCTTCAGATGACTTAAGCTTTCATGTTCTCCAGTTTTATACTAGAGTGACACAGCGTAGAAGACACAATCTCTTCATGTGAGGGCATGCAGGGGGGTCACTTTCTAATACCAAACAAAACATTTACAGACTGAACAGGATTTTATCTCCACTGAGCAACATCAGCCACTGCCCAGTCACTGTAAGGCCTTTAAAACAAGCAGGTGGCTGGAGATTTTCTTCATGCTGCTAATATACACTCACAGTCAATACAGTAGCAGTCTGTAAGCAGCCTGTCCATTCACATAAACAAGGACCCATGGCACATTTCTCTCAGATAAACAGAGGGAAACTGATGCAGTAAATGTGGACAGTAATCTTTCAGTCACCAAATTATTTCACTGGAGAAGCATTTGAGAAATGCCAGTTATGAACAGCTATGCATCACTATTACAATGTTGCATTGTGTCTAGGGCACTGTGGGATCAGCAAGATGTGGCACTTAAAATATTGAATCAGTAATGGAGGATAAAAGCATAAGAAACAGACAATACCTTTTAACTCTTATTTAAACCAACAAAATAAAAACGCTGTGTGATAATACATCATACCACACTAGAAGAATCAAACTGAGGACGGCACCAAAGAAAAGAACAAAACATAACCATGCTTGCCTAATCTGGAACAAAAATACTTAAACTACAAAATGAAAGACAAGCTAACTACACCAAACTTCCCTGGCCAATAACCAAAAGTACATGGGATGGTGCCCTCTGACCTTAGGAACTAGACAGAGTGGACTACATCATACAATCCCCTTACCTGTTTAAAACCCTAGGAGGTACAAATCAATCAGCGCTTGTAAAGTTGAAGTTAGGGAATGTGCTAGCAAAACACCCAACAAAAACAAACTAACAAGAGCTGCAATTTCTTTGTAAAACATAGTTAAAAGTATGTACAAAAAGTACACAGTACTCCTCCAACACAAGAGACAAGCTCATGTCAACTAAGTTGAAGGAAATACTGATAAATATCTAAAACAAAAAGCTAACAACTCCTAACACAAGAAATTAAAACCACAAACTAAAACACAGCACACATGTGGCAGCAGTCATCTCTCTTTAGCTGTCTTGAAGGCCTCCTTTTTAAGCCTTAGGCACTGCTTGCATGCAACAGTCACACTATTTACTTATAATCACATTAGTGAGACAGACGACAAGACCAGGACCTAAACTTTTTCTGCAAATGCTCTAAATCACTAAGCCTATGGGCACAAAATGTCTAGAAATGGAAGCTAACATTCGCACATTTTATTTGATGTTTAATTTTTAACTACAATCTTTTAATTTTTAATCCAATCTGCCTCAGAATTCAGCAACAACAACCTGGGCTGTGTCATAATTCTGAATGGTGCTATAATAAATTCATAAAACCTCAAAGCACTACTGCAGATCCTGATCATACCAAAACACTGACAAACAAAAGGCAAGTTCAGGTTTTTTATTGTCAAAGGCACAAGAGAGGTGAGCTTCACATTACAGTGAATATATTAATTTTACATTTCCTTTTAAGTGCAATTATACAAATACCTGATATAAATATCTTCATACAAAATAGAGCATATGACAAGTGCAAAATGCAGAAATACAAAATACAAACAAGGATCAACCACTGGCTGCAGTATTTAAGGTTTCTAAAATTTCTAAAGACCATAAATAATTACTCAGTTGCATTCTTTGCCATATCTTTTAATTAACTTAACCCTCCTGTTATGTCCAAGTCAAATTGACCCAATGCATGTTTAACTATCCATTTTAAGAACAGTGAGTATCACTGATATGAAATACTACTCTGAGGAAATATTTAGTGCTAGGTGCGTCAGATTCAGAAACAATGTCAAGCTTAGAAACAGAAACAAGACCAAAATTTGAAGGATACAAATCACAGAACACATTGCAGTATGCATGTAACTAATTATGTAAATACATCTTTTCTATCTGTTCTCTCATGAGTATGTTTAAAGGATGGCAATTTCACTTTTAGTAAAGGAATAAAGTACAAAGTAAATCTATGTTTACCTAATTAGTTCCTAGTTCAGTTTTTTGGGTGTCATTTAGTCATGCTGCGTTGGGTCTGATCCTGGACTGCTTTACTGTTTTTCAGTTCATATCCAACAAAACACACTGTACATTTTTCTGTAATATTCACAGTTGAATTTTCAAAGTAAAACAAAAATTATGAACAAGGCAACACTGTGCTAATCGCTCCCCCATGTGGGAAATATTCAGCCTGCTAAATGTAAGTTTGATCAAACAGTTAGATGAACGTTCATGGAACAAGTGTGAATTCTGTACAGATTTCTTTTAGGTTCTCCTCTAAAGACCTGGAGACTTGTCTGTCTGGTACAGAGACACTGTAGAATAATAATTATGAACCCCAAACCCTGCATACAGCGGCTCTGAATTTAGCATAGAAGAGGTGCAGGTGTGTCAGTGTGTGGTTGTCCTTCTACAGCGTCTCGGTCGACAGCATTCCAGCCCACCAGTCCAGATAAACTCCAATTCTGAACTTTTCCTGTTGCGTTTAGCTGATATTAGAGCAGCTCAGTCTCCACGATTTTTTAATATGTCCAAAAACTTTGAAGAAAAATGTAGCTTAGTGAAAAGTTTTGAAAAATAATGCACATATTTCTATTTATTTTTTTAAATTATTTTATCCACCAATCAATTCATGTATCCACTAAAAGAACAATTCATTCCGCTTTACAGAAAGCGAACCTGAGAATCTGTAGTTCCAGTGTGAACTCTTCAGCCCAGCAGGAAGAAGCTTCACTCCTGAATCCTGCAGGTCATTATTACTGAGGTCCAGATCTCTCAGGCCTGTTTTCTAACCGCAGAACAGATGCCATCATTTCACATGACTTCTCAGCGAGTTTACAAATAGCAAGTCTATAATAAAGAAATAAATACAATTCTTATTTAGATATTGATGTGTACTCTATGGCATAGATTTTATTACAGGTATCTCGGACTGCAACTGGATGATAGGTTGGACTGGTCAGCCAACACAGACATCCTGTACAGAAAGGGACAAAGTCAGCTCCATTTCCTGGGGAGGCTGGGGTCTTTTAACATCTGTAGGAAGCTCCTGCAGATGTTCTATCAGAGCATGGTTGCCAGCTGTCTTTTTTATGTTGTGGTGTGCTGGGGCGAAAGGATGAAAAAGAGAGATGAGATGCAACTGGACAAGCTGGTCAGGCTGGTCAGTGATCGGTGTGGAACTGGACTCTGTGGTTAAGGTGGCCGAGAGAAGGACTCTGCACAAACTGCTCTCCATTGTGGAGGATGATGGCCACCCATTGCACACCATCCTCATGGACAGGAGGAGCATGTTTAGTGGCAGGTTGCTGTCACAGAGCTGCTCAACCTACAGACTCAGGAGATCCTTTGTGCCTAAAGCCATTAGGCTCTTCAACTCTTCCCAGGGGGACCAGAAGAGAAGAGAGAGGAGGGGAGAGGAGAGATGAGGACTGAATCTCTCATGATAAATTACAGGTTTATTTCATCCATCTGCACATATGGACATCTTACTGTATTTATTGCACTTTCTGCACCCCCTATTGCGCATCTTGCACATCTGGACACTTTATTTCAGTACCATTATATGCATATATTTATTCAGTATTGTCATTATATACTGTTACCTGCGTCTCCTTGTACATTCATTATTGCACTGCCTTTTATCTCAGGATACATCTTATTGCATATTTTTTTGTATATTTTCAGTTGTATTTATGCCTGTAGATAGTTTTTTTGTATATTTTTATATTGTATCACCCTTATCATTATTATAATTGTGTTGCGTGACTGCTACTGGCTGCTAAATTTCCTTTGGGATCAATAAAGTATCTATCCATCCATCTATCCATCACCTATTAGGCATGAAATGAAGACTTCATTTCCAACCAGTAAGCAGTGTGTTCTGACATGATGTCCTGCACAATTGGTGTTGAACTCAGATGGGACATTCCTGTTCAGATTTTGTTGACTTTGCATTGAAATTGCAAGATTTTGCTGAATTTCAATATGATTTGCCTGTGTTAAATTAGTGTTAAATCTGGACGAAATTTGCCTGACCTTTAAAATTTGTGTTATGCTGAATTGAATGGGACGTGCCTTGTTGTTTTAGATTTGTTTTGTGTTGAATTTGAATGGGATTTTTCTGGCTGCATTATATTTGTGTTGTAGTTTGAGTGGGATTTGCCTGGCTGTGTTGGGTTCAGATGTGAGTTACCTGCCTCTGTTGGGTTCATATGGGATTTGCTTGTTTGCTGTCTCTAACTTATTTGTCCAAGGTGCCATACAATCTCTGATTGGATAGCAAAGTACTTTTATAAACTGATCTAGATAAGAAAATGGCTTGAATTTTCCTGGTTGCGCTGATTTCAGATGTTTGGTTGGCTATGTAGAATCCAGTTTGCCTCATTTATACTTCACCCAGCAGTCACATGATGAATTATGTGGAATGTGCAATTTCTGTAAAGGTGATATAATTCTGGTGGCAAATGCCTGGTGTTACTCCAAGTAGCCTTGTGCCAAAAGCTGATTTTCAATCTGTCTCTGAGAGACATTCAAAATACTGTTTCTTAAGAAAACAACAGGAAGGAAACGAGAAATTAACACAAATGACAATAACTGCCTTTAGTTTTGAACCATCCCTGAATCAAGCAGGTCATTTTTACTCAGGTCCATCTCTTTTAAATAGCATTGTGCTGTTGCAGAACTGTTCACACAAAACAGAACGGTATATGGACTCAGTGTTTACAGAGATAAAATCAACTTATGCATCTATTAATGAGATGATATTCAATATACAAATGTTCACTAATCAGAAAATATATCCACTAATCAACTAATGTGTCCACTATTCTGAAAATGTATCCACTATAAGAACAATATATTCAGCTTTACAGAAAGCAAACCTGAGAATCTGTAGTTCCAGTGTGAACTCTTCAGAGTAAAATTATCTGAGACTTTCAGCAAATTTCAGTATAATTATTGTACTAATCATTGTGGTTCTATGGCCTCTTGGACAATTCTTGTCCAAATTGTGATCCTTTCATTAGCATAATGCAAAGAAGCTTAGATTCATTTGTCCAAACCAGCACTTTACACGACACCCTAGTGGTGGAGTCTGGAAAATGTTTGTTGCTGTTGGAACCTTTTGAAGATTGAAAATAGGTGTCGGAGATCTTTCACAAAGTGTTGAATAAGCATGGGATTTGCTTGTCCAGGTTGAACTGGGATGGTATTTTCCTGCTTGTGTTGAACCTGGACAAAATTTGACTGCTTTGAATTGGCATGGACTGGCCTAGTTGTCTTTAATTCAGATGGGATTTGCTGGTTGTGTTGTGTTGAACTGGATGGAATACACCTGGTTGTATTAAATTCAGATGGAATTTGTCTGGTCTTACAGAACTGGGTTGGATTTGGCTGGTTATATTGAATTCAGAAGAGTTTTTACCTGTTTGTCCTTAACTCTAAAGACTTTGCCTCGTTCTGGCTCACCTGTGTGCTTACAATTTTCTTTGTATTCTGTGTAAACCATTGAACGTTGTCTGTGAGAGGCTCAGGAAGATGTAATTTTGGGAGGTTGTGTAACGAGTGACCCACTCAGAGGGAAGTTCAAACCGAGTGCGTCACCAACACAGGCTCAGAGAACCCTTATGCAGAACTAATTAGACAAAGGATCACAGCTAAGGACAGTTAATGAGTTCGTCTGAGGTGGGGCTCGAACTAAGGGAACAAGCGCCCTTTAAACAATTAGCCCAAAAACGGGTGGAAACTTTGAATTCCTGCCTAAACACTACCGCGGGAGGGAGAACAAAGGACTACCAAGGAAGCAGGTCAGCATGAAACAAAAAACAAACGCCAAATGAAGACTCCTTAACCAAAAGACTTCTTTAATCTCACACTTAACAAAGTACAGTGACAAAACAAAAGACAGTGAGAACGAAACGGAAGACTTCCTTAAATACTTCTTTTTTTTTAGTAAGGAACTAAAATTCGAGAGGAAACAGGATAGATCTCGAGAGGCTAGAGAGACAAATGAGACACGAGAGAAAACCCTCTTGTCTCTACCCGAGTTACCAGCCAAGTCGTTTGTAAGAACTTCATATAAAGACTAAGCGAGGCTGAAATTGAGCCTTGCTCTTAAATAGGCCATCCTGCAGGTGTAGTGGATCCCCCCTGATTAGGAGCAGCCCTGCACCGCCCTCTGGTGGCCGGCACAGGTCGCTCTCCAATCCTGGCCCTTACAGGTTGCCTGTTTTCCGATTTCAAGATTATGTTAAAAGACATCTAAATTCTTGACACACCAAAGTTATGAGACCTAATTTATTGGAATGCACAATTCGTGCAGCATGGAGGAAAAATTATTAGTACCTAATATTCCGACAACTCCGTGTAAACCTCACAGGCCAGTGTGTCAGACATGGATTAAGCCTACTTTTAGTTTAAGTTACAATGCCAATGGTGAATTGCCACTTAATTTTTTTTTCCTCTTATGCTTAATCTAGGTCTTGTAAACAGACCATTAGTGTTCTAATTCAATTGTTGTAATTTGTGATGAAAATGTTTCTTTGTCACCAAATGTATTTGTTAGCATAGCACATAATGTCAAGATATTAAATTAGTTATTGTGTAGTGACACAAATGACAACAATCAGCTTTCGTTTTGAACTATCCCTGAACCAAGCACGTCATTGTTACTCAGGTCCATCTCTTTTACGGGCCAGTTTGGTAACTTCAGAGCTGAAGCCACAGTTCCAAAGTACTGAGCTGTGAAATGGCAAATGGCAATTCTGTAATGAAGATGTAAAGAGCAAGTAAATAGGCAAAATCATCCTGATTCATAGAATCAGTTATTAAACTTATTAAACTGATTTGCTAGTTTAAAGTTTACATATTTTGTGCCTCCTTTGGTCTCCATTACATCATGAATTTTACTGTGCATGGATTCTATAATATTCTGAATACATTATGTATGTTGTACCTTGTGGAAATGACAGCATTGTGCAGTCGTAGTAAAACAGAATGTTATATGGACTCATAATGCTTAGAGAAAAGCATGTTATGTATCTGTTAATCAGAATATGTATTTAATATTTTACTATGTGCACTATTCAGAAAATAAATTAAGTAATCAATTAATATATCCACTACTCTGAGAATATATCCACTATAAGACCAATGCCTTTATCTTTACAGAAAGTGAACCTGAGGATCTGTAGTTCCAGTGTGAACTCTTCAGCCCAGCTTCACTCCTGAATCCTGCAGGTCATTGTTACTGAGGTCCAGATCTCTCAGGCCTGAGTTTTCTAAATGTAGAACAGATGCTACAGTTTCACATGACTTCTCAGTAAGTTTACAAATAGCAAGTCTGGAATAAAGAAATAAATCCCATTCTTATTTAGGTATTGATGTGCATTAAATAGTGTATTTTATTTTTGATTGAATCTCTTCTACATTCACTGTAGCTCTAAACTGAAGTTACTCCTAGCCTTCAAATAAGTATCAATGCATTTTTTGCTTCCCCTTTCAAAACAATTTTAGCAATCACTTAGATTTGCCCAGCTTGCCAAAGTTATCATATGGAATCCAAAGAGTAAAATTATCTGAGACTGTCAGCAAATTTCAGTATAATCATTGTGCTAATTCTTGTCCAAATTGTGATCCTTTCATTAGCGTAAGGCAAATCAGCCTCGATTCATATGTCCAGACCAGCACTTTACTCAACTCTTCAATGGTGGAGTCTAGAAAATGTCTGTTGGAACCCTTTAGAGAGTGAAAATAAGTTTCCTCTGAGATCTTTCAAAAAATGTTGAATTAGGATGGGATTGACCTGGTTGTGTTGAACCTGGACAAAATTTGTCTGTGTTGAATTGGCATGGACTGGACTAGTTGTCTTTAATTCAGATGGGATTTGCTGGTTGTGTTGGGTTGAACTGAATGGAATACACCTGGTTTTATTAACACAACACAGTTGGAATTTGCCAGGTTCTATTGAATTGTCATGGGATTAGCCTGGTGTGTTGCATTCAAAAGGGATTTGGCTGGTGGTATTGAATTCAGATGGGATTTTGTCTAACTGTAGAACAGATGCAGAAGTTTCACTTTCATGACTTCTCAGTCAGTTTACAATAGCAAGTCTGTAGTAAAGAAGTCAATACATTTCTTATTTGGGTATGTATGTGCATTCAAAAGCATAACATTGATAATTGTATGTTTTTCTTTCAGATATAAATGCTTATTTTATTTGTGACTGAATCTCTTTATTTGCTGTAGCTCTAGACCGAAGTTACTCTTAGCCTTTAAATAAGTATCAATGCATTTTTTGCTGGGAATTGTGCAGCTTGGCAAAGTTATCACATGGAATCCACAGAGTAAAATTATCTGAGACTTTCAGCAGTATAATCATTGTGCTAATCATTGTGGTTCTATGGACTCATAATTATTGTCCAAATTGTGATCCTTTCATTAGCATGATGCAAAGGAGCCTGGATTCATATGTCCAGACCAGCACTTTTCTCCACTCCTCAATGGTAGAGTCTGGAAAAGGTTTGTTGCTGTTGGAACCCTTTGAAGATTGAAAATAGGTATCCTCTGAGATCTTTAAAAAATGTTGAATAAGGATGGGATTTGCCTGTCTGTGTTGAATTTGAATGGTATTTGCTTGTCTGGGTTTAATTGGGTGGGATTTGCCTGGTTGTGTTGAACAAGGAAGGGATTTGCCTGGTTGTGTAGAACCTGGACAAAATTTTACTGGTTGTGTTGGATTGGGAATGGACTGGACTAGATGTTTTTATTTGGGATGGGGATTTGCCTGGATGTGTTGTGTTGAAATGGATGGAATATACCTGGTTGTATTAAATTCAGATGGAATTTGCCTGCTCATATTGAATTGGGATGGGATTTGGCTGGTGTGTTGAATTCAGAAGGGAACTTCTTGGTTGTAGTGAATTTAGATGGGATTTGGCTGGTTGTCTTGAAGTCAGAATGGATTTGGATGGTCGTCCTTCACACTAAAAGACTTTGCATGGTTTTGGCTTACCTGTGTGTGCACATGTTTCTTAGTATTCTGTGTAAGTTTACAATGTGAACTCTTCAGCCCAGCAGGAAGAAGCTTCACTCCTGAATCCTGCAGGTCATTGTTACTGAGGTCCAGATCTCTCAGGCCTGTTTTCTAACTATAGAACAGATGCCATCATGTCACATGACTTCTCAGTAAGTTTACAAATAGCAAGTCTATAATAAAGAAATAAATACAATTCTTATTTAGGTATGGATGAGTATTCAATAGCACAACATTGACAAATGTGTATTTTTTCAGATATGAATGCTTATTGTATTTGTGATTGTATCTCTTTATTTATTGTAACTCTAAACCTGAGATACTCCTAGCCTTCAAATAAGTATCAATGCATTTTTTGTTTCATCTCTCAATTGAGAATATGCAGTGTTGCAACCCTTCCCATTACCCCATGTTTTGTTGCTCTTGTTCCAATTTTTTTGAAATGTGTTGCTTGCAACACATCAAATTCAAATCCAGAATGGGCATTTTACTTAAAAAATCAATCTTAATATTTGATATATTGTCTTAATCTTAAATTAAACAGTGTTTAAATATGCACATAATTGCATTCTTTTTTATTTACATTTTTCCCCTACTAAGTACTCTACTTTATAAAACTGATTTTGATGTTCAGAAATATTAAAGTGATTTTAGCAGTGCATCTAAGCATCAATTATTTACCCCACTCCCACTAAACATCATGGTCCAAACTGAATGCTTTGTAATTTTTTAAACGATGAACAGTACTGTACCGATCCAGATGTTTACCTTTCGTCTGATGAAACACCATTTCCTCTGAACACTAGAGGAACAGGTGTAGAGTGATCACTCTTCATAGACACACAGCTGGATACTGGAGATCCTGATCGGTTAGGTTTATATGTAAAAACATCATGTATAGTTTCCATTATGGCTTGATAATAGTATCATATATGCTAATCTCATTCATTTGATCATTTAGCACACACAGTAAAAGTTTCATGCTACAAATACCTCATAAATTATATATACACTATGCCAATTTGGCTGTGAAGACATGAGAATCTGAATCAGCCATAAAAATTCATGATTGCCGCATCTTTACTACTTAGTATTGTTGGTACAAACTTTGTAATCTAATTTCTTTTTTCTTTTTTTTTTGTTTTAATTTTTACCCGATTTTCTCCCCAATTTAGTCGTCTCCAATTCCACCCGCTAGTTAGGACTCCCCCAATCACACAATACTATCAACGCTAGGAGGGTGAAGGCTAACACAGGCTTCCTCCGAGACCTGTGAAGCCAGCCACCGCTTCTTTTCGAACTGCTGCTCACGCAACGTCACTGGACAGCCGAACGCGTTCGGACGAAAGCGCCAACCGCCAGATCTGTTACGTCAGCTAGCAGACGCCTGCGCTGACTAGCATCGTGCTGAGTGATGGGGGGAGAAGGAGGGGCCAGCCTACCCACCCAGAGAGAGCGAGGCCAATTGTGCTCTCTCGGACTCGCGGCTACGGATGTAATCTAATTTCTGATATAACCAATCCATTCTATAATGTCCAAATACCACTCAAGTGTGATATTGATCCAAATGTTTACTTTAGATCAGATGAAATACTATCATCTTTCAACATTTCGAGGAACAGGCATAGAGCGACCACTGTTCATAGAAACACATAGGGATGCTGGAAATACAGATCTCTGAGGTCAGTGTGGAGCATCATCATCATTTTCATCCTCTCCATCAAGATCCATTTTCTCCAAGGCAACGAGATTCATCTTCTCAATTCATCACAGTCGATTCAGGCACAAGAGGGCCTGGATCGTAATCTTGGTTCTAGTTCATCCCAAAGGTGTTGGATGGGGTTGAGGTCCGGACTCTGTGAGGGCCAGTCAAGTTCCTCCACTCCAAACTCACCTAGCCATGCCTTTATGGAGCTGCTTTGAGGAAAGAAATTTTGCAAACTGACTTGTTGCAAGGGTTGAAATAAACATGTTTGAATTCAGTGAGCTTTTTAGAACCACCTACTTTTTCACAAATGTGTGTAAAAGCAGACTGCATGGCTAGGTGCTTTATTTTATGCACCTGTGGCAATGAGACTGAATGAAACACTTGTGTTCAATTTCAATTTCATACCGAAGATGGCTTTACTAGAAGGAATTTACATAATCAGAATAGACAAAAAAGACAGACAGATAGATAGATAGATAGATAGATAGATAGATACAACCCCATTTCCAAAAAAAGTTGGGACATAAAAACAAAATGCAATGATGTGCAAATCATTTAAACCCTATATTTCTTTGAAAATGTGGAGAAATCTCTCTATGTAAGGGACAAGGCTGAAAACCACTGTCTGTGAAAACAGTTCATCACTGCATCCACAAATGTCAATTAAAACTTTAAAACACAAATAAGAAACCAAATATAAACAGTATCCACAAATGCCGCCACCTTTTCTGGGCCTGAGCTCATTTAAAATGGACTGAGGGGAAGTGGAAAAGTGTCCTGTGGTCCGACAAATCAAAATTTGAAATTCTTTTTGGAAATCATGGACACTGTGTCCTCCGGGCTAAAGACCACTCAGCTTGTTATCAGTGCACAGTTCAAAAGCTAGTATTCACGATGGTGACATGTACATCTGTGAAGGCACCATTAATGCTGAATGACATATACATGTTTTGGCAACATATGCTGACATCCACACAAAGTCTTTTTCAGGGAAGGCCTTGCTTATTTTAGCAAGACGATGTCAAACCACATTCTGCATGTATTACAGCAGCATTGCTCTGTATTAAAAGAGTCCAGGTGCTAAACTGACCTGCCTGCAGTCCAGACCTGTCACCACTGAAAACATTTGGCACATTATGAATGAAAAATATGAGAAATGAGACCCTGAACTGTTGAGCAGCTGAAATTCTATATCAAACAAGAATGGGAAAAACATGTCAAAACTACAGCAGTGTCTCCTCAGTTCCCAAACACTTACAGAGTGTTGTTAAAGAAGAGGTGATGAAACATAGAGGGAAACTTGCCCCTTTTTTGGAAAATGTTGTTGGCATCAAATTCAAAATGGGCATATATTTTTCAAAAAACTAATTTCTCAATTTCAACAGTTGATTTGTTGTCTTTGTACTATTTCCAACTAATTGTAGAGTTTAAATGATCATTGCATTCTGTTTTTATTTAAATTTGGAACAGCATCCCAACTTTTTTGGAAATGGGGTTGTAGATAGATAGATGAAAATAATAATAATAATAATATAAATAATATATATATATATATAATAATAATTATTATTATTATTATATTATTATTATGATACATTCCATTTCAATTACACATGCCCAAAGCAACTTTACAATAAGGATAGACAGACAAACTGATAGGTAGATAAACAAAAACAATGTTTCTTTTAGCCAATACATAATACATAAATACATTAGCAACTGTTAGACAGTATGACTGTCACAGGTTTTGCCAACAGATGAGCTGAGGAAGAAGCAAAAAGCCCTACAAGGACAGAGTGAGAATCACAATAGATGGGTAAACATTTGACCATTGCATTTGCAGGGCACCTCAGAAAGACAGCCATGATGTGTACTTGTGAGTTCCTGAGTGCAGTAAAAAAATGAGAAGGATGGATTAAGTCTACCACAATAAAGAGGGTACCTCATGCAAATGGAACATTTTCACATTTTCATTTTAATCCCAGGAATGGATGGAAGTTTGGCTGTGTGGGAATTATGGGTATCGGTATTTCCCATATGGCTGGGTAGTTTGCTGCTTACTGGTATCAATGCACCACGATGTTTTTTTTTTACGAGAATCAAAAAAAGAAAAAAAGGGGGACTAACTTATTAGCCTGGAAGGATCACCAGAAGAATTCAGGATAATGAAGAGGTTCTAGAGGGAATCCTTCCAAATTTAGGAATACATCATTCAATGTAGATAAGTTAAAGCTGGCTTAGACTGGGATGGCACCAGCACTGTCAGAGAAAAACAGAGTAGGAGATGTTTTGGCTGGAGTAGTCTGTACCAGGCCATGTCTTTGACAAAGCAAGTATTTGTGTAATACAAAGATAAAGGATGACCAATATCAGGAATGACAACAGAATGGATAAACCATTTTAAAAGAATTTTAAAATAAGGAAAAAGAGAAGTATATCCAGCCAATCATAAAAGGGTAGAATGTACAACCTCAGCAATATTCAATACTCCACCCAATCTGTTTTTAGCAGCTCTTTTTTCTTGAGGAAAAAACTGCTTAACTTTGTGTTAAGTACTGTTTCTTTAAAATAAATGTATTAGAACTTATAGAACTTATAGAACCTTGATATTAGTCACAACAACAGACAGATAGACAGAAAGATAGATAGATAGGTAGATGGATAGATTTCTTAGCACACACACCAGATCCCCTGAATCAACTGCAATGTTTTTTTTATATCTGTCAGTATCTGCTTCATTCATTGGTTCATTCCTTCACTCCTTCTTCAGCTCTATAAGGATGAAAATGTTATATTTGCTCTTTATTTTAAATGAAGCCGATGATTTAAGGACCGCTGAAGGTTCACATTAAACACAAAACCTCCTGAAGATGTCCACTAGAGGGAGCTGCTGCATGTGACGGCAGTGAACGCTGACCATGTGCATTTTCACGCCCCCTTTCATGTGCTCAGATACCCAGTATGTACCTGATATGTGACCTTAGTGACAGCCAGAATCTTTCATTTCAAAAGAAAATGCACCAACAGCAGGTCCAGTGTTTCAGTATGTGATCTTCTCAGAAACATTTAGCTCTGTAGCTTTAGAAATAAAACCTGAAAGCTAGAGGCAAATAAACAAGGCAACAGTCTGTAAGACTGCATGTATAAAGCAGTCTAAAATGTAAAAGCCCTGCTGAGAAAAACAGCACAGACCAGTATGAATTTCATGCTGGTCTAAACTGGTCTAAGCTGGATTAGCTGGTTTAGCTGGGATGTAAGACAACTGCTTATATACTGTATCATTTTTATATTGTAACTGAACACAACATTCGAAACATGTTGCTTGTACACTATTCTGCTTATGGAAGACTGTTACTTTACTGTACAGTAGATGTTTTGTACATTACTGTTTCCCTGTAATTTATGTTGACACCCTCACAATGAAAAATTCCTCGCATAGCTTGTACTAGACGAGTAAAAAGTAATTTCTATGCGGTGAATCTAAATTTGGATGAAAGTTGTTGTGAATGAAAGTGTTCTGGACTTTAATTCATTTATGAATTTGTTTCACTGCTGTTATATAACTTCTCAAATGTTCTGTGTTTGAGCTTTTGACTGCAAGCAATAAACTGTACATTGCTCTGAATGAAACATCATAAATCACTAAATTTCCTTTAGGATCAATAAAGTATCTATCTATCTATCTATCTATCTATCTAACTAAAGGTTTTGTATTGAGTTTTATATTTGTACTTTACTTATTTATTGAACTTGTTTCTTCACTATAGTTACTCGTTCACTACAGATACTTATTCACTATAATTAATTATGTACTTATTTACTTTTAGGTACAGATGTTTTACTTATTTATTCTATTATTCACTATGCTTGCTTATTCACCGTAGTTACTTATTCACTATAGTAACTTATTCATCATAGTTACGTATTTACTATGGTTACTTATTCACTATAGTTGCTTTTTTTACTATCATGATATATATATATATATATATATATATATATATATATATATATATATATATATATATATACTATGGATGTTTTTCACTATTATTACTTATTAACTATGGCTGCTTATTCATTATGGTTACTTATGCAGTAAAGCTGTTTAAGTACTGTACTTATTCTTAATGGTTATGATTTCTCTAAAGATGCATATGATTTATTCACTATGGTTACTTATTTACTACAGCCACTTATTCACTATGGTTGATTATTTATCATGGTTACTAATCCACCATGGTTCTTTATTTATTATGGTGATTCAACAACAGTTACTGATTCATTACGGTTACTTGCATTTGAAATTATGTATATATTTAATATGTTTACTGTATCGGAGGACACATACATGGGCACACACACACACACGCACACACACACACACGCACACACACACACTTCATACAGTGTAACTGACACGTTGACTGAGTGTATGTGTGTGTGTGTGTGTGTGTGTGTGTGTGTGTGTGTGTGAAGCAGTCGGACGCTCAGTAATGGAGGCGCCACAGCTCTTTAAGAATCAAAGGGAAGGGGTGGAGCCTGGGAGGAAGTCTCTACCTGAAAATACAGGTGTGCACCACAATCAAAGCCCAGCTCGCTGAAATGACTGACTCGCGACTCTAAACACAGGGCGCCACGGCGAGGGAGGGGTGTGTGTGTGTGTGTGTGTGTGTGTGAGTGAGTGAGTATGTGTGTGTGTGTGGGTGGGTGCGTGTGTGTCCGCCAGTAGGATTTGTGGATTTCCAGTGGCAAACAGGGCAGAGGAAATGTGGCGTTCAGCAGCTGTGTGTTTGGGAATTTAGGTAGAGGAAGTTAGCGTTAGCGCTAGCCGCTGCTTACCCCCACTGTTTGTGTTAGTGTGAACTGGTTTTAACAGCCAGTCATGCCGTAGCTTTAGCCCGGGGCCTGGCTCTGTGGGTGGCTTTAACAAATCTGACACATTAGCGCAGAGAAATTAGCATCCGTTCAGCTAGCGTGCTGCTCACACAGGCGCCTAGCTCGCTAGCATATGCTAAAGTTCACTGGGTTTAGATCTGTGTGGGAAACACACAGCTGCACGTTTCACTTAAATTCATTAGATTTTATAGAATTCATCATTTTAGATGCTGATTAAAGAGGTGACTACGCAACTGGGGAGCTAAAAATGTATTTTTCTTTTTCCCATGAACAGATGATATTAAAATCCCTGTCGAATATGTGACTTGTGGAGTATTCCTCAAAGCGATTTACACATTAATGCAAAAATAATACAATTTTTGAAGCAGTTTATATTTGAAGGTAAACTGTAGTTATACTTGTGATATAAGTGCTGCAGATCAGTTTTAGGTTATTTGTCAAAAACATACACATATTTTGTTGTGAAGGACAGTTTATCTGTGTTTAACATGTCTTTTTACTTTACATACATATTTATAAATGTATTATCAATGGACACAAATGGCCTCCCAACTGTTGAATCTCTGTGATCTGTGAAACTCAGAGATGTTTTGTTTCCTCCAGTTCTGAGAGTGAGAGCTAATTAAAGCTAAACTCCTCTCTGTTCAACAAAAGAAACATGCCAACTGCAAACACACCATAATACTACACCTTCTGAACTATAGGAGGCAAATCCAGCCAAAAAAGAAATTAAAATTAAAACAATAAAATGTAAACGCAAACCTCTTTTTGCCATTTCTTTTTCCAAACATCTGCGCAGATATCCTGCCAAAACTGAAAATGAGATGAAATAACTACATTTGCAATTTCCTTTTTCATATGAGCACAAGTCATTTGTGACAAAAATAAAAATAAATTTAAAACAGCTTTTTGTCATTTCATTTTAGTCGTTATTCTGGTATTTCATGGCCATTTCTAAAATGAAAAAGCTAATAGAGAAAAGAAAATCTTTGGCTTTGGCTTTTCTTCATGAAATGCAGAATATGTGTCAAAACTAAAATGAAAACGCAATGTTTACATTCTTATTTCTTTTTCATAGCCCGTAGGCCATTTGGTCTGATGTTCACTTTCACCAGACCCGAGACATGACGATCTTTTTTCTCGAGACTCGAAGTCGTTTAGCTTGAGGAATGAGCCGTTCTGACGCCGAGGTCTGAGGATGTCCTAAAAAGTACCCCGTAGCCCCGCCCAATGCTAATTAACATATATTTGCATGTTAGTCAGTTGAAAACAAAAAAAGCAAAGTGGCAAACGAAAAGTAAATCTCCAGCAGGTGGCGCTGATGTTCATTTGCATTTGCCTTTTCATTCTGACACTTAAAGCACGTCAATGCCAAAAACTGAATCGCAAAATGTCACTTTGCTGTTGATTTATCCATTTTCATTTCCATTTTGTCAGATATGCAGCCGATTGCTATGAAAAAAAAATAAGAACGTAAACACTGCATTTTAATTTTAGTTTTGACACATATTCTGCATTTTATGAAGAAAAGCGAAGCTTGGATTTTCTTTTCTCTATTAGCTTTTTCATTTTAGATTTGGCCATGAAAACCAGAATAACGACTAATATAAGATGACAGCTGTTTTACATTTATTTTTATTTTTGTCACAAATAGCTTTTTCTATTTTGGCAGGATATTTGCGCAGATGTTTGGAAAAAGAAATGGCAAGAAGAGGTTTGCATTTACATTTTATTGTTTTAATTTTAATTTGCCTCCCATACTCAACCACTACTGTCTGAACTAACAGTGTATGAACCAATACGGTCTGGAACACCACTTTCAGAACCAACAGTCTGAACCACAACCTTGTGAAACAACACCATCTGAACCAACACCACCTGAACCAGCACCATCTTGAATCAATATCGTCTGAACAAACACCTTCTGAACCAACATCTATTGAACAAATGCCTTCTGAACAACCACTGTCTGAAACTACACCATCTGAACCAGCATTGTATGAACAAGTATCATCTGAAACAGAGCAGTCCAAGAAAACACCTTGTAAACCAACCTTGTCTGAAACTGCACCATCTGGACCAACACCTTCTGAACCAGCACCATTTGAACAAACATCCTCTGAACCAATGCTGTCTTAATCAATGCCATCTGACCTAACACATTCTGAACCACCACCATCTGAGCCATTGTTTTTGAGCCAACACTGTCTGATCCATTTTTCCACCTATAAACAAAAACACTGTTTTCTATTTTACTCAGAGTAAAGTTTGGGTTAGCATGTAGTATATACAGTTCTGCTCACACACTTTACATAGCCTGCCTGAATCTATAACGTATTTACACTATATAAAGTAGAAAATGAAAGTTCTTAAAAAACAATAATGAAATACAGTTAAAAAAGAAGCTCAAATGAACCTATTATATCACAGACATTTCAATGTATTGTCAAGGGCTGCTTAAAGTCTGTTGTGATAGGTGTAAATCAGTGCACAATAAAATAATATTCAGAACAAAGTCTTAATAAATTAACATCCAGAATAAAGTTCTACTAACATTAACATTAAAAAACAAAGTTCTAATAAAATTAATATCCAGAATGAAGTTCTAATAAAATTATCCAGAATGAAATGTTAATAAAATTACTATCCAGAATAAAGTTCTAATAAAATTATCCAGAATGAAGCTTTAATAAAATTAATGTCCAGGATGAAGTTCTAATAAAATTAACATTCAGAATGGAGCTCTAATATGAATAACACCCAAAATTAAGTTCTAATAAAGTTAACATTCAGAATTAAGTTCTAATAAAATTAATGTCCAGAATAAAGTTCTAATAAAATTAATGTCCAGAATAAAGTTCTAGTAAAATTAACATTCCAGAATGAAGTTCTAATAAAATTAATGTCCAGAATGAAGTTCTAATAAAATTGACATCCAGAAAGAAGTTCTAATAAAATTGACATCCAGAATGAAGTTCTAATAAAATTGACATCCAGAATGAAGTTCTAATAAAATTAATATCCAGAATGAAGTTCTAATAAAAATAAAATTTAATAAAATGAATGCCCAAAATAACGTTCTACTAAAATTAACGCTCAGAATAAAGTTGTGATAAAATTAATAAACAAAATGAAGTTGTGATAAAATTAATACCCAAAGTAAAGTTCTAGATAAACAAAGAGAGAGGGATGAAGAAAAGAGAGAGATACAGAGAAAAGGAGAAAAAAGAGACAGACAGAGAGAAATGAAATTGTTTCCTGTCTGTCTCAGGTGGCGTTGAGGTTTGTGTCCGACAGGTTGAGACAGGTGAGGAGCTCAGTGTGTGTGTGTGTGTGTGTGTGTGTGTGTGTGTGTGTGTGTGTTATACACTAAACCAGCAGTCTTCTGTGTGTGTTGTGATGACTGAGCACACACTGACTCCAGATCAGCACAATTACTCTATTACTCTTCACCACACTGCACAAATTATATCATCTCTTCACATATATCATATCATTATAACACCATAATACAGCACTGGAGCTTCTACATATTATACTGTATATCACACTATACAAGCCCTGTATATCACACCATACAATACTGTATATCACACTGTAAAATACTGTATATCACTGTAAAACACAGTATATCACACTGTAAAATTCTGTAAATTAAACTCTAAAATATCGCACATCACACTGTAATGTACTGTACACTACACTGTAAAAATACTGTATATCACACTGGAAAATGTGAAATACTGTATATCAGAGCATAATATACAAAATACATCATCACTGTAAAATACTGTACACCTCACCGTAATATACTGTACATTGCACCATAACACTCTGTTCTTCACACTATTATTGATCATTGTGTGCTGGTAGGAGTGTTTATCTGGCTATTATTGATTATTATCTTGTTGTTATTAAGTTGTATCTGGTTGTTATTGTTTTGTATCTTTTAGTCATATAGAAGTCATTTATTTCTGTTCTTGACTATACTTTTCCAAAATAAATACACATAAATAAATAAATAAATAAAAATAAGATAAATTAAATTAATAGGAAAGACAAGATATTATAGATTGCTGTGTGGTGGGTGAGTGTTTATCTGGTTGTTATTGGTTATTAACTGTTTATGGATTATTATCTGGTTGGTATTGTTTACTACATGTTGTTGGGAGTGTTTATCTGGTTATTATTAGTTTTTATGTGGTTATTATTGATTACTATGAATTGTTGGTGGTTATTATCTATTTCTTATTAATTAATTTCTGGTCATTGATAACTGTGTGCTGATGGGAGCATTAATCTAGTTGCTATTGATTATTATCTGTTTGTTGATTACTGTATGCTGGTGGGAGTCTTTATGTGGTTGCTATTGATTATTATCTGTTTGTTATTGATTACTATCTGCTGGTGGGAGAGTTTATGTTAAGTGTTTATCTGGTTGTTTTTTATTATAATCTGATTGTTATTGATTATTTTCTGAATGGTATTGACTATTATTTGGTTGTAATTCATTATTAACTGGCTGTTATTGATTATTATTTGGTTGTTATTGATTATTATCTAGTTTTTATTGATCACTGTGCACTGTGGGAGTGTTTATCTGGTTGATGTTAATTATTTACTCGTTGTTATTGATTATTACGTGGTTGTTATTGATTATTAACTGGGTGCTATTGATTGAGCATGTGCTCGTGGGAGTGGTATATGTGTATATGTGTGCACTCTGTGGTGCTGAGATCTTCTGAAGTCTCACTCGGTGGTGCTCCAGGAAAGGTGTGGCTGCTGAGTAAAGCCTGCTGTCATAAACTCACACACTGCAGAACGACGGACGCAGAGAGAGACCGACTGCTCACACACACTCTCACACACTTTCAGAGAGGAGCTGCAGAGCTGAACTCAGGTAAAACACCTCTAAACTTCATTATTACACTCTTACACTGTTAATGCAGATCAGAAGAAAAGCAGGTCTAAGTGAGAGAGTGTAAGAGAGAGTGTGTGTGTGTGTGTGTGTGTGTGTGTGGTGTGTGTGTGTGTGTGTGTGTGTGTACACATGCCTAAAGACACTGTCAGATCTACTGAATGAACAAAGAATTCTCTACTCCTTAAACCTGAATGAAGCTCAATAAGTACCTATATAATGCTGTATGACTGCACTGAACTCGTCTACACAGTCCTCACGTTCTGTATGGAGTCCTTTACATGTAAAGTAGTATTTCAGGGTTTCAGGAGAAGGAAGAAACATTCTTAACCTTTAATGAAAGCTCAAGAAGCAAAAGTTTAACTTTAAGTAATTTTGAAATGTACACACAATGTAAAGAGCAGCTAGAATTTCCATATGGTGTGAAACCAATTTTACAAATGTTTTCATTCTGATTAATTAAAATATTTAACATGGAGCAGCGGGAATGAAAAGTTTTGTTCTGATACCAACTCTAGTTTTCTATATTTGCACTTTTATTTCTATATACACATTTTTATTTCTCTATTATCTATCAACCTATCTAATCAATTTACAGATACTAAAGAAACAAAAATATGTATAAAGAAATAAATACATGTATAATTTTAGACAGCTGCTATGTCTTTATTCCGATTGCTTTTTAATTCATTATTTACTTTATATTTTGTGGTATTTTCCCGATCAAGATTAGCTATCATTCCTGATTTTCAATTTTCATAACAAATAATCATTTTTTGCTGGGCTCTGCGTGTCTCATTGCTAGTTTGCTGGCTGTACTGGTCTGTACTGGTCCGCTGTGCTTCAGCCAAATCTTCTACTTTCCTTGAAGTTGAGGCCATGCTTGGTGAATTCTTATGATCTAATGTCTGCCGGATAAAACTGGTCTGAACCGAGAGCATGATGAGTGTGTTAAAGCTGCCACTGTCGCCCTCAGCTTACTCATTACACCTCTGAGCTTCTGGACCTCTGTACGTAGAGCTGCTTAGGAGATCTGCTAGAGAACGTCCTGAGGAACCTGAACCCATCCTGCAGTAAAACTGAAATAATGACTGCAATAGAAGTTAAAGTAACCTCCAACCCCCCAATAAATAAATAAATAACAGCTTGAAAAAACATACAACATAACTTATAGAACTGCAATAGAACCTCTTAGCACATTCAGCCTCTATTAGCATAGAAACTACGAGGCTGACGGCTTCTTATCTGAATTTTCTGTTCCACCTTTAAAGGGGCAGCTGTAACGTTCTGGAGCTTTCGAATATACGAATAGGAAGCTGGATAAAACATAACTATTTTTTTGGTTTAAATTAAAAGCTCCAAAGTGAGATATGTGAGCAAGAATAAAGCAGTCCAACACAAAAGAATGAAAAGAAACTCAGGAACTAAGAAACTGGATTAGGAACTAAATGTAAAAGAGCAAAAAATGGAACTGAGTCATTCTATTTGCTAGTAGAGTTAAAAGTATCAGTGTTTGAAAATGTACAAATCCATCAATGCGCTAGATCAGTACTGAAGTGTATGTAAATGATTAACGGACCTCACTGAAAAGATTAAGATAAGTAAATGAACCTGGTCTCGTGTGCATTAAGGGATATAGTCACACTCTAAAAGAAATTTATTTTAAGTTAAAGTTAACAATCGGACCGCACTGAAATTAAGTTTCCTGGACCTCTAATAGTAGCCAGTTATAAAATAACCATAATAATAATAATAATAATAATAATAATAATAATAATAATAATATTAGCCAGATTAGTTTAGTTTTTAAAACAACTAATCATTTTTAGGAGTCCATTTGGTAAATTTCTATTTTGGAAAATCATCTATATGTGAGTCAACTGATTAATAACTACTAAAGTACAATAGTGTTTTATTATGACTATGAATTGTTCAATAATGATTATGAAATACTCAATATCCACTATGAGTTATACTGTATTTATTATGAATTATTCAGTATCCACTATAAATTACGCTGTATCTATGTAAGTGGGTGTATGCATCTTAAAATGTTAAACTGTGTGATTAATTATATTTAATACTGATATTTAGTGCAGATGTGGTGCATTTTTGCAACGTTCTATATATTTTTCAGCTTGTGTAGATCAGACAGGATCAGTTTGCTTACATTAGGCAGGAATAGGGATTAGGGTTAGGGAATAATCATAGGGCAGGGAGATGAGTGTGTGTGGACGGTACGTAACCTGATCTTCAGGACTTCATCAGCACTGTGTACTACAGCGCACTATTAAAGTGTTTATGTGTGGTCACAGTGTTTACACTGGCTATGTTTACATTCACACTAATAATACATTAATTATCCGGCTAATAGATCAGAATAAAAACATCTAAATCTGTGTAGAGTAACAGCTTAATCTGAAAGAAATTTCTGTCCCATTGAAAGACATAAACATAAAAATAATGACCATGGGAACCGCTGAATGTGATCACTGTCGCTATCAGAATCTCAGAGCATGTGCGCCGACATCACAATGAGGAAGATTCTTGCTGTTATTGTAACAGCTGGCACTAAGTGCTGCTTCCTGCATTGTTTGGATTAATGTGCATGTGCAGCAACACCAGTACAAGAAATATTATTCTAATATCTGTTTTATGGTCTTCGCCATGATGTTTCCATTCACTATTGGTATTGATTGTTTCATAAAATGAGCTTGAGCAAGAGTTTCAGGAGCTGCAGGATAATTTGTACATCACAAGTCTGAAATTAATTCTGATGTAAGTTTCAAATGATTGAAGTTGATGCACCACTGACTGACTGCAATCTTTACAATCTATGATAAATTACTGGCAAATGTACATCTTACCATCTATCAGACACAACAGACCGACTGTACATCTTACCATCTATCACACACCACTGACCGACTGTACACCTTACCATCTATCACACACCACTGACAAACTGTACACCTTACCATCTATCACACACCACTGACCGACTGTACATCTTACCATCTATCACACACAACAGACCGACTGTACATCTTACCATCTATCAGACACAACAGACCGACTGTACATCTTACCATCTATCACACACAACAGACCGACTGTACATCTTACCATCTATAACACACAACTGATAAACTGTACACCTTACCATCTATCACACACCACTGACCGACTGTACATCTTACCATCTATCACACACCACTGACCGACTGTACATCTTACCATCTATCACACACCACTGACCGACTGTACACCTTACCATCTATCACACACCACTGACCGACTGTACATCTTACCATCTATCACACACCACTGACCGACTGTACATCTTACCACTATACACACACTGAAACTGTACACTTACACTACACACCACTGACCGACTGTACATCTTACCATCTATCACACACCACTGACCGACTGTACATCTTACCATCTATAACACACAACTGATAAACTGTACACCTTACCATCTATCACACACCACTGACCGACTGTACATCTTACCATCTATCACACACCACTGACCGACTGTACATCTTACCATCTATACACACACTGAAAACTGTACACCTTACCATCTATCACACACCACTGACCGACTGTACATCTTACCATCTATCACACACCACTGACCGACTGTACATCTTACCATCTATCACACACCACTGACCGACTGTACATCTTACCATCTATTACACACCACTGACCGACTGTACATCTTACCATCTATCACACACCACTGACCGACTGTACACCTTACCATCTATCACACACCACTGACCGACTGTACATCTTACCATCTATCACACACCACTGACCGACTGTACACCTTACCATCTATCACACACCACTGACCGACTGTACACCTTACCATCTATCACACACCACTGACCGACTGTACACGACTGTACATCTTACCATCTATCACACACCACAGACCGACTGTACATCTTACCATCTATCACACACCACTGACCGACTGTACATCTTACCATCTATCACACACCACTGACCGACTGTACATCTTACCATCTATCACACACCACAGACCGACTGTACATCTTACCATCTATCACACACCACTGACCGACTGTACACCTTACCATCTATCACACACCACTGACCGACTGTACACCTTACCATCTATCACACACCACTGACCGACTGTACACCTTACCATCTATCACACACCACTGACTGACAGTACACCTTACCATCTATCACACACCACAGACCAACTGTACACCTTACCATCTATCACACACCACTGACCGACTGTACACCTTACCATCTATCATACACCACAGACCGACTGTACACCTTACCATCTATCACACACCACAGACCGACTGTACATCTTACCATCTATCACACACCACTGACCGACTGTACACCTTACCATCTATCACACACCACAGACCGACTGTACATCTTACCATCTATCACGCACCACAGACCGACTGTACACGACTGTACATCTTACCATCTATCACACACCACAGACCAACTGTACATCTTACCATCTATCACACACCACTGACTGACTGTACATCTTACCATCTATCACAAACCACAGACCGACTGTACACCTTACCATCTATCACACACCACAGACCGACTGTACATCTTACCATACTCTACACTTTACCATCTATCAGACATCAAAGGCCTAACTGTACACCTTATCTATCAGACACCACTGACCAACTGTACACTTTATCCATCAGACGCTTCTCACCAACTGTACACCTTACCATCTACTGTACACTTCACCATCTATCAGACACCAAAGACTGACTTTAGACCTTATCTATCAGATGTTACTGACCAACTGTACACCTTACCATCTATCAGACACCACTGACCAATTGTACACTTTATTATCTATCAGACACCACTGACCGACTGTACACCTCACCATCTATCACGCACCACAGACCGACTGTACACGACTGTACACGACTGTACATCTTACCATCTATCACACACTACTGAAAGACTATATACTTTACCATCTATCAAGTACTACGGACCGACTGTACACCTCACCATCTATCAGACACTACTGAAAGACTATATACTTTACCATCTATCAGACACTACTGACCGACTGTACACCTTATCATCTATCAGACACTACTCACCAACTTCACACTTTACTATTCATCAGACACCACTGACCAACTGTACACCTTACCTTTTATCAGACACCGACTGTACACCTTACCATCTATCAGACACCACTGACCAACTGTACACCTTACCTTCTATCAGACACCACTGACCAACTGTACACCTTACCTTCTATCCCACACTGACTATACACCTTACCATCTATCAGACACTACTGACCAACTTCACACCTTACCATCTATCAGACACCACTGACCAACTGTACACCAACTTATTCATCATCTATCAGATGTTACTCACTGAGTATATGTGTTGAAGTACAGTACATCAGACACCGTTGACCCACCATTTTGATCACCTACTAAGTACTAAGTGTTTAGTTGTTATTGTGATATTAGTTTTTGATTGATCTTTGCATCATAAGGAATGGAATGGAATTGAACACAATAGAATGGAATGTATTTCCATGGAATGAATTGAATAAAAAGGAACGAAATTGAAAGGAATGGAAATTAATGGAAAAGAATGATGAATAATCTGCTGGAATTGAAAAGGAAGAACTGAATGGTCTGGAACAGAATAAAATAAAAAGAAATGGAATTTAACTCAATGAAAGAAAACAATGGAAATTAGTGACACTGAACAGACTGGAGTGAAATGAAACAAGAAATAAATAGAATGAAATTGTATTAAATGGATTAAAATGGAATCAATCTGAATTAAAGGTAAAGTAACTGAATGGAATGGAAAAGGATGAATCTGAAAGTTGGGATGCTTTGCAAAATGTGAAAAGCAACACAGTAAAATTATATGCAAAACATTTTAACTTTATATTTAATTGAAAATAGTAAAAAGACAACATATTAAATGTTGAAACTGAGAAATTGCTGTTTTAAAAATATATGCCAATTTTTTTATTTGATGCCAGCAATACATTATAAAATAGTTGGGACAGGGGCAACAAAAGACTGGTAAAGTTAAGTTAAAACACACAACTAATTAGGTTAATTGGCAACAGGTCAGTAACATGACTGGGTATAAAAAGAGCTTCCCAGAGGGACTGAATCTTTCAGAAGTGCAACTAGTTCAAGAATAACATTTCTCAATGTAAAATAGCAAAGAACTTGGGGATTTCATCATCTACGGTACATAATATCACAAAGATTCAGAGAATCCAGAGAAATCTCTGTATGTGAGGGACAAGGCCAAAAACCAGTATTTGCTGGCCGTGATCTTTGGGCCCTCAGACAGCACTGCATTAAAAACAGACATGATTCTGTAGTGGAAATCACTGCATGGGCTCAGAAACACTTTTGAAAACCACTGTCTGTGAAAACAGTTCATCACTGCATCCACAAATGCAAGTTAAAACTCTAAAATGCAAAGAAGAAATCATATATAAACAGGATCCAGGACTGAGGGGAAGTGGAAGAGTGTCCTGTGATCCAAAGAATCAAAATTTGAAATTCTTTTTGAAAATCATGGATACTGCATCCTCCAGGCTAAAGAGGAGAGGGACCGTCCCACTCATTATCAGTGCACAGTTCAAAAGTGACCATCCGTGTTGGTCTCAGTGGGTGACGGGGGATGCATGAACATGGCATGGGTGACTTGCACATTTGTGAAGGCACCATTAATGCTGAATGATATATAGAGGTTTTGAAGTAACACATGCTGCCATCCAGACGACGTCTTTTTTCAGGAAAGGACTTGATTATTTCAGCAAGACAATGTCAAACCACATTCTGCATGTATTACAGCAGCATAGCTCCGTATTAAAAGAGTCTGGGTGCTAAACTGACCTGCCTACAGTCCAGACCTGTCACCACTGAAAACATTTAGCACATTATCAAAACAAAAATAGACCTGTTGAGCAGCTGAAATCCTGTATCAAGCAAGAATGGAAACATTTCACTTTCAAAACTACAGCAGTGTCTCCTCAGTTCCCAAACACTTACAGAATGTTGTTAAAAGAGGAGGTGATGAAACACAGTGGTAAACAGGCCCCCCTCCCAACTTTTTTGAAATGTGTTGCTGGCATTAAATTCAAAATGGGCATATATTTTTCAAAAAACAATAAAAAATTCTCAGTTTGAAATTCGATATGTTGTCTTTGTAGTATTTCCAACTAATTGTAGAGTTTGAATGATTTACACATCATTGCATTCTGTTTTAGTTTACATTTTACACAGCATCCCAACGTTTTTTGGAAACGGGGTTGTAAGTTAAAGCGAAGTGAACAGAGCTGAACTGAACTGCATGGAAATCAATGAACTTCAGTGGAAAGGGACAGAATTAAAAGGTTTGGAATGGACTGAATGAACTGAATAAAATGGAAAGGAATGGAATGTTCTTTAGGCACATTTCAGCATAAGTATTTACAGACTCTTCTGTCCGTGTTATAAGGGTTGATTGTCATAGATAAACTGATAAAGTCTACAAAATATGTATTCAGAAAAACAAAATAAAATACTTCTACATGCAGCATAAGGCAGTATAAATCCTACTGAATAATTAATGTTAATAAATGAAAACAAATAAGTAAAAGAAAAAAATACAGTAGTCACAGTCAATTACAGATATTATAATACAAATGCACAGAGAAACGTGGGTGCAGTGGTCAGCGTGTTATAAATGTGCTATTAGAAGTTCGGTCGTACTCAGACACACAGACGGGCCCCACTCAGTCTCCACTCTGTGTTTACAGCTCTTACTGAGTCTACACACATAAATCGCTCAGTCTGAGCTCTCTCTCTCTCTCTCTCTCTCTCTCTCTCTCTGTGTGTGTGTGTGTGTGTGTGTGTGTGTGCGTGTGTGTGTGTGTGTGTGTGTGTGTGTGGAGAGGATCTGCTGTGCTGTTCTGGTTTAAACAGATTAACTCTGACTGCTTTTCTGCTGAGATTCAGCTCTAATTCCCAGACTATTAAACGACCACACAGAGATACAGACAGACAGACACACAGACGCACAGAGATAGACAGACACAGAGACACAGACACACAGACAGAAAGATGCACAGAGATAGACAGACATAGAGAGATAGAGACAGACAGACATACAGATGCACAGAGATTTAGAGATACAGACGCAGAGATTCAGAGATTTAGACACAGAGATTCAGAGATTTAGACACAGAGATTCAGAGATACAGACACACAGAGATTTAGAGATACAGACGCAGAGATTCAGAGATTCAGACACACAGAGATTTAGAGATACAGACACACAGAGATTCAGAGATACAGACACACAGAGATTTAGAGATACAGACACACAGAGATTCAGAGATACAGACACAGAGATTTAGAGATACAGACACACAGAGATACAGACATAGAGATTTAGAGATAAAGACAGAGATACAGACAGAGATTCAGAGATTCAGACACACAGAGATTCAGAGACACAGACACACAGAGATACAGACATAGAGATTTAGAGATAAAGACAGAGATACAGACAGAGATTCAGAGATTCAGACACACAGAGATTCAGAGACACAGACACACAGAGATACAGACATAGAGATTTAGAGATAAAGACAGAGATACAGACAGAGATTCAGAGATTCAGACACACAGAGATTCAGAGACACAGACACACAGAGATACAGACATAGAGATTTAGAGATAAAGACAGAGATACAGACACACAGAGATTCAGAGATACAGACACAGAAATTCAGAGATACAGACACACAGATATTCAGAGATTCAGGCACATAGAGATTGAGAAATACAAACACTGAGATTGAGAGATACAGATACAGAAATACAGACACACAGAGATTCAGAGATACAGACACAGAGTTTCAGAGATACAGATAGACAGATATTCAGAGATACAGACACACGGAGATACAGACACAGAGAGACAGACATAGAGATTTAGAGATAAAGACAGAGATACAGACACAGATATTCACACATACAGACACAGAGACTCAGAGATACAGACACAGATATTCACACATACAGACACACACAGATACAGAGATAAAGACATGGAGAAATTTATGGATACACACACACACACTGAGATTCAGAGACACAGACAAAGAGATTCAGAGATACAGACAGAGATTTAGAGATACAGACAGAGATTTAGAGATGAAGACAGAGATAGTGACACACACAGATTCAGAAATACAGACACACAAAAAATCAGAGATACAGTCACACTGAGATTGAGAGATACAGACACAGAGATTCAGAGATACAGACACAGATTCAGAGATACAGACACACTGAGATTCAGAGATACAGACACACTGAGATTCAGAGATACAGACACACAGAGATTCAGATTCAGAGATACAAGCACACTGAAATACAGACACAGAGATACAGACACACGGATTCAGAGATACAGACACAGAGATTTAGAGATAAAGACACAGAGATTCAGTAAATACAGACACAGAGATTTAGAGATAGACACAGAGATTCAGTAAATACAAACACAAAGAGATTTAGAGATACAGACACATTTAGATTTAAAGATACAGACACCCTGATATTCAGAGACACAGACAGAGATTTAGAGACATACACAGACATACAGACAGACAGATAGCAAGAAACAGACAAGATATATGAACAGTCACAGACTGTTCTGTCAGACCGTCCGCATCCTCGTGGGATTTTTTAGTGAGCTAAGTTTTTTAGTGAGCTAATCCTGTGTGCACATCACCATGTTTTGTCTGTTCTAGATTAAACATGATCTTTTGATGCTGGTAAAGTCATTCCATATATTTTATCTAAAGCTAGTAACAGACATTAGCATATGTTTGAGCTTGTATGTATGGTTGGACACAAACTTTCAGAAGTTCTTCCCATAGACTTTCACTGACTTTAACACATTTTAAATGTCTTTTTCTTTACAATATACCACAGGATTTAATGAGAACAACATCCAATCTTTCAATATATATAGTGCACCTTTCTTATAAAAAGTCTTTTTAAGTTGTTACACTAATGCTAATTTTCACTAGCATCTTGATGGAAGTCACTGAGCTAACTGAGGTGCACTTTCGCTTCACTAGATTTAGAATTATATTTGGCAGATCTACATAAACAAGGACATGTAGCATATTCTTTACTTCGTCTTGCAGTTTTGTTAATGAATTCTTCAGAAAATATTTCAACTTAAAGCCTTACTCTCAATGATACTGCAGTGTTAGCCTGTTAGCTGTCTGAGCTGCACTTTTACACAGAATCTGTTTCAGATATGTTACTGCATTAACGTGGAGTTTGTGTCTGCAAAAACGTACAATCCTGTGTTGACTTTATGCTCCTTCCGAAATCTATTTAAAAATGTAAAATAATTTTTCAAAATTTATTTAAAGAAACACCTCAGCAATGCGGTCTGTTTGAGCATATACACTTTTCGAGAATATTCTTTTAGGGAAGATTATATAATTTTATAATTTATGGGGGATATTCAAACATATTTTATACATTTTTGGGAATACATTGACACTTTCGCCATAGACAAACATCTCATGTGTCCATATACGACCTGTCCAAGGTGTTTCCTGTCTTTCACTCAATGACTGCTAGGATAGGCTCCAGCTCCCCCCACCACCCAGGAGAATAAGCAGCTTAGAAAATGTGTGTGTATATATATACGTTGAGGCACATATTCACTGTCAGTGACATATCTTGAAGTTCCACAAAAATGGTCTGAAATCCAATTGGTTGGTTCCTCTGTCACTTAGTAATTATGTTGGCAGTTCATCTGACATGAGAAGACCTTCACAGTCCTGAAGTCCTAACTTATGGGTGAGCAGCTCAGCTTTATCTACCTACATACCACAGAGAGAACAATTCCGATTGGATGATTTTCCATCAAGATTTTAATCTTAAAACTTGATATTGAAATTTGAGTGTTACTACAATATTTACAGAGATTAAATACAACAAAAATGTTCTGTTGAATAAAAATGAACAGATATATATTTTTTTAGTTCCCAGAAATCATTAGACCTTCTTAGAAGATCTAGAACACCCTGAGGGTTCCACACTGGCTGTATATATCTGTGTGTGTGATTTATAAAGCAAACAGGTTTAACTGTCTGCCAGAACTCATCTTAACACAGACATACAAATGAAGGCTGGCACCACGCCAACACCTCCCACAACACACACACACACACACACACACACACACACACACACACACAAACACCTGGTGGGCGGGGCCACAGCTGTCATCAGCTCTTCACAGCTGCGAGCCGACCTCTTCCGCCTACCTGCGCTACAACCTATAAACACCGATACACACACATGCTGGTTTCACTGTACTTGTGAGGACTCTCATTGACTTCCACTGCCAAGTTAAACTAAACTTAGCTTCAGTAACCAAACAGCAGTTTTTCCAAAAAAACAAAATTTGTGTTTAAAAACAGGCACATTTTTAAGTGAGGTCCTCACTTGTACCAAACCTTCATCTTGTCCTATCATTGTGAGGACCTCACAAAGGTAGTAAGACAAATACACACTCACACACACACTGTAAGCATTCCTCTCTCTCTCTCTCTCTTTCATTCTCTCGTTTTCTCGGTCGGCCGGTGGGAAGTACCTGGCAGTTTGTGTGCATGTGTTTCGTGTTCAGACTCGTTTTTATGTCTCTCATCACTTTATGTTTTTTCTGGGGGGGGGGCAGGAAGGGGAGGGGGGTGAGAACCACCATCGCCATGGGAACAAGTTTTGAGTGGGACAGTCAGCAAATGTGTGTGTGTGTGTCTGTTTATGTGTTTGTCTGTTTGTGTGGATATTGGGGTCAATTCCTGCTCCGCCCACCAGGGGGCGACAAAGCCAACATCACAGACCTCTGAGGTCAAGCATGATGTTTCTCTCTTTAAAAATGTGATAAACAAGGCAGTTTATCCTCTAAATCTGAATTACAAAGTCAGTAAAGAGCCAAAATATAAATATTGCTACATTCATGCCACAAACACATTAGAGGTGAAATAAAAAATAAATAAATAAATGGACTTGATGCATGCTAAGTTCATTTGAGTAGTGGAAGTAACACAAATTTGCAAAGTTTAACAATAAACAAGACCACAAAACATACTGTAGACCACTTTAAAGAATTTTCTTTTTTTTATCATGATAAACATTGTTGGTGGGAGCTTTAGACATACAAGAAATATTAGTTAGGTTATGACTAATATGCCTCTGTTAGAGAAATAAAAAGTTTCCTTTATGCATCAGTTGCTTTTTCTGTTAAAAATATATTACAGCATTTTGAAATTAAGCTCTTTAACTACACTTTATGGACAAAAGTATTGAGACACACCTTTTAAATCAAATCAAATCATGTTTATTGTCATATCACATTTACACAGGTGCGAAGGTGAGTGAAAATCTAAGATGCATAGCCCCCTTGTAGTATTTAAAAATATAAGGAACATATATATACAGTGACTCTAAATATATACACATATACACTAGAATTGCACTTTTCCAATGTACAGTTGTACTGTAATAAGTTATGAAATAAAACTATATGTACAGTTGTACACATTTCCATATGTGCAGTGAGTCTGAGGTATATAATAAATGAGATGCAGGTACACAGGGGTTAGAACACTGATATAGAAATCTTCCAGATTATACAAGATATGGATAGAAGATGTACAACATGTCAGTCTTTATGTGTAAGTATAGATTTGCTGGATTGAAGGTGCAGTAAGATCAGAGTGAGTCTGTTGAGGTGTGGATGAGGTGTAGATTGTCCTTGGAGATCATGATGATGATGATTCAGAGGTGCAGTGACAGGCCTATAGACCGATACACCAGGGTGAGTTTGGGTGAGTTTGGTGTGGAAGAACTTGACTGGCCCTCACAGAGCCCTGACCTCAACCCCATCCAACACCTTTGGGATGAACTAGAACGGAGATTGTGAGCCAGACCCTCTCGTCCAACATCAGTGTCTGACCTCACAAATGCTCTTCTGGATGAATGGACAAAAATTCCCACAGACTCTCCAACATTTTGTAGGAAGTTTCATAGAAGAGAGGAAGCTGTTAGAACTGCAAAGGGGGACCAACTCCATATTAATGCCTATGGATTTAGAATGAGATTCATAAAACCTGCTATAGGAGTAATATGTAGGTGTCCCAACACTTTTGGCAACATTTACCCAAAAAATAAATGTTTTTTAGCAGTTGATGAACTCCCATTTTAGTTGTCAATTTACATACATTTTCATCCCTTTTCTTTTTTACCAAGAAATATTTATTTCTATCACCCTGGTGAAGAATAATAAAATATGGTTGATGTTTTATCAAATTAACGATGTTTTAATCCAATACCAGTGAGTAGGAAACTAGGGGACTAAAGTCCTCCAGGACTGGAGCTCTATGCTGTTCCTGCACTGTAATTCACTGTTATAATAATACCAATTATAGTGCTGCTACTGTACTATCAATCATAATTACACCACATGGAATGCCTACATGGTCTATGTCTGATATTACAGCTAATAACATTTTTGACTGCTGACTGATTATGTTGACCTAATCGAGTTTTAGTTTTATTGAAGGTTTAGATTTTAATGTGTCCTGCACATACACAATCTCATCACTGAGGAGTCAAGGACAACATTTGGCTTTAATATTTCCTATATTAAATCGTCCTTTGCTTCATGTTGCTATCAATACATATAACAACTAGACCAGCTAAATAAAATGAATAAGCAGGATTTTCATAGCAGAAAATCTGGAAGACCTGAGTGCCCTTATAAAGAAGGGCCTTAAATTCCTAGGCTTATTAGGCTTACTATTCAGTAATTACAGGGACTTTAAAGGGAACTGGTTGAGTGGGCTCTGGCCAGAGGTTAAAGAACAGAGAGAAAAGATGGAACTTCAGCTCAGTATGAAGTAGATTTTGGTTATGACAATGCTGCTATATTTACCTTTGATGGAGATGATGTGGAAATGGTGGACAGCTTCTGCCCATTCAGATCAATTATTGACAACAGAGCATCCTTCAAGAAATGCAACACAGATCAGCTCTCAGCAGAACATTTACATTGTACATTTACATTTACAGCATTTAGCAAACGCTCTTATCTAGAGCGACTGTCTATCTAGAGAAAGTATCTTTGCTAGTTACCAATAGGTTAGAGAGAAAGCCAGTCCTGAGCTCAGATACTGCTAGAAACAAAGTCCATGTTGATACCCAGAGAAAAAGGAACAGAGTTAAACACAGCGAAGTGCAGTTCAATACGATACAATACAATACATTTTAATAAGTGCAGAACAATATATTACAATAAATACTAAACCCAGTGATCATTTAAGTGCTGTATAAAGACGGTCTTCAGTCTGTGTTTGAAGACCGTGAGAGACTCTGCTGTTCGGACAGCCAGTGGGAGTTCGTTCCACCACCTGGGCTCCAGCACAGAGAAAAGTCTTGATGCTCATCTTACACGTGTCTTGAAGGATGGCGGGTCAAGCCGAGATGTACTTGAAGCTCAAAGGGCTTGAGGTACAGTTCGAGTTTTGACCATTGCCATCAGGGAGGGAGGGGCTGTTCCGTTTTTGGCTTTGTAGGCATCAGGGTTTAAAATCTGATGCATGCAGCTACAGGAAGCCAGTGAAGGGAGCACAGCAGTGGAGTGACTGAACTTAGGAAGATTGAAGATGAGCTGTGCTGCATTCTGGAAGACGAACCAAAAGTGAGTTGCAGTAGTCAAGCCTTGAGATGACAAGAGACTAAACTAAGACCTGGGTGGCCTCTTGAGTGAGGAAGGGTCAGATTCTCCAGATGTTGTACAGAAGAAACCTGCATGACCGAGTCAGGTTTGTGATATGAGCTGAGAACGATAACTGACCATCCAGAATCACACCAAGACTTCTTGGATGAAGGAGTTTGAGAAGATGTTCAAATGCAATAATTTATCCCCACAAACAAAGATAAGAATTGTCCAAGCTGTGGTCTTCTCTGTGGTTCTTTATGGATGTGAAAGCTGGGCAATAAACAAGCAAGACAAGAAAAATATAGATGCCTTTAAACTCTGGCGTTGGTGAAGGCTTTAAAGAAAACCTTGGATGGCAAAGAAAACAAGTATGATTGAGCTTTAAAAGCCAACCGGTTCAATTTTAGTTCATTTTATCCCGATGGTCCCTCAACAACAGTCCCACAGCCCAGCTGTGATTTTATACATTCTTCAGACTTCTCTGGAGTTGACACGTCACAACAATTATAGACTCTACAGACCTCTAATGTTCCCCCATCCAAAACATTCCCACCACACCTCTTTTGACGTAAATATTTCCTTACAATATTTACACACAATAACTATAATATGTTTACATGCCTTGCTTTTTGCACTTTTGAAGAGCGGAGGTAATCTGTAATTAAGTATTAATTATCAAGAATATACCCAACAGCGGTTTGGCATGAGTGGTAAAGCACAGTGCCTGACACTTGTATGGCGTAAACACAACAGCAAAGTGAATGAAGAATGTTACGAGGGTTCTCTGCATGCTTCTAATGATTTACTGCTCACAGCAAGTGGAAAAGCAACGCTCTCCAAGCTTAAAATCACACTGTCACTTCCAATGTGGAAGGTTTTCTGCTTGCATTTTTTGCTGGTTGGGCAAAAAATAAAACAAAACATTTATCATTTACTGTTCTTTATCAATATTTGAAAAAGTGCTTAGGGTTATTTGTGAACAGCTTTTTTAAATTAATTAACCCTCTTAGTTCAATGACGTAGGTGAGCTTCAAAATTCATTAGAATTAAATCAGACAACAGTCTCAAAATAGAAATAATATAAGCACCAAACCAGGTCCTATCCATTCTACTTGTGCAGAGTGGAGGACAGTTTTGAAGGTTAAGTTAACCCTTTTAGGTCGATGGTGTTGTATATGACATCAAAGCACTTCGTACATAAAAGAATAACTATCTCAGGAACGCTGCAAACTAGAGACTTACTTTCATTTTTTCCTAGAAAGGTAGTGTTGTGCTGTTCCAGTGGGTGCTCCAGTGTGTATGTACCCCTTTCAGAAGGTTTGGAATCCAGACTTGAACTGCACTGACTTTTTGTAAAATAAATCCATAATGACAAATCCAACACTGAATGTCTTCTTATTTGTCTGTTTCTCTGTGTTGAAAAGAGTCATTGTTGTTGTGAACATGGCTCTTAGTCATTCACTAATGCCTTGAGTTGAGTCTGTTAATCAATCAGAGGCTGTGTTTCTGACTTGTTGACCAATCAGAGACTGTTTTCCTGACTTGTCAATCAGTCAGAGGCTCTGTTCCTGACTTGTTGACCAATCAGAGGCTGTGCTTCTGACTCCAACCAATCAGAGGCTATGTTCCTGACTTTTCTACTAATCAGAGGCTGTGTTTCTGACTTGTTGACCAATCAGAGACTGTGTTCCTAACTTATCAATCAATCAGAGGCTGTGTTCCTTACTTTTCAAAAGAACAACGTCACCATTCTGGGCAAAATAAAAGTCTCTAGCATGCAGCATTCCTGAGATACGTATTCTTTTATGTACAGTGTCCTTTGATGTTGTATATGACATCACTGACCTGAGAGGGTTAACTTAACCTTCAAAACTGTCCTCCACTCTCTGCATTGGCAAAATGTGCAGAACATACCTTCAGTTTGATCTTGTATCAGTTTCATAATGACCTCTTAGTAGTTTAGTAGTGACCTCTGGTATAGAGCTGCTGTAGCTCTTTTCCATTTCTAACATCAGCATGATTGGTTCTGTCACTTCCTAATTATGTTAGTAGTTAATCTAACGTGTAAGGTCTTCAGTCCTGCTCCTGAAGACTTGACCAATGGAAGAGCTCAATTAGTTGTATCTACTTAGATACCGCAGAGAAAACAATCATGATTGGATAATTTTCTGTTGGGCATTTTGAAGAATTGAATCCTTTTATTTCCACCCTGAACTTAACAATAAAACGAGTAATTCTGTAAAACTTGCAGGTAAAAAAAGAAACACAAATCAATCAAAAATTAATTATATATTACTGGCATGCATTTTTCAGTTTTCAGAAATCATTAGACCCAGTAAGTTCCCTAGATATAAGATATAAGCACGTGGTCCGAGAGTTTCTTACAAATTAACAGAAGTCTGTGCCTTTTGCCTTGTACTGCCAGAGATTAATGATCATTATTCTCTTAGTATCTTGTTAAATTATTGATTTGGTTTGGACTTGTTGTACAGCAGTGAGCCAACACATTACTTTTTTAAATGTAGTTCATAAACTTAGATGCCAACATTGATTAGCATCACACTCAGTGATGGAGGAGGGTGTTAAGCTGTTAGCTGACAAACAAAATGAACAGTTCCTTTGATGTTATGTTAGAGGCAGTTTGAAAAGATCTGTTGGAGCTTCAAGTGTTTTGGCAGAAAGACGTGCCAGCCTTGGTAACATAGTGTGATAGAGGGAGAGCTAGGTAACAGGGGAACTGGACACAACTACACTGGAGGGAAAGAATTGGAAACATGTCCCATAGCAAGTATTGCAAACTTCACCATCTATCACTACTACTAGGAATTAGGAAAAACAACAGTGCAATTAAGCAAAAGAACCCGAGAGGGAAAACACAGCCTTCAGTGTTCTACTGCTTTAATAGAACCATTTTGAACAATACAGAAAAAAGTGCAGAAGCCCCAAAAATTGAATCAACAATGCGTAAATATAAGCTAATCCTTCCGCCACAAAAAGTAGTGCCCCTTTACCATTACAGAGCCATAAACTATGTGAATATCAGGTTGAGCCCAGCTTTTTTCGTGTTTCCAGGTGAAGCTGAATGTGGTTTTGTTCAGTCAGTCTGTAAAGCCTTTCACAGCCTGTCTTTGCTGAATTGTGTTCTGTGGGTTTCTGGCTGCTTCCAGATTGTTTTTTTGATCCAAAAAGCTCACTCAGGATCAAGGACAGATTCTGGATTTGATGTAGTCCTGTGGTCTTCTTCAAAATCTGACCAAACAGGCTGAAGGTCAAAGATTATCTCATAGAAGTTGTCTAATGTGTCCATTTCCTGTTTCTCTATGTGCTGAAGTAGAACCTTAGTAACATTTAGTTGCACCATAAAGAGAGAGCTGTTACTCAGTAAATGGTGCTCAGTGAAGTGATACAGTTATTGTGAATAAATTTGAGAACATTTCTTAAATGATCAGATTATATCATTAGACCTGACTTTTGTATCTGGCTTATTTTTCACATGAGCACTACATTACCAGGTTTATCTTTCATTTTGTTTTTTTAAAAAGTAGAAGAAATTGAGCTTTGATCCTTCACCTTTTCTGTCCTATTTAACGTCTCTAAAATGCAGTCTGCATCTGTTACTACAGCCAAGTGAAACTGAAACTACACTATGAACAAGAATCTTACCAGCATGAACCTAAATTTCTACTCATATTGGCACAAAATGTAACTTAATTCAAATAAGATTTTTCCTGATTTGATTAGATTTTTCTACTTTTGTGCAGTGTAGTGCAGAGCTCATCCTGCTAGGTTGCCTCTAGCATATCATATACTGCAGAAAATGATACAGGGTCAAAACATCTGAAATGTAGTCAAAATATCTAATTTTTCTGAATTTGAGATTCTTGTAAGAATATTATACGATCATTCAAAGTGTACTGTAAAGTGTGACCAAACATTGTACTTGTTTCAAATATTGTTTCTTCTTCTCTAAAATTTTCTGTCATTTGCATCATATTTTCACTAGATAGAATTGCATAAAACAAGTAAAAAACAATAGAAATAGATTGAATACTTTTATAATGATCTTACTACAATCTCAGAATGTGACATGTTACATATATCAACTAGACTAGAGATGTTTTCACTTGCTAAGATTTTCTGCAGTGTGGTGAACATACCAGGATAACTAGCAGAAGTCATAGCATTATCACAGAGTTTTATCGTTAACTTAAACAAATTAATGCATTACTGTGGACTGTGTAGAGTGACCATATGTCCTCTTTTTCCAGGACACATAATGTTTTTTTCCAGAACACGTCCTCTTTTTCCAGGAAACATCTAAAAAGGAGACCTAAAAAGTGTTCACTTTTGCTTTCATGTTGACAGTTCAGTTACAAACATCAGCATGCACACTTTCAAGTATCCCAGCCTTAAAGATTATAAGCTACCAGTAAATTACTAAAAAATGAACATTTTTACGAAGCACTGAAGTACATTTTTGTGTTGATTTTTGCATCTGAGCAATTTGTCTGTTTTTCTCTCCACAGGCTGTTCATTTCATTCAGTCTGAGCAATCCAGCCTTCCAGAGATGTGTTGAAAAACGCTGCTACTTCAAAAACACCAGCAAACGCACCGCTACACCCCAAACCACATACACGGTAGCGCTCACAGTCTCTGCATGGCCCACCCGTACGAGCCGTGGCTGAGGGCAGCACCCCCCGGAGGCCCAGAGGAAGTGGGCATGTCCGGATGGTGGGACCTGCATGGGGGAGCCGCAGGAGGATGGGTGGACCTGCAGGGGGCACCAGGTCTCGGGGGTGGGGGGATGGGTCAGGGGGGCTCAATGGGTCTGCAGCCATCCGTCAGCTCCTACAACCCAGAGGCCCAGATGTGCTGCCTGCCGCCATCCCCCCACCCGTCCCCACTGTACCCACCCGATGGCTTCAAAATGGAGCCACTCGCCCCGGACATGTTGCACCCACCTGGAGTCTCTGCGTCATTCTCCCTGGAGGAGCCACAAGAGGGTGCTGGTGGCTCTGGTTCAAGCCGGCCCAAACCCCCCCGGCGGTCCGGCAGCAGAGCTCCGGGTCAGACCGCCTGCCGCTGCCCAAACTGCCTCAGCGCCGAGTCGCTGGGAACGGCGTCTGCTGGCAATGATGACGACAAACGTAAGCACCTGCACAACTGCCACATCCCAGGCTGCGGGAAAGCCTATGTGAAGACATCCCACTTGAAAGCGCACCTGCGCTGGCACAGCGGTGATCGCCCCTTCGTTTGCAACTGGCTGTTCTGCGGGAAGCGCTTCACGCGCTCCGATGAGCTGCAGAGGCACCTGCAGACGCACACCGGGGCCAAGCGTTTCGGCTGCAGCGTGTGCCCGCGTGTCTTCATGCGCTCTGACCACCTGGCCAAGCACATGCGGGTGCACGAGTCGCCGTGCCAACCGGCCGAGGAGCAGGGAGGCGGGGACAACAATTCACCTGCATCCAGCATCGACGGGACGGTGGCCGGCGCAGGTGGAGCACCCGTGCTGCGTCTGAAGAGCGAGACTGATGCCGGTGGAGATGAGACTGTGGCGCACAGCAGCTAACTGAGCTCAGTTACATCTGCCGATGTTAATGTCGTACTGTTAGCATATGTTGAAAGATGACAACATGAAGTTTGCTGAACACCATCCTGACACTGATTAACTGGTGATGTTGGCTAGATAGCACCAGACATCACTGATGACTGCTACTTGTAGCACTGATAGCATCACTTGGTTAACTCTAGATATCATTGATTACCAATGTGGCTAAACCAGAAATCACTGATTAATACTTTGTTAGCATTACAAGATTAGCACTAGCTGTGAGAGTCCATTGCTATTATTAGCACTGTTAGCATCACCTGGTTAACATTAGATATCACTTACCATTGCTGCTATTAGCTCTGCTAGTATCCCCTGAGCAACACCAGGTATCACTGATTACTGTGTTGTTAGCATTATCCGATTAGCACTAGACATGACACTGCATTGCTGTTATTAGCAATGTTAGCATCAATTGGTGGAGGCTAGATATTGCTGATTAATGCTGCTGTTAGCATTGCTAGCATCACCTGATCAACACTAATATTACTGATTACTGCTGGTGTTCGGAATGTTAGCATTATCTGGTAACACCAACTATCACTGGCTGTTGTTTCTGTTACCATTACCTGATTGGCATTAGATATGACTGACTATTGCTACTATTAGCACTGTTAGCATTCACTAGTTAACATTAAATAACAGTGACTACCACTGCTGTTAGCACTGTAAGCACCATAGGGTCAACACTAGACATCACTGACTACTGCTACTGCTAGTGCAGTTAGCACCTGCTGGTTAACACTAGATATCACTAACTATGACTGCTATTAGCACTGTTAGCACCACATGGTCAACACTAGATATCACTGGCTGTTAGCACTGATTACTGTTGCTGTTAGAACCCCTGGCATCTCAGGGTTTAGACAAGATCTCACTGGCTAAAAGCACAGTTTGTTACTATTATCACTGATTAGCACTGCTGTAAACACTGTTAGCATCACCTGGATAACACTAGATACCACTGAATACTGCTACTATTAGCATTATGTGACTACCACTACTGTTAGCACTGCTAGTATTTCTTGATAACCACTACATATTATTTTGGTTAGCAGTTAGCATCACCTGCTTAACACCAGATATAGTGAAGTACTGCTTCCGTTAGCACTGTTAGCACCTGGTTAACACTAGATATCACTGTTGCTGTTAGCATCATGTGGCTAACGATAGATATCCAAGATTATTACTGTTAGCAGTGTTAGCATAGACATCACTGACTAGTGCTATAGTTAGTGGCATTAATATCAGATAACTATGCATAAGCTTAGCGCTGGTGGTGTTAATACCACTTGATTAACACTGAATTACTGTTAATGCTGTTTACATTAGCACTGTTTTAATAGCAGTAGGGAGCAGCTAATATAGACCTTCAGCATAGGTTTCTGAAAGAATTTTATTTTTAACTAAATTTTACATGAACTGAGCAGCTGGAGAACAGTCTAATTACACACAGACACGACTGACCAGATAAAAAAATTAGCAAAAATATTTGGATAGAGTTTGTGATCTTGAGATGAACACAAGTGGAAGGTGATGTCATGCATTTTAATGTTTAATATTTTTGTGTAATTTATTAGCAAACTGCATAGACACCCACACATGCACAGTTTAACTGATCAAAATTTACTGAAAGCGTATATTAACGTGAATATGTTAATACATATATATTATTAAATATATAATATATAAAATACTGAGATATTTTAAAGAGGAATACAACACACGCGCCTCTGTTTGAGAAGAACTACGCCTGAATACACCAAGTTCCTGCTGGTATATTTAAGGATTTTTTTGTTTGTTTCTCAGAATAATTTATTAGTTAATAGCTGCATATAATAATACAAGGGGCATTTTAGTGAACTTCTAATAGAGGTCCACCTGCACAGTCTCACTCTGACCACAAGAGGGCGACATTTCTACTCTAACACTAGACTCTACAGCACTACACTGTTACAGATCATTAGGGTTTAAAATCTCTTTTATACGTTTTAGACACTGATTAGCAGTTGGAATATTTAAGCAGAAAAGAATAGAATATTAGCTTTTATTTTAATATTGTCATCCATTTTGAATAATGTATAGCATCAGTATGTAATTCTTGTATTTTTCACTCTGTAGATGAAATATAGAGCGTAAGTAAAATGTGTAATATTCCTATTTTATGTTTGTTGTCCCAGCACTATGTTCAAAAATGTTGTAGTTTGATGTTCCATCCTTGTGTGAGCAAAACTATTTTGGCTAAGTTATAATAATTATTTTAATTAAGGTATTATAGGTTGGTCAATAATTAGTGTTAAATATTTACAATGTATGGGTGACATAGATTTTGTTTTGTGTGTAAAGGTAAAGAGTCTCTTGGAAAAAAAATGTTTGAATAAAAACTTGCAATGCATTTTCTTATTAATCATATTTTTATTCAGAAATCAGAGTGTTTATGAATAAATGGGTGGGGCTAAACTGCTGTAGACTGAATGGGTGGGGCTAAACTGCTGTAGGCCGAATGGGTGGGGCTAAACTGCTGTAGGTTGAATGGGTGGGGCTAAATTGCTGTAGGCTGAATGGGTGGGGCTAAACTGCTGTTTCCAGAACAACAACAAAGATCTCAATGTAAAAAATGAATCAGTTCAGTGTGTGAGGTGTGAACAGAGTAATCAGGGAGGTTTGGTGTGAAATGGTTCAGATGTCTTTACAGTGGTGGTGATAGGAACCAGGGGTCGCCATGACTACAACACAAATATAGACATTTTATTTACTATCCAGAACCACCAGTGAACTTACACGAGTCTTCTGAGTTTATATGGAATGTAGATGATGAAAATAGTGGAAAATCTGAAATAATAAGTTTTCTTTGGGGACTATTTTGCCTCACAGCGCCCTGCATGTATCCCTCCACCATGAATGGAGTTTAAGTTCTCTAAACTATCATAAAACAGTGTCTCAGTCATCAGGCAGTGAATTCATAACCATTTCATGTAGTAACTTTCTGTGAGGGAGCTTTTAGAGGTGGACGTCTGGTTCCTATCACCACCACTGTGAACAGTTCTGACTCGGTAAGTTTCTCTAGAACGGAGCGTTTCACACCAAACCACTCTGATTACATCTTAACCAATTAATTATGCAGGGTTGTTGAGAAATCAGTGGAGTTAATTTTTTGTACTCATTTACATTTACGGCAGACGCTCTTATCCAGAGCGACTTACAATTTTTTTTTCATTTTCTACACAAATAGGTGAAGGTAGTGTTAGGAGTCTTGCACAAGGACTCTTATTGGTATAGTGTAGGGTGCTGCCCAGGCAGGGATTGAACCCCAGTCTACAGCATAGAAGGCAGATGTGTTACCTACTACACTATACCAACCACACATCCTACTCCCATTATACACATATTACATGCAATAAATATGTTAAGAAATAGGCTGAGCCTAGTGGGCATCCATCCATCCATCCATCATCTAAACCGCTTATCCTTCTGGGTCGCGGTGGGGTGCTGGAGCCTATCCCAGCTGTCATTGGGCGGACTAGTGGGAATCAATTATTTATAATTATACAATTGTTTCTGTAAATCCCAACTCATGTAATTTAAGAAAGAGTGAACACAATTCGCTTTCAATAGAGCTGTCGACATCTATAAACATTTACATAAATAAACATTTCTCATTAGCCTGATATGAGGTCATGCGCACTTCTAAAACTCAGTGATGTAACTGCTGATAGTAAAGCTTCACAGCAGGTATGAAGCACTGCGTCTATATGGGGTTCATTTTCTAAAAATGCTCATGATCAATGATGTCTGAAGCTTCATTCAGATGCTGATTTAAAAGAAGTGAACCAGCGGGTTCTCATGGCTTTAAACCAATACCATCACTTCTGCATTGATTTAGATTTCATTTATGAATCCCACAGCTCAACTATGACAGAACATGTGAGAGACTGGGGCAAAGTTAGATGTGAATAAGGTTATATATGAGTTTGTCAGGAGATTTGCTAGAAATACCAGCTGTAAACTACAGGGTGATTAAAAAAGATTCATCCAATTTCAAAGTTCCATATTTTTACGACTGTGAGGCGCCTAGGAACCAATCACAATCCAACTGAAAGAGGGGGTCATAGAGTTTCTGTCAGTGGAAGATGGCTCCCTTCAGTCTGAGAGGAGATGCGACCCCTGAGCAGAAAGCGTTCTGCGTTCTCCACTTCAATAAGAGTGAATCCGTCATAACCGTGCAGTGTGATTTTCATGGGCAGTGAAGCTCCAACAGCTCAGAGCGTTCGTCGTTGGTTCCCCAACACTGGATGATCTCCGAAATCGCACTGAAAGAGCCGTGAGTGCAGCGACACCCGACACGCTCAATCCAGTATGGGATGAGTTTGACTATGGCGTTGATGTTGTCTGTACAGCTGGAGGAGGTTCATACTGAGACCTTCTACAATTACACAATAAACTTTATGCTCATTTAAACCATTTACAGTTCACTGCATTGATCTGTAACGATTTACAAGTGAAATAAATGATTTTGAACTCGAATGAATCTTTTTTAATCACCCTGTATTTTCATGGTGACGTCATTTTCAGTTATTGGGCTTTGAACACCATAGTAACTAACTGAAACACCTAACAACCACCCAGCAACACCCTCACAATAATATAGCAACACCCTAACCACCACCTAGCAACACCCACAATAACATAGCACCCACTCAGCAACACTTTAGCACCCACCTGTGATACCACAGCAACTGGTTATCATCACCCTAGCAACACCCTAAAATAACATAGTAACCATTTGTCACTTCATATCAGGACATTTTTGGTGTTTCGTCATGTTTCCCTAAAACTTTACAATGAGACGTGAGCCATGATTTCAGTTTGCCTCAAATGTTCAAACACAGAAGCAGTGGTGGGACAGTGCCCTCTGGTGGCTGGCAGTGGAAACACAGTGTGCTAACATTACAGCTTATAACTCACAATCTAAACACAATGTGCTTTATTTATTTAAATACAGCATTTCAAAACACTATAAACATAACAGAATCTGTAAAGTCTGTAACTTTACGTCTGAGTTACAATAACGGTTTCATAAAACATTTGTTAAACATATGTATTAAATCTGTATTAAATGTATGAACTCATTTCAAAATAAACAATAAAACAAGTCATTACCGAACACGGTTTTATAGTAGTCTTACATTCAGTCATAATTTATTTTAGTGGATTTTATGAATTCCACCTGCATTCTAGATCTTTCTAACTTGGCACAAGCTACTTCATACTTCTTCCGCTTAAAGAAGCTGAACTGCAAAAAGAGAGAGAAAGATAAAAAAAAAACATGAGAAGTTATATGAAGTCATTACAACCCTGTAAATAAACATTAAAATTATAACACGGGCATCCTCACAGCTCAGTATATAAGTGAAAATACGTCAACATATCCTCTCTTAAACACAGCATTGCTCTGCAAATTTTAGCGCACCATTTCTTATTTGTTGAACTGAACATAATCAAACCTCCAGAGTACAAACAATAACATTACACAAGCAGGACAACTTAGGTAGTGAAAGACTGCTGGACAAACATTATATACATTGTCAAACTCATTTATTGACACAAACTACTTTGTGGGACGTGCGATAGTGACTGTCAGTGTAACATTTGGACAGATTGTCAGCGTCAAATGTTAACCCATGTTTTAAAACCCAACAGCAAGGGGCGCTCTATTTTCCCCCTCATTTATTCCTGGATGATGATATCATAACTGTGCTCTGATTGGCTCTTACCTTCCACAGCAGAACGCTGATGATGATGAGCAGAAGGAGCCCACCTGCCGCCCCCGAGCACACGATGAAAATCCGATTGGGAGGAATTACCAGCTCAGCTCTGACGCTCACCTGAGATCAGAGGAACTTTCACTTACAGATAAAATCACACACTGAAAAACTCAGACGTTCAGACCTTCAGCTGGAGTTACACCAGACCGTAAACAGTAAAACACAAAAGTGAAGATACTGTCTAACACAGAGATTCACATCTTTTACAGTGTGGAACAACTTTGACTGACCTCATAGACTCACACCGAACAACTCAAAGCTCATGCATTACAGAAAATCTAAGACTTAAAACTAAATTTAAAAGTACTTTAGTAATTAAATGTATAGTTGATGTATATGTAATGTGAGGGACATCTTGTGGTCATACACTGGTACTACATCAGTGTTTTATTGGCAATAAAACACAAGAAGGAGTGCATTATTGTAAAGAATGATGTTACTCATGATAACACACAACCTCATGAGTTATATTGCTTTTATTCAACTGTTCTTCAAAATAATGAAAAACATTCTCTAATCCCTTCTCCCAAAAAATGTAGTTCCCATTTACTTTACAGAGCCATATAACTGTCTCAATATCAGGTTCAGCTCAGCTTTTTAATATTTGCCAGATTAAAATATTTATCATAAATCACAGCACACATAATCAGTCAACCAATCAGATGTGCATGCAGAACTGAGATTAATGATACAAACATTCAGTACGTATTTTGTAATGGTTTTTTTTTGGGGGGGATGGGGGTGGCGGTTTGCAGACCAAATAAAGACTTTGCGAATGTGGTAATTTTCTTCATCACTTACTGATGTGATGTAGGCTGATATGTTTGAAAATATAATAAAATTCAAGAAGATTTAAGCCATAAATAATATGATGAAATATTATTATTTTCAATATGCTTCATTTTACTCATTATAACTTTTCTTTGCTTTAAATTTCTCAAAATTCAAAAATTTCTGTTGTTTATATGCAGGTTTAAAAGGAACAAATCCAGACTTTCAATGGGGTCTCAGACTTTTGGACCCCGCTGTATATACTTATAAAGAATCAAGTGTAGAAAGTTAGCACTTCCTGCATTTTGGATCTTCAGTTTTACTTCATAAAGCTTCACTCTTTCACAGATGAAAACAGTTGTGCTGTTGGTAGATGATATATATGTGATGTGCCAAATCAAGCACCATGAAACTGATTTACACTGAAATAATATATAACTTTATTATCGAAATTTCACTGTAAAAAGCTATCAGACTTACAGAATTAAATCCACATACTTACAACAGTTCAACACATGAGTAAAACATTGAATTAGCAAATTTTGTACCTGTGCTTGGTGGAATTTGGTGGCATCGTCCTGTAAAACAGGAGAGTGGGAAGATAAGAGAGGAGTAACAGGAAGTTAAAGTGCTATGCTGCTGTCTCATCATGGCTCTTACCTGTGGGCCACTAGATGTCTGACTGTAGCGCCTTCTGTCAAAATCCAGCTTAGCAAAGCTTGTGAATCCGTTCTCCAGACTAAACTTATGGAGCGACCATCTCTGGAGAGGAAAGGCATGGAGAAAGATTTTTTTTAGATCAGATTTTACATCACAACATGTTTATCTTGATAAATAAATGTTGTCATATGGGTTGTTTTGAAGCAAAATTCACAATGATTAGATTTGAGAAAAAAAAAAATCATAGTCTGGGGAGAGGTTCACGACTCTTTCAGACTGCATGGATAAATAATGCAACAATTCAAGAACAATGCAACAATTCAAGTTTGTCAACGTTAAATAGCAAATAATTTGAGGATTTCATTATCTACAGTACATAATGTCATTAAAAGATTTAGAGAATCCAGACAAATCTCTGTATGCAAGGGACAATTTTGAAAACCAATATTGGCTGGCCATGATCTTTGGGCCCTCAGGCAAAACTGCATTAAAAATAGACATGATTCTGTAGGGAAATCACTGCATGGGCTCAGAAACACTTCTGAAAACCACTGTCTGTGAAAACTGTTCATCATTGCATCCACAAATGCTGTTAAAACACTACCATAAAAAGAAGAAACCATATATAACAAGGGTCCAGAAACGCCACCACCTTCTCTGGGCCCGAGCTCATTTAAGATGGACTGAGGTGTGGAAAAGTGTCCTGTAGTCCGGCGAATCAAAATTTGAAACTCTTTTTGAAAAACATGGGTGGTGCATCCTCCAGGCTAAAGAGGAGACAGACCATCTGACTTCTTATCAGCACAAAAGCCAGTATTCATGATGGCATAGACATGGCATGGGTGACATGCACATCTGTAAAGGCACCATTAATGCTGAATGATATATACATGTGTTGGCAACAAATGCTGCCGTCCAGACGACGTCTTTTCCAGGGAAAGCCTTAATTATTTCAGCAAGACAATGTCAAACCACATTCTGCATGTATTACAGCAGCATTGCTCTGTATTAAAAGAGTCCGGGTGCTAAACTGACCTGCCTACAGTCCAGACCTGTTACCACTGAGAACATCTGGCACTATATGTACTGTAAAATATGAGAAATGAGACCCTGAACTGTTGAGCAGCTTAAATCCTGTGTCAAGCAAAAGTGGGAAACATTTCACTTTCTAAACTACAGCAGTGTCTCCTCAGTTCCCAAACGCTTACATAGTGTTGTTAAAAGAAGAGGTGATGAAACATAGAGGGAAACACGACCCTTCACAACTTTTTTGAAATGTGTTGTTGGCATCAAATTTAAAATGGGCAAATATTTTTCAAAAAACAATAATATTTCCCGGCTTAAATATTTGATATATTGATGTTGTTGTTGTATTATTTTCAATTAAAATTAAGATTTAAATGGATCTGCACATCGTTGCATTCTGTTTTCATTCACATTTTTCATAGCATCCCAACTTTTTTGGAAACTGGGTGGTAGAGTAATGTAACAGATTTACCTCAACAAACCCAAACAAACATTTTTTATGCATTTATCATTTGCAATTTGTATAGAAAGTCAATTAAAACATTAAGCTTGACTCACCCCTGTGTAACACTGAGGGTTAAGGTAGGTGAGCTGAGCTTTCAGCTCAAACTTAACAGCAGATTCTTTCTCCAGACAGAAGGACGAACACTCAAACCTTACACAGCTCATCTGCTTCAAACACAACTGGAGTAAACAAAAACAAAAATCCGCATTAGAATAAAACAGTAGACAATATCAACCCTTAATAATAATTAATATTAAACATTTCAGAATCTGAAAGTTTCCTAGACGGTTATACTGATCTTGATCTGAAAGGTTCCCAATAACAGCCAATGAAAACAAACCTTTTCAGTTTATTGAGTTTAAGTCAAGGGGACAATTCAGTGCCTGTATAATGTAAATTCCAAAAATGTGTCATTAACAGGCCTGTGAGGACAGATGGGTTTATGCATATTTACACACAATTTGCTATTTATTTGAGACACAAAAGACATCACAAAATATATACCCCAGGAGTTGATTCTGAGGGCAATTTTATTTGCAGTTGGAAAAACACAGTGGCCCTTTTTCATCAAAGAATTGCTTTGCATAAAAGTTGCATAAAAGAATGCAGATTTGTCTGCCTTTAATGATGCGCAAGCTACTCTGTGTCTGATTCAGGAACATTTTGTTTGACCTTTCAGGCTGTTAAATATTTACGCTCTAATTTACACACATTCCTACAATCAGTTTGAGCATACAGATACATCAAAGATCAATTACATAATAACAAAACTGTCAGTGAAATCTGTGTGTGCTCATTTTACAATCACATTTGACTATATTGAGGAATAAAGGCCAATAAGTGCAAACTGGATAATTTTAAGATCCACCTTTATGCAGAAAACACTGTTCTGTATACATCAGGTTCTTAGCCATTCTAGATTATATCTAGTCTGATTTGTGCTTTTAGTAGTACTTGAAATTAGTTTACCTCAAATAAACAATAAATTTCAAAATAAATAAAAAATTTCACCAGCAGTGCCTTAATGTACTAATTTGAGTAAAAAACAACTGTACAATTAACTTTTGTTAAGTATTATCTATGGTGTCATTGTCGGTGGCGCAGTGGCCTCAGAACAAGAAGGGCCTGAGTTTGATTGCCCTGGGGTTGACACTTCAACACAATGTAAATTGAATTAGTAATCCTGGGTGTGTGAATAATAACATACATATTTTGCTGTGTTTATCCTTGTTTACATAGAGAAATAATACAATGAATTAAATATTTTAAAAAAAGAATAGACTAATAGTGCTTATGCGTTTTCACAGAATGTTTTAAATCAAAGGCATGGCTTACAACAGAGTTTTTTTTCCTTTCTGATGCTGCAGTCTGTCAGGTTCTACAAAGAAAGTTTTTTAGTATAACTAATGATTTATGAATTTATGAATCATTCAAAAAGGTAAAGGAAACTGAATGAATGAATGAATGAATGAATGAATACCTGTGATACAGTAATGGTGTGCTGTTCTAGGATAAAGTTCTGCCCAATCTGAGATGGCATAATAAACTTTACTGAAACAGGTAGACCCTTTAATCCCAGATTCCTCACCTATAAACAGATGCATATAAACAAATGTAATATATACATATGTATAAAACATCTCGGTAACACTTTCTATGAATGTCACGTTTGCAAGCATCTATAAACACATTTATAACATGTTATAATGCATTCATACAGCATTATAAACATGATTATACACATTTATAAAAATGAATTACACTTTATAGCCATGTTTATTATATATTATGAATTGTTAACATAAAGCATTATAAGTAATGTTGATAACATGCTATGCTGTCAGTGCCAGTCCCAGCTTGGAGAGCATAATGTAAAGACAAATACCAAGCTAACGGTGGTGTACATTGACTTTCCCACATTGGGTAAAACACTGATGGCAGCTCTAGTTTAAACTCTGACATTTGAAGCCTGTAATGTGCTTTACTGTGAATGTTTTAGTGTTTCAGTAAATCCTTCAGTAAATACTTCAACTTGAAGCCTCACTCTTAACACTGGAGGAGGCTTTAGTACAGTATGCTTCACTTTACTTAGAGCGGACAAATACGACTTATGAGCTCTTATAATTTGTTATGATCAGTACTTATAGTGTATTTTGTTAACAATTCATAATGCATAATACGCATGGCTATAACGTGTAATGCATTTTTATAAATATGTATAGCCATGTTAATAATGCCTTACGAATGCATTATAACATGTTATGAATGTGTTTATAGATGCTTACAAAGGTGACATTCATAGAAAGTGTTACCAACATCTCTTTGATCTATATTACCTATTTCACTACCTTTTAAATGAATGTGTAGTAGGTGGGTTGAAGTTATAGTAGTGAGGTAGGGATAAATTTAGAGGGATCTGTAGTAGCATTGGGGTAAATTTCGAGGAGTCTGTAGTTGGTGGTTTATCTGCAGAGGAAGCTGTAGTGGGATGGGATAACTTTAAAGGGGTCTGTAGTGGAATGGAGGTAGTTTTGAGGGATTATTAGTGGGGTAGGAGCAACTTTCGAGAGGTCTCTAGTTTTTAGGGTATCTGTAGATGAATCTGTAATGGGGTGGAGGTAACATAGGGATCTGTAATGGGGTTGTAACAAATAGAGGAGTTTGTAGTTGGTGGTATACCTGTAGAGGGATCAATAGTGGGGTACAGATAACTTTAGAGGGGTCTATATTGTGGTGGTGGTAATTTTTAAGGATCTGTAGTGGGGTGGAGTAAATTTACAGGGGTCTATATTGAGGTGGTGGTAATGTTGAGGTATCAGTAGAGGTGTAGAGGTAACTTTATAGGAGTCTTGAGATGATGGTAATTTTAAAGCATCAGTAGTGATGTAGGGTTAAATTTAGAAGACACTGTAGTTGGTGGTGTATCTATCAAGGCATCAGTAATGTGGTAGGGGTCTGTACTGAGGTGGTGGCAATTGTCAGGGATCTGTAGTGGAGTAGGGGTAACTTTATATGGGTTTGTATTGCGGTAGTGGTAATTTTGAAGTATCAGATGTGGAGTAGGGGTAACTTTAGAAGACTTTGCAGTTGGTTTATCTGCACAGGTATCCATACTGGGGTAGGGGTAACAGTAGCAGGGTCTATACTGGTGTAGAGGTAATTTTGAGTGATCTGTAGTGGAGTAGGTGCAACTTTAGATGGGTCTGTGACGGAGTGAGACATTTAGAGGAAGAGAGGGGCCACGCAGTGGATTTAGAAGCCACTCACCATATAGACAATGTCAACAGGCTTTGGGCCTTTGTCTTCCAGAGAGAAATTCAGATAGGTTGCACACTGCTCTCTGGGAAATAGAGAAATTAAGAGTTACAGTGCTGCAGTGGCAGAACTAAAATACAGCAGTGTTATATCACAATATCACAATATCAGACAACAACAACAACAACAACAACAACAACAACTGATAAAAAAGATCATCTATGCGAACGTCTATGCAGAATTCAATACAAAGGCATAAGAAGTGTTATGCTTGTGAATGTCCAGCAGGTGGGAGTAAAATTCCATTAATGACAAGAATACTAAAGCTCACACACAGATCACATGGTCATTAAAATATCATACTTTCACCATCTTTTCCAGTTACTTAATGGCTAGAAGTGACCTTCCCTCTACTCTGGCAATGTTTCAGTAGTGCAGTTTCCTCTTGCTGTCTGTTCAATAAAAGAGCATTATATATAATACATATACACACACACATAAGCACAATGTGTCCTGCTTCTTTTTAAAACACTGTAACCACAGTATTATTTGAAGGTACTATCAGTGTATGATGCTTATGAAGGGAAGCCAAATCAAGAACTTTGAATTAGATCAACTGGATAAGCACATGTGGCCACAGTGAATATAATTTACTACAAATTAAAGAGCCCTCCAGTACCTGTTCACCATAAACTAACTGTAATTTATTTTAGACAAGAGAAACATCACTTATATTGTAAGCAATGCACAAACACAACCAAACAGCAAACACCTTGAATGAAAAGCAATGCAACCATCAAGTCCTTTAATTATTTTAGACTATTTTAGAGCAGCCAAATCAGGCACTCCCAGGTCTGCAGCAGCAACAGCAGAAAATGTTTCTGAAAATCAGGAGCAAGCCTTACTTGAGCTATCAAGTTATAATAAACATGTACCTCAATTTCTGAACTCACTACACTACTTCCCCCTTAGAAAAGTCCTCACCCTCAAAGAACCACAAAGTCTCTGAACCAAACACGGAGGCACTCCCACCTTCTTGGGTGCATCAGAGTGGGGGACCCCCTAACTTGGGGAGTAGTCTGCACTGACTGGGGTTGGGGAAAAGCTTTGTAAGGGAATTAAGTTCAGTGGGGGCTCTCCATGCTCCTTTAGCCACCCTGCCCAGGCTGGACAAAGCTCCTGACTGCTCTAGCACTGCTGCAGGGGACTGAGAAAGCACTTCCCTGGCATGGTCTCCCTGTGGTATGGGGCAGCCCCTGTAAGGAGCCAGCCTGTCATTGTGTAGTGCCACTTTGTGCCCATGGGGTGGGAGTTACACTCGGTACACGACTGCTCCTAACCTTTCTAGAACCCAGCCTAGTCCTACCCAGTGGCTGTCCAATCTCTTTGGTCTGTAGACCATACAAGCTCCCCTACTGCAAAGTGCCAGCCATGAGCATGCAAGTCATAGTTTCTTTTCTGTTGCATGCTTGAATTCAGCAGCTCCTTCCTATTATGTGTGTGCTGTGTCTGTGTGGTCTTGGAGCCACCGGAAGTACTCTGGGCCTGCTGGTTCTGGTGGGGTGTCTGGGGGTGACCAAAAGCCAGTTCCATGTCCTGATTTCTCTCTTGGCAGGGGTACACATGACGTTAAATCTTCATGCTGGTGAGTGGATGTGAGAACAGCTAGGTGCTCCTACATAGTAGCGAACACCCTGGATTCAAAGTTGTGCAATTGGTCACTATGAATATACAGGTGAACCCGAAACCTACTGAAGATTCTCCAACCAAGGCATTGATAACAGTCCCGACCTTCCAGCCTCCAGGCCTCTGCAATCTATGGCAGTAGATGCTTTCCACCAGCAGTGTATTGAAATGGCCCTACTATGTCATCTCCAAACCATTGCATGGGCTTGCCAAATGGAAACTGCTGCAACTGGGTCCAGGACTGCCCTTGGGGTTCTTTGAATGCAGTACACATGCAAAACCCACTCTATGAAGAGTGTCAAACTCCAGGTGGGACTGTTGTTGTGCACTCACTGCATCACTGGCTGCAGGTCTGGGTCCTGCATTTGCTGATCAGCCCACTCCTTGCTGTCATGCCTTCCCCTTCTCTCAGCTCCTGCTCTCTGGCTTCCCGATGCTCATAGTACTTGCATGCTTGTTCACTACATGGACACAGGGGCAGGGCATCAGCATTACTGTGTCACTCACTGCACTGTGGGCTATAATGAATTCATAGGGCAGACCTCCTGCCCTTCAGGCTCCCTTAAGGTCATTAGTCACTGAAAAGAGGCATCATCAGAACATAGGAAAGACATGAAAGACCTGCATCAGCATTAATGTGTCACTCACTGCACTGTGGGTTATAATGAATTCGTAGGGCAGACCTCCTGCCCTTTAGGCTCCCTTAAGGTCATCAGTCACTGAAAGGAGGCATGATCAGAACATAGGAAAGACATGAAAGACCTGCCACACATGTAGCACTTGAAGTGCCCAGTAGCAAGGATAGTGGCCAACAGGTCCTATTAAGTGACACTCAGCTTTATTCATTATTCTACTAAAGTAGGCCACAACTCTGTCTTTGTCAGGCCAATTCTATGATAGACCTCTCTCAGCTGGTGCATGTGTTTAGGATGAAGGTCAGGTTGAGGTCCAGGGGTGTCAGGATAAGTGTTCTCATTAGGGTTTGCTTCAGGGCCTCAAAAGCTGACTGACAGTCCCCTGACCAGTTAAAGTCTTGCCCTTTTTAAGTAAGTTAAGTTACTCTTATTAATCCCACAATGAGGAAATTTCACCTCCGCATTTAACCCATCTGTGCAGTGAAACACCACATACACACTAGTGAACACACACACTAGGGGGCAGTGAGCACACTTACCCAGAGCGGTGAACAGCCCTATCCACAGCGCCCAGGGAGCAGTTTGGGGTAGAGTGCCTTGCTCAAGGGTACTTCAGTCACATACTGTGGGCTCAGGGGATCGAACCAGCGACCTTCCGGTCACAAAGCTGGTTCCTTAATCTCCAGGCCAGGACTTTTTGGAACAACTTGTACAAGGGAGCATTGATGAAAGACAACACCAGCACAGACTTACTGCAGTAAGGGGCTAGCCCTAAAAAGCTTTTCAGCTGCCTCTGAGTAGCAGGCATGAGCCTCTTGTGTATGGCATGCACATTGTCCTACCATTGTGAAGCCTGCACGTTTTCCCAAGGCTTGGGCTGTAGCCTTTTGCTGGCCCAAGGGGAGAGGTCGTACCTGCTGCTGTATTGGTGTGACATTCCCAGTGTTGATGTCATGCTGTACTAAGTGTGTCTGCCCCAGTTCCTCTTGCAATGCAAAGCGGTCCTGAAATTCCACTAAGATCTGCCATAACATTTCTCATTGCTGTTCATCCAACTCACACAGCAATGTGATTCCTGTGTTGCTGGGCTCTTGTCAGTGAGCAATTTGCTTGCCACCGCATTCCCTGCAACTCATTGCAGAATGGAAGCTGCTGTGTAAGTCTAAGCCTAATTGCTGTATTTACTGGTGAAGGCATTTTTTTCTTTGTCTTTCCTGTGTGCCGTCACACCCCCATTCCAAATGCCATGGCTTTTTGGGCTTCTCCCCCAGGGCTTGTGGGAATACCCCCCCCTCCCTTCGTCCCTGCCTGATGACGATTTGCTGCTTTCTTTTGCCATTTTGCCTTTTGTGGGACACGCACTCTTCCTGCACACTCACACTGTGTTTCTGGTGGCTTCATCATCAGCACATGCTCTCCCTTTGAAGCTCAGTGTGGCACTTGTGAGGTCTACCTGGCACTCATTATTTCTCAGAAAATTGAAGTCCAGAATGCACATTTTGCACTTCCACAATCCAGACCAAATGGCACACATTCTTGGCCCAGACCATTAGTCCATTAGACCATTAGGTCAGTCACCCCCCTCCCTTCACAGGTGCCAACTCATCAGTCATGGTGCATAGGTGGAATGTCATGTCTTCCAGCTCTTCCACCAGAACCACTTCAGGATGTGCCCCATAACAGTAGACCCTGTATTTATTAGCACGTGCACAGGACCCCTTCACTGTGGATGGAAATGTGGCACAAGTCTGACATTTGACCCATGCTGGTTACTGTTTGCTCACTGTTTGGGCTGTACTTTTTGGCTAGGAGAGTGTTCATCTGGTCATATTTCCACTGGCTAACATACAATAATCATATTTGTGCCTGTAATGCGTCAGAATAACTCAGACGCTCACGGTTAAAAAAAGAGAGTGAGGCTTTAATGTTATTTAATGAGTCATAATCCAATATCGTGGTCCAAAAGCAGGCGAAGGTCAAATTCAGCAAAGGCAAGCAACACAAAAAGACAAACATAAGGTGAACAAAGTCCAAAGGGCAAAGGCAAAAGTCAAAAACAGCAAACAGAGTCGAAAACCAGAAAAATCACAAAAGACAGAAGAATATAACGCTCAGTAGCTCTTGGGAAAAGAAGCAATACCTTGCAAGGAACTAGACTAAAAGCCCGGGCTTTATACTAAACTAATTATATGAGAACAGGTGAAATCAGTTAATACTCCGGTGACAGAGAGCAGTGATTGGAGCGAGATGGAGGGCTGAGAATCATGTGATTCCCCTGGGGGTTCTGGGAACTGGAGTCCCTAGAGACCTCAGAGCCTGATGGATGCGTGACACAACCCCCCCCCAAAGAGTCCGGGTGGCTGGCCAGGACGACCACCACGCCCTCGACCGGAGACCTGAACAGGAGTAGACCCAAAGCTGCCACGGCGCTGGACAGGAGGTCCATTGGATTGTGGATGATAGCCAGATGTTAAGCTGATAGAGACCCCCACGTGTTCAAAAAAGGCTGACCAGACTTTAGAAGTGAACTGAGGACCTCTGTCAGACAAAATGTCCTCTGGGATGCCAAAATAACGAAAGACCTGGTTAAACAAAGTTTCAGTTGTCATGAATCTGACACCACGCGAAAATCTATCGACTATAGTGATAATTGTGGTAAAGCCTTGAGATTCAGGAAGGTCAGTTACAAAATCTAATGCTATGTGGGACCAGGGTCGTATGGCATGGGCAATGGAACGAGTTTACCAGCGGGTAAGGTCTTACGAGTCTTACACTGAGAACATATAGAACAGGAGGATGCAAATGAATGAACGTCCTTGTTCATGCTTTCCCACCAATATCGGTTGGCCAATAATTGTTGCGTGCGTGTCTCCCTGGGGTGACCTGAAGTGAGAGAGGAATGTGCCCATGTAGTGAGTCTATCCCAGAACTGGCTTGGGACATACAGCTTTTCAGAGGGACACTGACTGGGTATTTGGCTATCCCTTAAGGCCTCTTCAATCTCATCATCTATCTCTCAACGTATAGATGCTATGTCAATATGTGGAGGCAGAATGGGTTCATTTGTAGACCAATTTGTCTCTACTCTATCCTCTTGATATATTCTAGAAAGGGCATCTGCCTTAGTGTTTCTAGAGCCAGGACGATAAGTTATACTGAAGCGGAATCTAGAAAAGAAAAGAGACCATCTAGGTTGGCGAGAGTTAAGGCGTTTAGCATTGCGTAAATACTCTAAATTTTTATGATCCGTCAAAACCACAAAAGGGTGATTAGCTCCCTCCAACCAGTGCCTCCATTCTTCCAATGCTAACTTGACAGCAAGCAACTCTCGGTCTCCTATGCCATAATTCTTCTCTGCGGGTGTGAGCTTGTGTGAATAGAAGGCCACTGGTTGGAGTTTAGGTGGATTGCCAGACCTCTGAGAAAGCACAGCCCCTATTCCTGTCTCAGAAGCATCTACCTCTACTACAAACGGCTCAGAGGGATCGGGGTGCTTTAAAATAGGGGCAGTAGTGAAGGTGTCTTTTAATTTTACAAAAGCTTCTTCAGCGTTCTTGGTCCAGGTCAGTTTTCTAGGATTACCTTTGAGTAAGGCTGTCAGAGGGGCAGCAATGCTGCTAAAATCTCTGATAAAGCGGCGATAGAAATTAGAAAACCCCAAGAATCTCTTCAATTCCTTTATGGACGTAGGAGTAGGCCAATTCACTACTGCTTCTACTTTATTGTCGTCCAGTACCACCCCATTGGCGCTAATGACATATCCCAAAAAGGCAATGGATTGCAAATGAAATTCACACTTCTCACCTTTTACAAAGAGATTGTTCTCTAGGAGAGTTTTTAGGACTGAACGAACATGTTTTACATGTGTTTTGAAGTCAGGAGAGTAAATCAAAATGTCATCTAGGTACGCTATAGTGTATTTCCCTATCTTGTCTCTCAGAATGTCGTTAATGAAAGCTTGGAAGATGGAAGGGGCAATAGAGAGGCCAAAGGGCATTACCAAGTACTCATAGTGCCCCCTAGTGGTCACAAAAGCAGTTTTCCACTCATCACCCTCTCTAATTCTTATCAGATTGTATGCACTGCAGAGATCTAATTTAGTGAAAAATTGGGCTCCTTGTAACTGTTCTAATGTAACAGGAATGAGAGGAAGAGGGTAAGTCTTAGTGATCAGACCTCTATAATCAATACATGGGCGTAAACCTCCTTTTTTCTTTACAAAAAAGAATCCTGAGGCTGCGGGCGAAGTGGAGGGTCGAATAAAACCTTGGTCTAGGGCTTCTTGGATATACGTGTCCATAGCTCGTTCTTCTTGTGTTAGGGGGTAAAATCAGGATTTGGGCAGGACAGGATTTTCAACCAAGTCAATGGCACAATCATAGGGGCGTTAAGGAGGTAATTCTGTGGCGTTATTTTTATTAAACACCTCCTTTAGATCAGAGTATTCAAGGGGAATGTTAACGGTGGTATCAGCATTGGGACTCTCTACTAAAGTAGACCTAACGGCTGCCATAGGGATTGTAATACAATCTCGAAAACATTGCTCAGACCATTTTAAAATGTCATGTTCAGGCCAGGAAATTGTGGGGTCATGTTTCTCTAACCATGGCAAATCTAGAATAATTTCAAATTCAGAATTGTCCAGAACTAAAAAGCACATGAGTTCACTGTGAAGAGCACTTGTCTCCAGAAGCACAGGTTCAGTTTGTGTAGTGATGGATCCAGCTCCTACAGGACCTCCATCCAGGGCTGCAATGTTCAATGGGGTTCTGAGGGTCTCCACTGGGATTTGTAGTTGTTCGACCAGATGAGTGTGGATGCAGTTACCCTCAGCTCCGGAATCTATCAGAGCTGGAACAACAAGAGAAACCTGGTGACAGCCAACAATAACAGGTAACAGAAATGATTTTGAAACCAACCCCTTTGTGGGAACACTTACCACATTAGCACATGGAGTATTCTCCACGTGCTTTCCCGGGGTCGGCGCCAAAGTTTTATGTGGACGGACTTGGCAGTCACGGACGAGATGACCAGCACCGCCACAGTGCAGACATAGGCCCTTAGTCAGCCGACGAAGCCTCTCCTCCTTGGACAGACACGAAGAGTCACACTGCATGGGTTCATCGACTTCTTTCTTCTCACTGGGTTCACGGGCTGTCCATGTTCTTGCAGTCATTTGGTTGCCTTGTTTAATTTTACGTTTATGAGCTGATCTAGACGTATAGACAGAGTAAAAAGTTGATCTAAGGTCAAGTTTCGTCTCTACACGCCAGTTCGGTCAGGATCTCAGGGTTCAGTCCTTGACGAAACATAATCAAAAGAGCAGCCTCGTTCCACTCACTGCCAGCGGCCAGGGTGCGAAACTCTAAAGCGTAGTCAGCTACAGAGTGATTACCCTGATGCAGCTTGCACAACAGTTCTCCACTTACTTCGCCATCATGTGGGTGATCGAAAACCAGCTGAAACTCCTTCAGAACTGAGTATACGAGACAGCGTGGAATCTTTGCCAGCTCGCAGTTGCCCATTCCAGTGCTCTATCGGCCAAACGTGAGACTATGAACGATATCTTAGCCTGATCCAAGCTAACGGGAGAGTTATCGAAAAAAATAGAGCACTGAAACAAAAATCCTGGGCACTTATCTGGGTCTCCATCAAATTTCTCGGGTTTACTTACTGGAAATCGTGGGGCAGGTGCCTCGGCTTGGGCTGGATAGCTGGCTGGGCTCGTTTCTGGTTCAGCGGGGCTTAGGGTCTGAAGCTGGTCGGCGAGACCTTTAACGCTAGCCACTAGCTGTGCTAACTGGGCTTGTTGCTGACTGTTGTTGAGCTAGCGACTCGAGTGAATGCGTTACCCCGGTTAACACTTGCTGGTGACGACCAAGCAAATGGCCCTGCTCAGCAAGAGCTTTCTGAAAAGTCTCCGGATCCGCCGTCTGCATGGTAGGCGAGGTATTCTGTAACGCGGCAGAATAACTCAGATGCTCGTGGTTAAAAAAAAAGAGAGTGAGGCTTTAATGTTTGAGTCATAATCCAATATCGTGGTCCAAAAGCAGGCGAAGGTCAAATCCGGCAAAGGCAAGCAACACAAAAAGACAAACATAAGGCGAACAAAGTCCAAAGGGCAAAGGCAAAAAGGCAAAAGTCAAAAACAGCAAACCGGAAAAATCACAATAGACAGAAGAATATAACGCTCAGTAGCTCTTGGGAAAAGAAGCAATACCTCGCAAGGAACTAGACTAAAAGCCTGGGCTTTATACTAAACTAATTATATGAGAAAAGGTGAAATCAGTTAATACTCCGGTGACAGAGAGCGGTGATTGGAGCGAGATGGAGGGCTGAGAATCATGTGATTCCCCTGGGGGTTCTGGGAACTGGAGTCCCTAGAGACCTCAGAGCCTGATGGATGCATGACAGTGCCTACATTCACCATGTAGCTAAATGGCTAAACAGTGGATCTAAGTTGCTAACCACTACTCCAAACACCACATTATCTTTCACATAATTTAAAACATGATGCAGCAACATTTAAGAAAATGCAATTGACTTACAGACAAATAATTACCAAGGGGAGGACATAACAAGCTACTTTTAGGCAATGCAGCTGAACAGCAGCTGCCTGGAGGACAACTTCAGATGATATTTCCAGAACATTCTTCTTTTGCATTTTAGAGCTATATGCACACACTTATAGAACTACCACATGCCCTAGACTATGTAGGGCAGGCATTACAGGATGTGTCTGTGCACTGACCTTTTCCATGGCCTCTTGCAAGTCATTAGAGGTTAGCTAGCTATGTGTGGACATGCAGCTCAACCGGAGACAGCACCCTGACGAACTGGTCAGAGGCTAGCTCAGACTGTACATTAGGTGGTATGTGAACATATGCCCATCTTAATATCATTAGTTAGGGCTCTTAATGGCTCTCCTGCCTGTCTTTGGCAGTCACACAGTTCAGATCTAAGGAGCTCAGCTGGAAACACGATCCAAAACACCTCTAGAGCTCCCCAACTAATGCCATGTAATCAGACCTGTCACTAGGGTGAAGCAGCAGCATCAGTTAAACAAAGCATCAGCTGCAAGGCTTTCTGTTCATCGGACCACTCATGCAATTTGGCTATTAGTTCAAATTGTGCATGGAAGGCTTCCCATTCTGCTTTGCCGAAGTATTTAGCGGTCTTTATACTCATCACTAAGCATCGTCCCTGTGCGCCGCCATCTTTGTTTACATTCATGGTTTGGGTTTCTGTTGCCCCACCCGAAGCTTGGGGCAGTGCGGGCTCATGGGTAGTTTCAATGCTTCAAAGTCTCTTTTCACATGGACAGAGTGCTAGTGGCTAGTGGCTGTGTAAGCCAAACATCTCCTGGTGGTGAGTGTCTTTCTTCCTGATGCCAAATGTAGCATTTAATGCTACTGAGGAAGACACAGCAGTTCCACACAGACTGTTGAGCTTTATTTAAGGCTATGTTTGGCTACAGCCTTGACTCACACATGGAATGTTTTTTGCTAACAATTTGCTTTAAGCCTCACTGTGTCTGCATTGCTCAGCCATCAGCGACAGACTGAACATAACAAACTGAGGCAATATTGGCCAGTTTCAAGCTAGCTCAGATATTGATTTCACAAAACACCACATTGAGACCCTTCCTGGAGTGGGTGTGTGCAGTCAAGAGATGAGTTTTGGTTTATACCTTTGTGAAAAAACTTTACAACACAGAAATGTTACTCACAAGCTGATGGCCACATCTACAGCGAACTGAACTGGCAGAGTTTTTGTCACTGTTCCACTGGTTTGGTTACCATTGTTACTACTGTAAACACATAAAAAAAGAATTAAACTCATTCTCACATAGAGCATAAAACAGAGTAGTAGTTCATTAAATGGAACTGCAGTCTGAAAGACTCCTTCACTTACATACACTAATGTTTTCCATTGTAAACTTAAATTACATTTGTCTTTTGATGCATTAGATAACACATTACACAACAGCCTGAAGAAACTGAGAATGATCCTATGTGCTTTACCAATATGATTGTAATTACCTGTTGGCAACAAGAGTCATCTCCATCGTGTCACTCCAGCTGTAGGATCCAGAGATACGAAACGTAGCCCGGAATGTTGCCTACAAAATGTAATGGATAATCATTATCATACTATACACCTAAGTAGTGCTGCAGTTGAGGTTAAACAACCAAATCTTTGTTCTTTGACTCAACTGTTGGGACATTATGTGGAAATTTGACAATATATAGGTGTATACATTACTACACGTCAGAGTAACAGTACAGTATAATGCATTATCAACCCTGCCACTGGAGGTCTACCTTCCTACTAAGCCTTGCTCCACAAACAGTCTGCCAAACCTACTTCAGCTAATTAACATATTCAGAAGTTTTTGTTTGGGTGGATCAAATGCATTAGTGATAGGTAAAGGGCCAGAAACAAGTTGGAACTAAACACTGCAGGAAAGCAGATTTTCAGGAGGAGAGTTTGTGAGCACTGGTATAGTGCCTTTCAAAGATAGTTGGTTAATATTTTAAATCCTGGATATCTATCAAAATGTCCAAAGATTGCATTAGATTTTTGAAAAATATCAGGTTGTCACAAATACAGTATATCTCTTACGCTGGTGCCTTTGCGGTACACTGGTAAACTGATGCTGCAGGTGGTTTTATCCAGAGCACCATCATCTTGATCTCCACAACTGCTCAGAGTCCTCCTGCTGGCCTAGAATAGGCATTACAGGTACTGTTTCATATCACAACAGTCATTTCTCTCAGGAGCATCACACTGCGTACAGCAGTTTCAAAATATGCTTAAATACAGTAAATTCACTGATGTCACAGCCATCTATGGTCAGGAGTCCAAGAAGGCCTAATTGGCCTCACTCTCTCTGGATTGGTATGTGGCATTTGTAATGACTAATTACAAATTAGAAATTTGGGTAAGAAAAAAAATCATGTATGGTGGATTATGTGCAGGCATACGAGAGAGCTCTGCTGGCAATTGGCAAAACAAAGTTGCCAGTCTGATAAGATGCATCCTGAAAATCTAAATTTGTTTCTACCATTTATCCATGTGACTTATCCTCTCCAGTCAACCTGTAAATATTTCCAAATTAGCCAAGCCAAGTACTTTCTCATCATCAAAGGCACTAAGTGCAGGTTGCTAACATTTTCTGGGGTCAGTAACAGTAACAGAGTAGTTTCACTGGGACTGTTGTCTTTGCATTAATGATTCTAATCAGGATTAGCTGTACCTTAATAGTGTCAAACTTGGAGAGCGACAGGCCCTCTGGGTAGCGAAGCTCCACACTGGTGTTGAAGGAATCATCTCCTTTATTCAGCAGAGAAACGGTGATGATGAAATATGACTGATCCACCACCAGCAAAGTCCTGTTCCTGAAAGTGAACAACAAACAGCTGATAAAGCTGATAAACACAGAGTTTCACACATTTCATCTTCAGATCCACCTGTGTGTGTTTGAGTCTGATGATATTCTCACAAGAAGTCAAAGTCCAGCTTTAGATCTGCCACACAGCTCACATTCCCACAGTTTCTTTGGAAGGGAATCTGGAACCACAGGAGCAAACAGATCAAACAGAGGCCAGAAGTGAATAGCTGAAAAGTCAGACTAAAAAAAGATGACAAAGCCTCACTTTTATTGCTGATCCAACCAGATTGATATTTCATAAACCATTCATCTCAGAGAGCAACTCTAACTCAGCTATTCAGCTCAAAGATTGAGTCTAGCACTAAAAGTACCAGATGCCTTGTCTGATTACAGGATTGTTGCCACCATTTGTTAGTAAGCAAATAATCCTGCCTAACATTTGTGTTAACTCATGCTTGAAATATTCCCACTGTAGCAAGCAGTGTTATTGTAATTAATGTTAAAAACAATAGCTAACTAAGGGTGTATTTGAGTCAGAAACTCAATAAAAGGGATTGAGCAACTTCTATTTGAATGCTTGAATGTTTACAGTAGGTTTAGTAAGAGTTTGAGGTGTGGTACACTCTGAGGATGTGCGATGACCTCACTTAGAACCTCACTAGAATCATTGCCACATTGTTCTATCACACTTTATATGACCCCAGTTGGCCAACACCACTGCAGAAGGAGGGCTGACAGACACATGGCTCACCTCCGCATTAGCAGTTGTTCTGCTGTCAATGTCAAGGACAGCATTGGAGCTGCTTGGCTGCTGACCAGCCTGGGAGAAATTAAGCCAGATGAACACAGGAGACACTGTGTCCGTTACACATTTCTGAAACAGGAAGACAATATGACTTGCAGTGGTATGTAGACGGTCATATTATCAGTGGAATGCAGATGGAGTGGTTAGAGCAATAGTTCCAACCCTGATCCTGGAGTTAAAGCAGAGTTTAGCTAAAACTCTGCTCTGACAAATCCAGCCCTTCAGAAACATTTTAGGTGCTAAATTAGGATGAGATTTTAAAAACGATGGTAGAGTCACATACTGGCATGTAGACAGTGTGATTGAAGCAGGAATAATGTGAGTCCAACAGCACAGAATTTAGGAAACTCCTGGACGTTTTATCTTTCGGAAGGAAAAATGCTCTACTACTCCATGTTCTCGCAGTGTCTGCTCTGAGCTCATATGACACATTCAGACCACTGCTTACTGCTCCTAAGAGGAATAGAAAAAAGGTTCATGTTCATGTTCATGATTAAAGTGAACTATTCATCCAGATATGCGTGCTCCAGGGGGCCAGTTGCACCAGCAAGGCTTATACCCAGTTGTAAGTTAAGTCGGTCGTAACTTTAAGACTGTTGTGCCAACAGGTTGTAAGCTGAAAAGACACTACAAAAACATACTTCCAGAGCAAACCTCTATACAGAGCATTGAGAAGAGCTGTGATGTTTTAGGGGTGAGACAAGATGGAGAGGGTCACCAACCCCAAAAAACATCTTTAAATGGTCACTGTTCAAAAAGGTTGAAAAACTCTGTTCTACTGAGCTCTGTTCTTTTGAACCAGCATGTGTTGACTTTTTTAATTAAGCTATTAAGATGTTTATCCATTAGAGTGACTTTAAGCTACTCTATAACTTGATCAGTTTGCATGTTTCCTTGTTGGTGAAATTACCTCTGCTTTTGCCAGTAGCAGGTACGCACATGCAGTTGTTTTGCTTAGCAACCCTGATTGCTTAGCAACTGCCATTGGTACATATGTTTTGACATGAATTTGCACCATGAAAACCAGTCTTAAAGTGTGTCCCAATTCAGTGGATGCAGGCTACGAAGCTGTGTCCTTCGAAGGCTGTGTAGACCTGCGAAGGCTTAACCGAAATGAGGTGCTCTGCTCTACAACAGATTTCCGTTTGTGCCACAGCACTGCTGTTCCCACCCTCAGCATTGCATCACAAAAACCCTGATCCTGTCAAGCTCTTCAAGGTACATTGGCTGGCGAAGGAGCCAACCCTGCAATGGAAAAGGACACATCTCAGATGCATATCAAGGAGCCTTTGAAATGGGACAGGCTAGTTGAGCCGCTGTGATGCAATCAGCCCTTAAATGCAGCCGCCGAAGAATGTAGCCCCTGAATTGGGAAACAGCTTTAGTCACACCTTGGCGTAACTTTGGTTGGCACAACAAGTATAGAGTCCTCTCTGAAAACTGGCCTAAGCTACAACCAACTTAGCAGTTGAGTCTCTCGTAGTTAAGACCTGTTGGTGCAGACGGCCTCTGGTGAGCATTATTTGTCTTTCCACTCTATTGTTCTGTGTTCCAAGAGATCATACTTGTGTTTTTGGCACTGTTTTGCTGCGCTCCAGGTTAGCATACCTGTGCTGTTGGTTTTCTCTTCCACACTGAAGCAGGTGCTGAGGGTAGCAATGTGTATTTTGTCATCAGTTTGGACTAAGCAGTCAAAGTTATCAAGGATTTCGGAGGGGGAGAAACTGAGGTGGGCAGAAACAGACAGAACTGGTCGAGCCCTGAAAGAACCAGACACATCACAGGTTTAACTTACTGGGCTATAGAAACACTTCACAGGAACACATCAGAGATACACTTAACATAAAAACAACTGCGTATTTGTTTGTCCTGAGTTTTTCCTAATTTTGAGAAAAGGCATTTTTTTCAGAAAACGTGTTTCATTCTATTTCATATTGATTTCCCACAATATGTAAGATCTCATAAAAAACTGTTTTGGGTTCATGTCTACGGGACCATCTGCAGACTTAGGTGAACTTCCTAAATTATTTATTTATTTTCTTGTGTGAAGATTGGGTGGTTGGATGAGTTGGTGGTTACTTTATACTTTTTTTTATAATTTTATTGTGTATTTCTTCTTACTTTAACAGAAAAACCGTCCCTCGTGCTCCCACAACAATGTCTGTAAGTCCATCTCCTTCCATGTCCATGACACCATCAATCACCACACCAAACTGCTGCAGATTCTCAGAAATCATCCGAGCCAAGATTCGCTACAAATGCAAATTTGCAGATTTACTGACACACACATTGGTTATGACCAGAGGGGCATCAGCTAATATCTTCCGAAATCTCAACTTTCCCTCAAGGTCAAGTCAAGTCAAGTCAGGCTTTGTCATTTCAGCTCTATACAAGTACACAGTGAAACAAACCAATGTTCCTCCAGGACCAACACAGGAACACAAGACAATACAATACAATATACACAGTGCAGACAATACAGTACAATAAATAAATAAGAAAGACTTACAATAAATACAGAACAGAGCACAGGCAGCACACGGCACTGAGAGTGTGTGGAGCTGTGCAGAGGAGGGTGGAACACACTATGACATATTAGCAGCTTTGCAGAGAGCCTAGCATATATGAGCATAGTGGTCACTGAGGCAGCAACAAGAGCAGCAATGCAATAGAGTATTTGGTTGATGTAGTAATTCTAGCAGCTAACATTGTTGAAGTGAAGTAAAATGTGCAAAAATGCAAATATTCAGATCTACAGTCATATCAAATGAAGTTTTTCAGTTAAAGAGCAGTAATTATACTGTATTTTAATAAAGTGTTCCAGACATAATCTGGAACTGCAAGAAATGGGGAGTGAGTTAGTCCCATATTGTTATGTATATGTGTGTGTGGGTGTGTGTGGGTGTCCTTCAATTGAGTCCGTGGGAGTTGAGGAATCTGATGGTTTGTGGAAAGAAACTGTTGCACTGTGAGCGCCCGAATGCTGCGGTACCTTCTTCCAGATGGCAGACCATGATGTTTGGGCCTGCCAGGTCTGTGCCCAAAGCAAAGAACCCAGAACATGACCAGCAGGCCTGCTCCATCCTTTACTGATACATTTGTGCCTATGATCCCATCTTTCCCTAGACTTTATCATAGGGTTGCCTGTTTCTCAGAGCAATATTGTGGTTTTAGGTGTGGTTGTCAGGTTCTCTCAGGCTTACAGATTTATTGCATTGCCCAAGCTCCCATCAGCCAAGAAGACAGCCAAACTGCTGCTGCAGCATATGCTCCATAGGCTATCAAGGGATTAAAGACCTTAAATTTGATGCAAATGCACTGGACAAATACAGGAAGAAACCATAATGCTTTGCATCTGAAGTGTACCTGGATTTATTGAGGGAAGGGTTTATGCCTTGTGTTGGGGTTTTGGGATGTACCTGGCTGTACTGTGGACGTATACCATGGATGCGGTTCCCAAGGTAGATGTAAACAGCTCCTCCGCCATTGTTCTCCAGTGGTGCTCCAACAGCTACATCCTGCAGCTCATCTCCATTCAGATCTGCTACAGATGTTACAGTTGCTGCAAACCGGCCCTGAACACAGTCAGCCACCTCCAGTTCCTTCTCCAGTATCATCTATGGACAGAGAAAAGGGCCATACATAATTGGAACTGTTACCAACTACCATTGTCTTAGATTATTGGTAAGATTTAGCTGTAGTGCTTGACAAGTACATGAGCTCATCGACACAACTGACATGAACCTGCATAAACACTAATGGGTTTACTCCTTGTCTATCATATTGTCTAGCATAAAGGCTGCTTTTGCCAACTTTGATGTCAAGTTGACATAACACCTATATAACCTGATTTTTTTTCTTACATTGGATTGTGTTGGCATGTTCTTCAGTGAAATGACACAGCAACTCATGCTGACGATGTGATGTAAAGGTTACTATTAAGTCTTTCTGGGAAAAGTGGTCTAGGACACTGGATTGATCAATCCCAGTTCATGCCCTTGGGGCTCCATGAGGCCCCAGTGTCATAACAGCATTTTATGGATCAAATATTCCAAAGGATCAGGTTCTTCAGTGATTCAGGAAATTTGAGCTTCAGATTGACCTAGTTCAAAAACATGAAGAACGAGGAGGACCCAGTGGTACTTCATACTCCATTCATTTTAGTTCTGAAGGCCATTATCATGCAGGAAAGAAAACATAATCACTGAACATCTGTCCAGACTGACAACTGTCTGAGTCTTAAGAGAGGAAAGTTGTCCTGGACCAAAGAACCATTATGAACTGTGGACAACAGAGGGTATTCACATTCTGCAACACACATTTCCACTACTTTACTGATTCTATTCATACACACTATGTTTTGCTGGATTTTGGGATGGAACCTGGCTATATCACACCTTGCTGCTGTTCCAGTGCTGATGAGATGAGATGATTACCATCATGGATTGCTTATCACTTTTTACATATATTATGAATATTAGCTTATTCATTTATTTTTCTTAATTCTTATTAATAGTATTATTATTAGTACAAATAACAGATTTTCCAAATCGAGACATTGGAAAATTTTGATCTTGTGTCAACACATGACTATAGAGTTACTGACTTCATACCCATTTTTAGTGATGACATTAACAGCAAAAAAAAACAACAACAACAACAACAACAACAACAACAACAGACATACCTGCAAAAACTTTTTATTGCTCATCAAGGTGAATCAAGACATTCTTAGAACTAGAACACAAACTATGTCTCTGAATGTATTAATACATCTTAGCAGAACTGTGAAGCTGATATATTATTAACTCTAGGCAACTATTTCAACATTAAATATATGTTCAGATTTCTACCACAACTAAAGCATTTTGAGGTTGAGATTTGAGATTTTGTGATTAAAAACCCAAATCACATTGATATCACACTCTTATTGGACTATCTTTGACTACTTTTTGGTGGCTGTAGTGTAGCTGTAGAGGACGACTGTGCTGTACCTCATTTATGACCCTGTAGACGTACATCCTGCCTTCTCTCCGCAGCTGAGCCTGGTAGTACAGAGGAGCTCCAACCACAAGAAAGTCAGTGTCACCATCCGAGTCCACATCCAACAAACAGAGAGAGGCACCAAAGTACGAGCCGACCTGCAGAGGAATTGTTTATGATCTGGAATCAGCTGAGTGACTGTGAGAAGCTGTTGGATATAAAAACAATAGAAGGATATGTGAAGGTTGAGTTCTTTTGAGTTACTGGCCTGTTCTCCACTGACACTGGTGGTGACTTCCCATGTGTTCTGCTTCCTGAACAGAGTGACCTGACCTTTGTAATTGGACCTTGGAGCTCCAGAGAACAGAAGAGAGACTCCACCTCTCTGTCCAACTGCTGTGGAGTAACCTAAACAGACCAGCAATATTAACCAGACATCTCTACATTGATAACAGTGATAACAACAACATACAATAACCTCAAAAGCACACAATGTAAAATATGTCTATTAAAGTGGTTCCTACACCAGTCCAAGGGTCGCCACATGGTCCATATTTTTGCTCCAACTCAACCTTCAATACATAGGGATGAAGGAAAAATATGGACCATTTGCCTGGCCCTGACAACGTAGTTGGACGCAACTGTTCTACCACTCAAATAAAATACATACATACACTGCACAGCTAATCAAAGGCAAATGCATATATAATGTACCCATGTAGGAGTTGTTGTTCAGCTTTGGGTCTTTGATTTCTATCTCTGTGGATCCAACTTCATAAAGCATTCCACGCCATTCATTCGATCCAACCGCTCCCAACACCAGAACATCCTGCAGTCCAGAACAAAACAGACATGTGTCTAGTGTGACTACATTACTGCATTAAAGGTCAATCTAAACATGTCTGTAGAACACAATTTTTATTTATAGTAATGAATAAAGAATAATGAATAAAGAATTAATGATTAACAGTTGATTGCCATTAACATGGGAATCCATTCAACAATGAAAAATACACTAACACCAAATTTAAAGTTTTTGTTGACACGCCTTCCTGGTACTGATATTTTAAACATATATAACAAATTTATAAAAAAGTGGAAGCGATTGGGAATGACAGAAACTCCACCATGAAGTGGTCGGCCATGTAAATGACAGAGCGGGGTCAGTGGATGCTTTCAAAACTACAACTATTGGTGTCCACAGTTCCCAAATGCTTACAGAGTGTTGTTAAAAGAAGAGGTGATGAAGCAGAGTGGTAAACATGCCCCCGTCCTAACTTTTTTGGGATGTGTTGCTGGCATCAAACTAAAAATGGGTTTGTAATTTTCAAAAAAGAATAAAATGTCAGTTTCAACATTTGATATGTTGTCTTTGAATTATTTCCAATTAAACATAGAGTTTAAATCATTTGCCTGTCATTGGATTATATTTTACTTACAGTTTGCACAGCATCCCAACCTTCATGGAAACAGTGTTTGTTAGCCAATGATGAAGCAATAGCTCATGTACGGACATTTCAGGAGGATGGGGCAGTCAGAAGAAACCAAAGTTGGTGTTAGTATTTTTTCCCAATGCAACCTAAAATAGCTTTACTGTCTCAGCAGGGATTTGAACTTTAATTTTCAGCATACAAGGCTTTAATATTAACATTTAAATAATTTTGCAATTGTGAACCTTTGAGTCGATTATTGATAAAAACCAGGGTAGATTCCATAGTTATTTAGGCAAGTATGAGATTAATTTCATTACATTAAACAAATCCTGTCTGAATATTACCTGAAACTACATAATAATAGTATGTTTAGTATTATGCTATCAGAAACAGATTCTACTATAATAGATCAGTGGATTTAGTGATAGTTATTTTGAGGCTCTGAGGTTGGAATATGTTTAGTTGTACTTTATCATAGACAGCACTGAATCCACTTTGAGACAACTCCTTTGTCCGTTCCCTGTGTCCACCGCTCTGATCTCCTGAACAAGGAAAATACAGGATTTATTAGGACACTTCAGCTGTTTTCACAAAATGTTTTGAAGCACATTAAAAGCAGAAAAGCAAAAAACACAAAAAGGGCCTTCTGGGTATCTTAGACACAGTCATACCAAAAGTCAATCTCGTGTGAACAGTCAATGTCAGACAAGCAAAACAATTCTGACTCATATCCACACTGCAGTGTGAACTCATGTGAGCTATAAAACTCTGTACTTAAGCTTTTCCTGATACCTTCAATGTTGTAGATCTTATTTTGCAGCTTATCCAGAAGTCCTCCCAGTCCACTGTAGTCTTCAATCTGGAATGTGTTATTTTCTTTGGGCTCTGAAGAAAATCTTCTGAGCTTTTGTACGTCTATATTCCCCACCTGTCAAAGACAAAACCATTTACTGCACTGTGATGGTGGGTACAATTGATGGGTAGATGGATGAGTGCTGTATGTTTATTCCTCTCCTTAGTTCTCTAATGAAGAGATGTGAAATAAGCGGGTGAAATAAGTATTGAACACGTCACCAATTTTTTTCACCAAATATATTTCTAAAGGTGCTATTGACATGAAATTCTCACCAGATGTCGGTAACAATCCATCCAATCCACACATGCAAAGAAATCAAGCCATAGATGTCCATAAAATAAGTTTTTTGTAATAATGAGAAATGACAGGGAAAAAGTATTGAACACGCTTACTGAAATGTATTTAATACTTCGTAGAAAAGCCTTTGTTGGTGATGAAGCTTCAAGACACCTCCTGTATGGAGAAACCAGTCGCATGCATTGCTCAGGTGTGATTTTGGCCCATTCTTCCACACAAACACTCTTCAAATTCTCAAGGTTCTGTGGGCTCCTTCTATGAACTCTGAGCTTTAGTTCCTTCCATAGATTTTCAGTTGGATACAGGTCAGGTGATTGGCTGGGCCATTCTAGCAGCTTTATTTTCTTTCTCTGAAACCAATTGAGAGTTTCCTTGGCTGTGTGTTTGGGATCATTGTCTTGCTGAAATGTCCACCCTCGTTTCATCTTCATCATCCTGGTAGATGGCAGATTTTTATCAAGAATGTCTCGGTTCATTCATCCTTCCTTCAATTATATGAAGCGTGCCAGTGCTCTCTGTAGCTCTCCACAAGTGGTGCTTGGCTCTTGGACAACTCGTCTGATACTTCTTTTCACTCCTCTGTCTGAAATCTTGCGGGGAGCATCTGGTCGTGGCCAGTTTATAGTGAAATGACGTTCTTTCCACTTCCGGATTATGGCCCCAACAGTGCTGACTGGAACCTTCAGTAGTTTAGAAATTCTTCTGTAACCAATGCCATCAGTATGTTTTGCAACACTAAGGTTGTGAAGGTCTTGAGAGAGCTCACTGATTCTACCCATCATGAGATGTTTCTCATGTGGCACCTTGGTAATGAGACACCTTTTTATAGGCCATCAGTTGAACCAGCTGATATTAATTTGCACTAAGTGGCAGGATTGCTTTCTAATTACTGATAGATTTCAGCTGGTGTCATGACTTTCCATGGCTTTGTGCACCTCTCTTTCTTCATGTGTTCAATACTTTTTCCCTGTGTCATTTCTCATTATATTACACATAATTTATGGACATCTATGGTTTGATTTCTTTGCATGTGTGGATTGGATGGGTTGTTACCGTCATCTGGTGAGAATTTCATGTCAGTAGCTCCTTTAGAAATATATTTACTTAGAATATTGGTGACGTGTTCAATACTTATTTCACTTGCTGTATATATATATATATATATATATATATATATATATATATATATATACATATGATATATATATATATGTATATATACAGGTATATATCTGTGTGATTGTCTAATATGTTGCTTTAATGGACTCACCCCAATAACAAAGCGAGTGATATGTTGATCTTCACAGCTCTTTATAACATCTTTAGTGTTAAAATCAGAAGGATTTCCATCTGTAATGATGACCAGGGCTTTTGTAGCATCAGGATCCGCACCAGAGAACACATTATTAAAGAGGTTTACTCTGAAAACAAACAGTGCTGTTTTAACAAAATTCATTTTACATAAAAATACAGTTACATTCTCACTTCAGGATCCAGTTATTGTGATAAATTAGTCTAAATGTATCATTCAATCATCATCTTGTTCATAGCATGGCTCTTTTCAGGTACTACAGTAAACTCTGCCCTAATTCTGACTGGTACACAAATAATTATACTCATTTAACAGTTACAGTTACAGCCCCCTCTGACCAAATTACATATTTTGTTGATTTCTGAAGTGAAAGAAGTAAACACAGCCTTTACATGAAGCTATTAAATGATATCATTAATTATGATTAAATATCTTATGGATAAGTAATAGATAACTGGTGTGAAGGTATAACTACTGCTAACAGATGTGTGTAAAATATCAATTCTTTATTTATAGACCTTTCAGCAGTATCTAAAAGTAAAGTGGAAACTGTTACTTGTTTCTATAATAAAAGAAAGACATGCCTGTCATGTGACGTTTCTGAAATGAAGCCTGAGCAGTGTGCTGTTGTAGTTTCTGAACTTATTTAGTGGCGTCTCTTCAGCTGATCTTTGGAGTTTATCACATGTTCAAAAACTTTGGGTCTAAAATTTTACAGGATATCACAGGGTGGAGAAAAGGTGGAGAGCCGCAGGCATGTGCAAAAACTACAACATGTTGATCTATTTCACAATAGTCGTCAGATTGCAGCGATTCTGGAATTTTGAATTCTTACTTAGTCTAAGTGACACTGCCTTGTTTGGAGTATTACAGTGTCGTTCAAAACAAGGAAATCATATGTCAGTTAACGGGTTATTATAAGTTATTATATCATGTTACCTAACCCAGTATCTATGCAACTGTAGCCCATTTTCTCTGCATCAGCAGAAATAAACTGAGTACTCACAGAACAAAGTCTATGGCCTGGTGGGTGTGTGTGAGATCCTTCATATGCTCCTCTTCATCAAGCTTATTCTGAGCTGTGCCATTTTTGTAATCATTAAAATTGAAAACGATCTGGGGAACTGCAGAAAACTGGACAGCAGCAAACTAAACACAGACACACAAGAAACAAACTCATTAGAACAAATACATAAATACACAAATCTCTTGAAGGATGACTGTAAGTTATGAAAATGGAATTGTTTCAGACTTTCATCTTCATTACAGTAAAAAATGATTACATGTACTTTGTAATGCAGTACACAAACACTGGACTAAGTATGTATTAATATACGATATACTATGACATATATTACTATAATTGCTCACACATGAGATTTAACTGCTAAATATTTAAGTTATTTACTATAATAATTTACAGAGTCAAATTTCCAACTAATCTCACTATGACCCTCAGAATTAGACAATCAATAAATTACAATAAAAACAAATCAATTCAAATCAAGAGGATTGCAAATTCATAAGAAATGTGTCATGGATTCCCCTTTTCCCTCTGAGTGTGTCTGTTTCTTCCCCTCTGTGGTAGCCATGTGCCTTTTATTTTCTTGTGCCATGTGCTTTTGTTGTTCTGTGTCTCCTCCCTGGTCCTGCCCCCTTGCTTCACCTGTCTGTGCTCCACCCCTCATTAGTCCCAGGTGTTTCTCATTTCCCTTCAGTGTATTTATACCCCTGTGTTCTCTGTCTTGCATTGTGGCTGTTACTCTGTAGCTTGTTTCTGTTGATCTTGTTTGGTTCTGTGTCATCATGGACTTGTCTGTTCTACCACCCTCTGCTACTCAGATTCTGGACTGTGTTAAATCAGATTTGAAATAAATGAAAGTCGCACTTTAATCCCGCCTCCTCGCCTCCACCGTTACACCCAGCTTGTTTAAAAACTACAATTGATAATAAACCATAACAGACTAGAATGTTGCTATTGTGGCACCACAACACCAAAGTGCACTTATAGTATAATTCAAAGTTCATTTATAGAAGTTACATCAACTATGTTGAAAAAAATCATGATTTTCAAGAACAAAAAGTGAAAATGTAACTTTACAGTGTGTTTACCTGAATGAATGAGGTGTTAAGGTGAGTCATTATATCCCAGATGAACTCTTTATTCTTGTTAAAGTCGCTGGTTTTCATGCTGGAAGAGCCGTCGAACAGGAAGACCAAGTTCACCACATTTTTTTGGAGTTTTTTGAAGTTCACCACATTTTTTTGGCACTCTGAAGAAAAAAGTAGAATTATGGAACTTTCAGATTTTCTGGCACTTCATAGATGGTTTTGCAACTCTATTCACATGTATATGGCTTAACTAACATTTTCCAGTTGAAGTGACCAAATTCTCATTACTGTAACATGGTTAGATTTGTAGATAAATGTGTGAATAATGTTTTAATTTAAAATTTGCTTTTCATAAACTGTGTACTGTTGTCAGACCAAATATTTTAAAGCCAATTATTAAAACATATATCACAAAATATAACATTTTGCACTTTTATCTCACTACCCCAACACTTCTTTAAAATTAACAAAGAAAACATTGATATTAAAAGATTCAACAGTAACTGTTGTAGTAGTAGTAGTGCAACTAAAAATAACAAAAGAAATATAAATATCTGTAACGAGACAGAGATATGTGGATACATTGTGGTAATAAAAAAGACCTTTCGAATAGAAAAATTAATAGTTCTTATTTTTGCAGTACTACTACAAATCAAATCAGCTCAAATAGATCACCTAAATTATATGAATAGTGTTGCCCTGCAATAAATATTTATGGGCATATTTTGAGGCTTTTCTATGAGAATCACCCATATAGTGTTACAGTAATTATGTGTATCATTGGTTGATTTTGTTTTGGTTGCTTAAACAACATTAGAACATTGTTTGGTTAATTTTGGGGAGATCTTAGAAAGTTTCAGAAGCCCCTCCTACCTCTCCCTCTCGGCCCACATCTTTAGAAACGAGGGCATTTCCTCACAAACCTCTACCCTAAATCTGTGATCTGTGTCTCACCGTACATTTCTAGAGCACTAAAATGTGGAGGGCAGGGGGTTCCACAGGACTGGAGTTGGGAAACTTGTGTTTTAATCAGGTTTAGGGTGTCAGTGAGTTGCTTGAGGATGGGATCCACAGTAGGAGTGTCAGATGTGTGTCAGATGTGAGGAACTCAAGCAAGAGGCAGTGCTAGGATTTCAGAGCAGTGAGCCAGAGGGGATATCAGGGGTGGGGACATCTGAAAACAATGTATGATCCTGATTCCAAAACATTTGGGATGCTAAATAAATAAAAACAGAATGTAATGATGTGCAAATCATTTAAACTTATTGAAAATAGTACAAAGACAGCATATGAAATGTTGAAATGGAGAAATTCTATTGCTTTTATAAATATAGGAATTTGATGACTGTAACACTTTTCAAAAAACTTGGGATGGGGGTATCACCTGCATCAACTGTTCTTTTAACAACATTCTATAAGTGGGGGAACTGAGGAGACCGACTGCTGTAGTTCTGAAAGAGAAACGTTTTCCTGTTTCTGCTTGATACAGGATTTCAGCTGCTCAACAGTTTGGGGCCACCTTTATTGCAGTTTTCATTTCATAATGCAGCAAATATTTTCAGTGGTGACAGGTCTGGATGGCAGGCACATCAGTTTAGCACTCAGACTCTTTTACTACAGAGCCATGCTGCTGTAATACATGCAGAAATTGGTTTTTCATTGTCTTGTTGTAATAATCAAGACCTTCCCTGAAAAAGACGTCACCTGGATGGCAGCATATGTTGCTCCAATGTCTGTTTATGCCATTCAGCATTAATGGTGCTTTCACAGATGTGCATGTCACCCATGTCATGTGCACTAATGCCCCCCCCAGGCCATCACGGATGCTGGCTTTTGATCTGTGCTCTGATAACAAGCTGGATGGTCCCTCTGCTCTTTAACCTAAAGTACACGGCATTCATGATTTCCAAAAAGAATTTCAAATTCTGATTTGTCAGACCACAGGACATTCACTTTACCTCAATCCATCTTTTACACTTAAGTGTTTATTGAGGTTTTACACAAGTAGACATAGATGTAAGATGTATACAATGATGAAACATCACAGGAAAAAAAAGAAGGGGAACAAAGGGGGGGAGGACAAAAAAAAATAAATAAAATAAGGAGAGAAAGGGGTTGTCTATGGTTGCAAAACTCTTATCAAATGATCATGTTTAAAAATACAATATCATTGCATTCAGGTCTATTTATCCCTTATGGTGTCATATGTTGTCCATTTACGCCACTTGTTAGCAAATACGTTTTCCCTCAATCGAAGTTGGTAAGTCATTTTTTCTAGTATATAAATTTGTCTTACAATTTCCACCCACTGTTCTGTTGAGGGGGGTTCAATTTTATACCAATTTCGTGTTATTGCTTTTTTGCTGGCTGTCAGAAGTATTCTTGTCAAATATTTATCATTATCCATAACATGTTCATCTATATGTCTAAGATACACTCTGGGGGACTGAATAGGGACTGAATAGGGACTAAATAACCCAAAATAACCCAAAATGTCTTTAACCACATCGTATACATTTTCCCAAAAAGAGTATAGTTTACTGCATTTCCAAAAATATGTGTATGATTGGCCTCCTTATTCCCACACATCCTCCAACATGGCTGTTGATAACCAGTTTACTGCGTATTTCAGGAGTTATAAAATAACGGGTCAAATTCTTCCATCCAAATTCTTTCCATATCCTTGAGTTAGTGGTCATGTGCTGTGTTATACACATTTTAGTCCACTCTTCCTCTGTAATATCAATGCTTAACTCTCTCTCCCATTTAGCATTTATGTATAGAGTTGAGGAAGCCTGACATTGTCTCAGGCTGCGGTAAAGCTGGGACGTCACCTTAAATTTTGTCCCACTGTATATCTTCACTACTACACCTAACACTGCATTTAAAGACATGAAAATTTGGGCATTTTGTATTTTGGTTGTAAGATAATCCCTTAGTTGTAAATGTCTAAAAAAGTATTTATCTTCTAATCCGTAATTCTCTTTCAGTTCCTGGAAACTCATCACGTTTCCATTCTTAATGATTCTACATACTGCAGTGATCCCCTTGGTTCCCCATTTTCTAAAACTCTGGTCAGTCAAGCTTGGTTTAAATTTATCATAAGTAAACCAACTTATAAGTACTATTTGCCTTTCAAACTTATACCGTTTAATTAAATCAAACCAAATGTCTAGTGTATGGGAGCTTAATGGATCTAGTGAATCTTGTAATGTCTTTTTAAGTTTCCTATTTCCAATGAGGGACTGGACAGGTAATTGTTCTACTGTCTTCTCAATGTCTTTCCACCCTGCTCTATAGCTTTCATCACACCATTTAATTAATGGTCCAAGTTGTGCTGCCTGAAAATAGTCTTTAAGATTTGGTAGCATCAACCCACCCTTTTCTTTAGTCAACTGTAATGTGGAGTACTTTATTCTTGGCTTCCTACCATTCTATACGAATCTGGAAATCATCTTATCCCACATTTGAAAACTTTCTTGAGGTATTTTAATAGGAAGAGATTGAAATAAGTATAGGAGTCTAGGAACAACATTCATTTTAATTATTTCAATTTTGGAGCTAAAATCTAGTGGCAGGGTGGACCAGTTCTCAATGTTTCTTTTAATTTGTAAATGGATATGATTTGAAATTTGTTTTAAAAAGTTGAGACATTTGTTTTGTTAAGGTCACACCCAGATATTTTATAGTTTTTGCATCCCATTTCAGTTGGAATAACTTCCTGATTTCTGGAGAGGGAGAATAGTTAAAGGCCAAGATCTGTGTTTTGTTAACATTCACTTTATATCCTGAGTGTTTGCCATATATGTTCAGGATTTTCATCAGGCATGGGAAACCAGTATTAGGACTGTCCAAATAAATTAAAACATCATCTGCGAATAAACTGATAATATGTGTTTATATATATAGGGCGAAAAGAAGGGGATAAACCACACCCTTGGTGATTGCCCCTTTCGAGGATTATCCTATCTGTTAGGCTACCGTTCATTTTTATCCTAGCTGTTGGGTTTTGATATATAGTTTTGATACACTTAATTGAATCTTTGCTAAAACCAAATCGCTAAATATAAGAAATTCCAATTCACACTATCAAAAGCCTTTTCAGCATCAAGACTTATCAGCATAGCACTCAATCCTTTCTTTTGTATTATGTATTGTATGAGTTTATAACATGCAGAGTTCTTCTGATGTTGTCTTGGGTTTGACAACCTATGATAAAGCCTGTTTGATCTTCAGCAATTAGATCTGGCATAAATGTCCTATATCTTTTAGCAATAATAGAGGTGTGTATATATATAGTAGATAATATATATATATATATATATATATATATATATATATATATATATATATCTTGTAATCTACATTGAGAAGAGATATAGGATCAAAATTGCTACAGTACTCTGGATCTTTCCCATCTTTGGGAATTAATGATAATATTGTATCTTTCCATGAAGGTGGCAACTGTCCTTCTTTAAGGGTCCAGTTAAAAGATGAAGTAAGTAGGGGGGTTAATTCTTCTCTAAAAGTCCTATATCATTCTGCTGGGAAACCATCAACACCTGGAGACTTATTAGCCTTAAGTCTGGATATGGCTTCAGATACTTCTTCAGGTGTAATAGTAGCTATGAGATTTTTGTTCTGTGATTCTCCGATAGATGGTAGGGCAAGAGAGTTGAGGAAACGTCTAATTGTTATCTTGTCTGAAGCAGGAGGTTGTGTATACAGATTTTTATAGTAATCCTTAAATACACTCTCAATTTCTTTTGGATTATGCAATTGTCGGTCAGAACAGGGATCCCTGACCTTGTGTATTGTGGTTGAAGCCTGTACTTTACGTATTACCTCAATCCAACTTAAATAAGCTAGAGCCCAGAAAAGGCGGCAGCGTTTCTGGATCCTGTTTATACATGGTTTCTTCTTTGCATGGTGGAGTTTTTGCAGTGATGAACTATGCTGCCTGAGGCCCAATTCTTTGATTTTATGTACTGTAGATGATTAAGTACTTTGCTGTTTTACATTGAGAAAATGTTATTCTTGAATTGTTGCACTATTTGCCTGTGCAGTCTTTCACACAGTGGTGAACGCCTCCTCATCTTTACTTCTAAAAGACTCTCTGATATGTTCTTTTTACACCCAATCATGTTACTGACCTGTTGCCATTTAACCCAATTAGTTGTGAGACACTCCACCAGGTGTTTAGCATTATTCAACTTCACTAGTCTTTTGTTGCCCTGTCCCAACTTATTTGAAATTTGTTGCTGGCAGCAAATTTAAGATTTGCATATAATCTTGAAAAAACTAAATTTGATATGCAAATCATGTAAACCATATTTCAAAGGAAAGTACTACTAAGATAACATATCAAACGTTGAAACTGAGAAATTGTATTGTTTTATGAAAAATATATGCCCATTTTGAATTAGATCCCAACAACATGTTTCAAAAAAGTTGGGACGGGGGCATGTTTACCACTGTGTTTCATCACCTCTTCTTTTAACAAAATTAAGTGTTTGGGAACTCCTGTTTTTCCGAAGTTGCTGGCGGGAGTATTTGCTGTTTTCTCTGCTATTTATTGGCCAGGTTTGCTTACTCATACAAGGAATTTCGTTTACAGAAGCTCACAGTGCACAGTATCAGACAGATTTACATGCAGTAAATAAAATAACATAAAATAAAATAAAACATGCATTCCTGCCATCACTCACACACACACACACACACACACACACACACACACACACACATAAAGTCATACCTGTAAACCTGTAAATGTGCAAAGTATGTGTCTTAATTTAAAAGACTCAGCGGAGTAGATTATGCAGTTAGAGGTGCATCCGGAAGATAGAAAAGAGCAGGGCTAGTCAGCAGGGCTCAGACTCGCTGTTAGAAGCTCCGGGTGCCTCAAGGAGAACTAGCACACCCTCGACTCCGGCAGCAGAGCCCTCACAGAGCACGTCACTGCGAGCGTCAGAGAGCACCACACCTTAGAACTTCAGATCGAGCAGCGTCCAAACTGAAAATTCTGCAGTTAGCAGGCCGCTAACCCCCTCACGCCTCTCCCTCTTATTTTGTCTTCTCCCTCTCTCTTTCTCTTTCTCTCTCTCAGTTATTCCCTCAGCCCATCCACCATGGCGTCCGCCCAGAAACGCGCCCTCCAGACTCTGAGCGCAGAGTTGGCCCGGCTGGACCGGCAGATCACCGCCCTACTGAAGAAGCAGGACGAGCTCCTTCGGCAGAAGTCGATGCTCAAAGCCGCCCGGGAAGTTTCCCCCTCGGTGGTGGCGCCAGCGTCGTCTTTCCGCACGCCGGGAGACGCCGTTCTCACGCCAGCCCCGCATGGTCCCTGGGATCACCAGCGCTGCAGAGGGCCCTGCAGACCCTCACCGCCGCCCCAGCCAATCTTCACCTCCGGCAACCGTTTCGCCGCCCTTAGTTCATCGCCTACACCCTCACCTACGTCCCAGGCCTCTTCGCCGCCGCCCGCCCCAGCGCCCCGGACCTCATCACCCGCCCCGGCGCTCTACACAGGACTCCGTTTACGTTATTGGTAGTTCCATTGTCCTCCACGTTCAAGTAAAGGTTAGAAACACCCATGCCACTGTTTCTTGTTTTCCAGGTGCTCGTGTCTTAGACATAGCCAGGCGCCTCCCCTCGGCTCTCAGACGAAACGCCTTTGGGACCGTGGTGATCCATGTCGGGACCAAAGACATCCTCGACCGACGAAGTGAGGTCCTGAAGGAGCACTACCAGACGCTGCTGGACACCGCCAGGAAGAAGACGGACGCCAGGATCGTCATCTCCGGACCGCTACCCACCTACAGGAGGGGATCCGAGCGGTTCAGCAGGCTCTTCGCGCTGCAGTCCTGGCTCCGCGGCTGGTGCGCCCTCAACGGCTTGGCCTACGTGGACAACTGGGCCTCATTTTGGGAACAGCCAGCACTCTTCCGGAGGGACGGCCTCCACCCCAGTCACCTGGGATCCATAGTTCTCTCACAGAACATCGAGAGGGCCATCCGCTGACTCCAGAGCGAAGGTCACGTAAGTAGCGGCAAAGATAGAAACGCCCCAGCTCATTATGATAGTGCTACTGCTGAAGATTATGCGATTGCTAGCTTTTATACTGTAAATAGGGTAACAAATGCTCATTCTATAAATATAAATGCTCATAGATTTCTCCCGATTGAGACTGTGTCTGTTCCCCGAATAAAACAAAACATCAAAAAGCCTCGAAAAGTTTGCTTCAGTAACTTGATTAATATCAGACCAGTTATACCAGTTTGCAGTGACAGCACCTTTGGTCTAAAACTAGGACTGCTTAATATAAGATCCCTTACTCCTAAAGCTGTCGTTGTTAATGAAATTATTACCGATCACAGCTTTGATGCTCTGAGCCTCACAGAAACAAGGATTAGACCCGATGACTACTTTAGTCTAAACGAAGCCACACCCCCAGGCTACAGCTATGCACATAGCCCTCGTTTAAGCGGCCGAGGTGGAGGTATAGCAACCATCCATACTAAAGCTTTAGGCGTGAGGCAGAAAGTAGGCTATACATTCTCTTCTTTTGAAGTTCTTTTTCTTAATATAAGTGATCAAGGAACAAATAAAAATTCTGTTGTACTAATTACAGTCTACAGGCCGCCAGGGCCGTATTCTCAGTTCTTACAGGAATTCTCGGAGTTTCTATCAAGTCTAATAACGCTTTCAAATAAAATAATAGTTGTCGGAGATTTTAATATCCATTTAGACAATCCCGAAGATGCACTAAGTAAGGCATTTATATCTATCATAGACTCCATAGGTTTCACCCAAATCATAAAGGGGCCCACACACTACCACAACCACACTCTAGACTTAATACTGACCTTTGGTGTAGACATAGATAACTTAACCATTCTCCCCCAGAGCACAGCAGCCTCTGACCATTACTTAATCTCTTACAAAATTCACTTTAGTGGTAATGTGCGTTCATCACCATGTTATTGTGTCAAGCGGACAATAACTCCCTCCACAGCTGGTGGCTTTATTAGAAACCTTCCTAAATTATCAGCTTCTCTCAGCTGTCCATCTAATCCTACTGAGCTAGATGCTATGACCAAGCTCTTAGATAATTTTCGATCTACTCTAGATAGTGTGGCCCCATTAAAAAGTAAAATAGTAAGGCAGAAAAAACTCGTCACTTGGTATAATGATCACACTCGGGCTTTAAAACAGACCGCCAGACAACTAGAGCGAAAATGGCGCCTGACTAAGCTAGAAGTGTTCCAGTCCGCCTGGAAGGAGAGCCTTATAGATTATAGACGAGCACTTGCTACAGCACGCTCAGCCTCTCTCTCCTCTCTCATAGAAAACAATAAGAATAATCCTAGATTACTTTTCAGCTCAATCTCTAAACTAACAGAGAGCAAAACAGTTAGTGAACCCCAGATGCCACCAGCCTATAGCAGCAACGATTTTATGAACTTCTTTAGTGATAAAATTGAAAAAATTAGGCAGAAAATTAAGAATACGCAATTAAACTCTAGAAACCTGCTTCCCCATAATGCCAGCCTCAATCTTGAGAATATTATAATCCCTGCAGAGAGGCTGGAATCGTTTACCTTACTTCAACAAAATGAACTAGTTAAAACAGTCTCTTCCGCAAAATCATCTACCTGTATGCTAGATCCGATTCCTACAGGTTTACTCAAGGAAATTTTGCCAGAAATAACCAAGCCTGTTCTGTCAATAATAAACTCTTCTCTTAGCCTTGGGTACATCCTAAAATCTCTTAAACTAGCAGTAATTAGACCACTGATTAAGAAAGCGAACCTCGATCCATGCGAACTATCAAATTATAGACCCATCTCGAATCTCCCCTTTATACCTAAGATCTTGGAAAAAGTCGTAGCAAAACAATTAAGCTCCTATTTGCATAGGAATCAAATACATGAAAAATTTCAATCTGGCTTTAGGCCACATCATAGTACAGAAACAGCACTAGTAAAAATTGTAAATGATCTATTATTATTTTCTGACCAAGATCATGTGTCCTTGTTAGTCCTCCTCGATCTTAGTGCGGCATTTGACACAATAGACCACACTATCTTACTTGACAGACTAGAAAACCTTGTAGGGTTAACAGGAACAGCTCTTTCCTGGTTCCGGTCCTACCTCACTGATCGGTATCAGTTTGTTAATATAAACGGTGAATCATCTGTCCTCGCAAAAGTAAAATATGGTGTTCCACAAGGCTCTGTTTTAGGACCTGTATTATTTACATTATATATGCTACCTCTAGGCACCATTATCAGTTACCCCGGCATAAACTTCCACTGCTATGCCGATGACACTCAGTTATATTTAGCAAGTGACCCAGATGATAGAATTAAACTTAGCAAGATTGAAGACTGTATACAAGACATAAAGGACTGGATGTCGAGTAACTTTCTCCTTCTAAACTCAGATAAAACAGAGGTTCTGCTTCTTGGTCCAAAAGCAGCCAGAAACAAACTGTCTAATTTAACACTTAAACTTAACAATTTCTCAGTTGCATCAAGCTCATCTGTAAAAAACCTTGGTGTCATTATAGACCCTGATCTGTCCTTCGACGCACATATAACTAATATTACTAGAACAGCCTTCCTGCATCTCCGCAATATTGCTAAATTGAGAAATGCATTCTCTCTACAGGAAGCAGAAAAGTTAGTTCATGCATTTATTACTTCAAGGCTAGATTACTGTAATGCCCTGCTGGCTGGATGTCCCAGCAAAAGCGTTAACAAGCTTCAGCTAATCCAGAACGCTGCAGCCAGAGTTCTTACTAGAACCAGAAAGTTTGATCATATCAGCCCAGTTTTATCAGCCTTACACTGGTTACCAGTAAAATTTTGGATTGATTATAAAATTCTCTTACTGACCTATAAAGCACTAAACGGACTCGCCCCTCAGTACCTGAGTGAACTTCTCTCCCACTATGAACCATCATGCCTACTTAGATCACAAGGTGCTGCTCACTATTAGTACCTAGACTTAATAAAGCTACATCAGGGGGGAGAGCTTTCTCATACAAAGCCCCCCAGCTTTGGAATAGTCTTCCTGTTAATGTTCGGGACTCAGACACAGCCTCAGTGTTTAAGTCTAGGCTAAAAACTTACTTGTATAGTCGAGACTTTGGTAATTAGTTTTCCCTGTTAGTTCTATACCTGCCAGAGTCTCTGCTAACACTGTAATCTGTGATCGGTCACCCATTACAGAACTAACTCTGTGTGTTTTTCCTTTCTTTTCTTTGCCGAGTTGAACAGCTGCCCATCCTGTGCGTCTGATGCTGCTGCCTTTTCTGCCTCGATCGGGTGCCACTGCTCACCAACCTCTGGACCGGCTTACCAACATTGAGCCTCCTGCTGTACAACGCCGTACGAACCTCACCCTCACAACCTGACCCCACTGATACTACTGCTGTTGCTGCATGAACTAATCAAAATTATTCACTTGAACCAATCAATCATTCAAATTAATCAATCACCCATTGTAGAACTGACTCTGTGTTTTTCCTCTCTTTCCTTTGCCGAGTTGAACAGCTGCCCATCCTGCTGCCTCTGCTGCCTTGATCGGGTGCCACTGCTCACCGTGCAAACCTCACCCCCACAACCTGACCCCACTGATGCTGCTGCTGCTGCCGCTGCTGCAGCATGAACTGAACTATTCAAATTAATTGTTTCCTTCACGTTTTACCCTGTTTTTGTACTATAATACTTTATACTAACAATGTTTACTATCCGGTGTCGACCAGAGGAGGATGGGTTCCCCGTCTGAGTCCTGGTTCCTCTCAAGGTTTCTTCCTGTTTCTTAGGGAGTTTTTCCTTGCCACTGTCGCCTCTGGCGACGCTCATGGGGGCTCGGACCCGGATTTCATTTTGTAATGCTAATTTCCTTGTAAAGCTGCTTTGTGACAACACCTGTTGTAAAAAGCGCTATATAAATAAACTTTACTTACTTACTTACTACTCATTAAATATAAAATAGGATAATTTTCGATCTACTCTAGATAGTGTGGCTCCATTAAAAAGTAAAATAGTAAGGCAGAAAAAACTGCCCCTTGGTATAATGACCACACTCGGGCTTTAAAACAGACCGCCAGACAATTAGAGCGAAAATGGCGCCTGACTAAACTAGAAGTGTTCCAGTCCGCCTGGAAGGAGAGCCTTATGGACTATAGAAGAGCACTTACTGCAGCACGCTCAGCCTCTCTCTCCTCTCTCATAGAAAACAATAAGAATAATCCTAGATTATTATCAATTAACTAAGAACCAAACAGTTAGTGAACCTCAGGCCTTTAACCTATAGCAGCAATGATTTTATGAATTTCTTTACAAAATCTGATAAAATTGAAAAAATTTGGCAGAAAATTCAGAACGCACAGTTAAACTCTACAAACTTGCTGCCTTATAATGCCAGTCTAGATCTTGAGAATATAGTGCCTACTGCAGAGAGGCTGGAATTGTTTACCTTACTTCAACAAAATGAACTAGTTAAAATTGTTTCCTCCACAAAATCTACCTGCAAATTAGATCCGATTCCTACAGGTTTACTCAAATAAATTTTGCCAGAAATAACCAAGCCTATTCTGTCAATAATAAACTCTTCTCTTAGCCTTGGATACAGCCCAAAATCTCTCAAACTAGCAGTAATTAGACCACTGATTAAGAAAGCTAATCTTGATCCCTGAAAACTATCAAATTATAGACCCATCTTGAATCTCCCCTTTATATCAAAGAGGAATTTGTAAAGGAATCATCTGCATGAAAAATTTCAATCTGGTTTTAGGCCACATCATAGTACAGAGACAGCACTAGTAAAAATCGTAAACAATCTTTTATTATTCTCTGACCAAGAAAATGTGTCTTTGCTAGTCCTCCTCGATCTTAGTGTGGCATTTGACACGATAGACCACTCTATCTTACTAGATAGACTAGAAAACCTTGTAGGAGTAACAGAAGTAGCTCTTTCTTGGTTCAGATCTTACCTCACTGATCGCTATCAGTTTGTTAATGTAAACAATGAATCGTCTGTTCTTGAAAAAGTATGGTGTTCCACAAGGCTCTGTTTTAGGACTTCTATCATTTGCATTATATATGCTACCACTGGGCACCATTATCAGTAAAACACAGCATCAATTTCCACTGCTATGCTGATGACACAGTTATATACATAAACCAAACCAGATGATAAAATTCAACTTAGCAACATTGAGGACTGAATAAAAGACATAAAAGACTGGATGTCGAGTAACTTTCTCCTTCTTAACTCCGATAAAACAGAGGTTCTGCTTCTTGGTTCAGAAGGTGCTAAAAACTAATTTTCTAATTTAACACTTAAACTGAATAGTTTCTCAGTTGCATCAGGTTCATCTGTAAAAAAAATCCTGGCGTCACGATAGACATTGATCTGTCCTTCGATGCACACATAACTAATATTACTAGAACAGCCTTCCTGCATCTCCACAATATTGCTAAATTGAGAAATGCATTCTCTCTACAGGATGCAGAAAAGTTAGTTCATGCATTTATTACTTCAAGGCTAGATCACTGTAATGCCCTGCTGGCTGGATGTCCCAGCAAAAGCCTTAACAAGCTTCAGCCAGTCCAGAACACTGCAGCCAGAGTTCTTACTAGAACCAGAAAGTTTGACCATATCAGCCCAGTTTTATCAACCCTACACTGGTTACCAGTTAAATTTCGCATTGATTATAAAATTCTCTTACTGACCTATAAAGCTCTAAACGGACTCGCCCCTCAGTACCTGAGTGACCTTCTCTCTCACTATGAACCATCACGCCTACTTAGATCACAAGGTGCTGCTCACTATTAGTACCTAGACTTAATAAAGCTACATCAGGGGGCGGAGCTTCTCATACAAAGCCCCCCAGCTTTGGAATAGTCTTCCAGTCAGTGTTTGGGACTCAGACTCAGCCTCAGTCTTTAAGTCTAGGCTAAAACCCACTTGTTTAGTGGAGCCTTTGGTAATTAGTTTTCCCTGTTAGATAAAAGGTGCAGATCTGGGGTTCATGGTCATAGAATATTATGGTAAACTGGGAGTGTTGGTGCTGTCGTTCCACTGCTCTCACATGTTCACTCAGGTTGCTGACAGTGGAGTGGAGGGGCGCCGACATCTCAGGGAGCCTCATGACTCTCTTACCTTCTGTCTCTCACTTTTAGTGAGGCTATAATAAGACCTGCCAAGAGTCTCTGCTGCTCTGTTAATACTGTATACTGTAATCAGTCACTCTTTACAGAACTGACTCTGTGTTTTCTTTGCTGAGTTGAACAGCTGCAAACCTCACCTGCATGAGCTGACCCTCCTGATGATGCTGCTGCATAAACTCATTTTATGAGCTCCGCCTGTTTTCCCTGTTTCTGTATTCTAATATTTTATTCTAACACTGTTTGCTATCCAGTGTTGACCAGAGGAGGATGGGTCCCCCTATTTAAGTCTTGGTTCCTCTCAAGGTTTCTTCCTCTTGCTCTTAGGAAATATTTCCTTGCCACTGTCGCCACTGGCGACGCTCATGGGGGCTCGGACCCGGATTTTTCTGTAAAGCTGCTTTGTGACAACACTTGTTGTAAAAAGCGCTATATAAACAAAAGTTGACGTGGCCTGACTTGATATAGGATTTCAGCTGCTCAACAGTTCAGGATCTCCTTTGTATTTTTCATTGCGTAATGTGCCAAATGTTTTCAGTGGTGACAGGTCTGGATTGCAGGCTGGTCAGTTTAGCACCTGGTCTCTTTTAATACGGAGCAATGTTGCTGTAATACATGCAGAATGTGGTTTGACATCGTCTTACTTAAATAATCAAGGCATTCCCTGAAAAAGACGTCGTCTGGATGGCAGCTTATGTTGCCAAAACATGTATATATCATTCAGCATTAATGGAGCCTTCACAGATGTGCACGTCACCCATGCCATGTGCACTAATGACCCCCTACACCATCATGAATACTGGCTTTTGAACTGATTAGAGGCTAAGTGATCTTTAGCCCGGAGGACACAGTATCCATGATTTCCAAAAGAATTTCAAATGTTGATTCGTCAGACCACATTCTGAGCCCATGCAGCGATTTCCTTTACAGAATCATGTCTGTTTTTAATGCAGTGCTGTCTGAGGGCCCAAAGATCACAGCCAGCAAATAATGGTTTTCGGCCTTGACCCTTACATACAGAGATTTCTCCAGATTCTCTGAATCTTTTAATGTTATTTTGTACTGTAGATGATATAAAGCAGAAGTTATTTGCTATTTCATGTTGAGAAACGTTATTCTTGAATTGTTGCACTATTTGATGGTGCAGTCTTTCACAGAGTGGTGAACCCCTCCTCATCTTTACTTCTGAAAGACTCCGCCTCTCTGAGATGCTCTTTTATACCCAATCATGGGCAAATGTTTTTCAAAAAACAATAAAATTTCTCAGTTTCAATATTTGATTCGTTGTCTTTGTACTATTTTGAAATGAAATATAGGGTTTAAATCATTTGCACATCATTGTAGTTTTTGTATTTACATTTTGCACAGCGTCCCAACTTTTTTGGAAATAGGGTTGTGCACTAAGGCACTTTAACCAGCCCTCTCTTGGGATTCCCATCAGATCTTCCCCAGTTTAGTCATGCAATGAAAACCCGAAGCACAAGTGATCAAGTGAGTCAGGTGGTCAAGCCAGGGATTGCACATCATTCCTATGCTTATCTTTAAGGTATAAGGGGATTGGCTGCTTAGTCTCACACCACCACCACAGGGAGGCAGCCTCCCAGTCACAATCAGCAAAATCTGAAACACCTGGTTGAGTTCTACTTATACAGCTCTCTCAAAACACTCAGTGTTCAGTCTTAAGTTATCCTTGTCAAGCACTGTTGCTGAAATCAGCCAGTAATTTGGTAAAAACTGATGTTTGTCTCTCGAGTTTTCCTTTCCTCAACTCTGACTTACTCTGCCATCCCTTTATACAAGGGCAGGTTGTATACAGTGAAGGGGAACAACCTCCCCAAAGAAACAGTCATCTAACTGTTGATACATGCCCCCATAATACATAATCTCACGGCACAGCATTCAGACAGGATAAAACACTGAAAAGTGATGTACACAGGTGATGTATGTCTTGCCCCAAATGTCAGCTTGTCACCTTAATGGCAGTTACAAAAATGCCATTGTGCCCCCTCCCTTTAATTGCGATCCCCTTTAGTAGAATTGGTATGTGGCCTTTGCTGACTGTGTGAGCGATGGTATTTACTTAACTCTATCAGAGTCTGACACTCGAAGATGTAGCTCGAGTAAACAGGACGCACACGAGACAAATGACTCAAAAAATTCAGAGATGAAACAATGTTTAGCATTATTTTCCCACACCAGAGAAGCTGCTGCATGGTTACATGTATAGACCACAAGTTTATCAATAAATTGTTCTGTTTTTAACTGTTTTACAAAATAAAAATATTTTTTATATCATTTCATATGGTGTATTACTAATTCTATAGTAGTATAGGAGACTATAATGCAATCCCTATCAGAAAATGGTTATGAGGAGTTAATGTAAAAGTTATAAGTTTGTGGTGCTGTAGGGCAGAGAATTGAAGGCGAATTTCCTCTGAAGGCAAATTTCCTTTGAGGGCAGATTTCCTCTCTAACCGGAGGGGAGTTTAGCTACAGACTAGACGTCTGCCAGGCCTGAGTTGGGTGGAGGTATTTGGCAACTGATGTGTGGCTGACCATTAGCTGGGGAACAGTGCTAAAAACATAATATAAATGTGAGACAGGAAAAAAATAAATAAATAAAATAAAAACATCTAAATGCTATAACAGCCAGCTTATTGAAGTTCTGGTAATGCTCTAACATCAACATAAAAACGATGTGGCAGCAGTGAATATATTCAATAGATTTTTAAGAGACTTTTAATCAAGTGAATAAATATTTTTTTATAATCTGCTGAATTCAGCTGTATTTTTGTGAGTCCAAGTGCAGATCTGAAGATGTTTAACTGAGAGGAACTGAACATTAACAGGTTTAATACAGACCATCAACATCCTCAACCAGCTGATACAGACACACTGACACCACCCTGTACCTGGAGACACACTGGATTAGGGTTAGGTTGAGGTTAAGATTAATATTGGGATTAGGGCCAGGGTGAGGGATTAGGTTTTGGGTTAGGCTGGGTTTTGCTTAAACCAACGTATAAAGTCTGCTTCATGTAACATCAATAATACATTTACATAATGTCAGTAATGTATCAAAATCAAATCAAATCAAATTAAATCAAATCACGTTTATTGTCACATCAAATTTACAGAGGTGGAAAGTGAGTATATATATATATATGTATGTTTGTGTTTGGTGACCATCAGAAGAAAGAGCAGGGCTAGGAGTGACCTACCTCAATTTTCAGTTGCTTTTCAAGTGGCACTGTTTTCCCTTGCTCTCAATGAAAGACCGTTTTTCAAACAGAAGTTATGGCCTCATCTGACTCTTCTTCTGCACCATGTCAAATTATGTAGATATTGAAACTCCACCCATCTGTGTCTTCACATCATATATCAGCCACTCTCAGGTCACTCTGTCCACGGGATCACTGTGTATAGATACTGGTCACCTTATCAGAATTCCCTTCCTCTAAGCTCCACCTGGAGTTTGTTAATGCCCATTTATTGATGTACAGTTTTTCTTGGCCATCCTCAACCCTTCAACAGCGACTTTCATTCAATATAAATCAATGTTCATTAAATATTTCCTGTTTGGTTTGGCTTGCCATACACACACACACACACACACACACACACACACACCAACTCTGAATATACACATATACACTATATACACTAGTATTGCACTATTCCAATGTACAGTTGTACAGTAATAAGTTCTGAAATAAAACTATGAAATGTGCTGTTGTACACATTTCCATATGTGCAGTTAGTGAGTCTGAGGTGGATAATAAATGAGATGCAGCTACTCAGGGGTTAGAACACTGATATAGAAATCTTCCATATTATACAAGATATGAATGGAAGATGTAAGAAAGGCGTCATCTTCAAGATGTTTACCTCAATGTATTCAGATGTTTCATAACTGATACTTCACTGATATCCTGTTGATGTGTTATTTATATTCTAATTTATTAACTGTAGTTTATTAATCATCTACAAAGGACCACTCAAAATAGTGTTACTGAAGTTTTTTTGCTTTTCATTTTTTCTGAGTGCAAAATTATGAGGTAGAATTAAGTTATGAGTTTCAATTCTTGTCTATTATGATTTCCATGTTTTCTATGTTTTGGTTGCCAATGTCACAGACTGCAATCTGTTTGTACTGCCATGTTTTAATGATGCTTAACAAACGCCTTTTCTAAAATACTGTTACCTCCGATGTGAAGCGCTGAACATGAAAAAGGGGGAAAGAATATTTAATATTTGAAAGAGGTTGAGGAAAAGTGCAAGAGAGGCTGAAAGTGTGGCTGTTAGAATGTTTATCTAACATTATGACCCGCCATCACTGGAATTTTCCTGCAGTGGCTTTTCCAGATAACATGGGGTGCTAGTTTGGGTGGGGTGCTAGTTTTATGCTTCTACTTTTACCAGCACTTAGAATGACTCAAAGGCTAGACTAGATTTGGCCAAGACTGGTTAAGTCATTCAGACTAAAGGAGTTGGAACAAAAACATCCTGTTTTATTCTGAGAGATAAAGAGAGCTTGGAAAGTGATCATGTTGAATGAATTATAACTCTTTTTAGTACATAAACCCAAACAGAAATATCAGGTAAGATGTTTAGAAAAATGTACAGAATATGTGCTATAATACATTGAAAGAACTGCTGGTACCTTGGAAAGCGACTGTGTCGTTAGCGATGGGGTCCAGTTGACTGTTGAACTGGTAGCAGATGCCGTTCAGGTATTTCCATCACAGTCATGAGTGAGACTGGGACTGCAGCTCTAAATGAACAGCAGAGACTGTATACAATTAACTTATACCAGAGTGTCAGCCTGGATCAGCATTTTATTAATAAATGAACCAAAACACACATTTTAGATTTTTTTTTATACCAACAACATTGAAAATTGAAGTTTCAGGGAAGGATTTGGTATAAAAATCTAATTCACCACTGACCGCAGATGTATTTAATCAGGTGAGACCTGTTTAGTGTACAGATTTCTCTTCTTTATTGGTGCTACGAGGCTAATGTTTCTTAGCTACGTTAGCCTCATAGCTCCAGTTCTAACCTAAAGAAGCAAACTTTGTGTGGACACAAAACATGTTGTAGTGGATCGATGACAGCGTGATTTTTTTCCAGCACCATTCCTTTAACCAAAAATCATAACTGACGATGGGGAGGGTCAGGGTGTTCAGACCTCAGAGAAGAACAAAAGCTCACTATAGAAAAAATAATCAAAGCTCTTTCTATGAAAACATGGATTGGAGGCATATGAACTTAAAAAGTATTGCAAAGTACCCATTAACAACCATATAACTGAAAATTATTAAATAAATACAGTAACTACAGAAAAGCTATCCAGCTCAAAACGTGGCACAATCAGCCAGCCTTATACCAGGGAGAAACTGTGAGCATGTTAAATCTCCACATTATTACATCTGTGTTACTTCTTTACAGAAGCCCAGTTATGGCAATTCTAATTCAACAATTCAAACAGTGCCTGTTTTACTGGTATCAGGAGGAAGTTATTTAACTTCCTTTTGAACTAGGATTGTCTACGTTCACATACTGCATGGAAAAGACTTGGATGGGTGGAGCAGTTTGTATCAAGGAGACCTTTCCGTCTGAACCAGGCCAAAACATCAAACTTCACTTTTGTTCACATGGTGAGGACATTAATGGACAAAAGACTCCACTGCAGTTTCACTGCACTGGGACAAGATTTAATGATGGTCCACATGATTTTTCTGTAATAATAAATTGAATCTGAATATGCATTAAATATTCAAGTCTCATGATAATTTGCTGCCCCACAACCCAAGAGGATAAGTGGCTTAGAAGATGAATGAATGGATAAATGAATGAATGAATGAAGGGTAATTTACTGTGGATAGAATACAGGCACTGATAAACCCACCTCCAGAAGACACCTTTACATGAAAAGCCAACACTGTTCTTACCTTTCCAATTTTATGTAATGAGATACTATTTAATTTCATTGAGTATTTCTGTTGGCCCATTCAGAAAGCTACTGCTGTGCTCAAAATGGAAAATGTAGTTTGTGGTTTTGCCATAATGCCAACTAAATATAAATAGATAACTGAGAGGTGATCAGCAAAAACAAATGAGCAGAGGTGGATGGTAAGATTCAACCTGTTTCTCTAAACAATTTATACTGATTTCTTTATGTGTGAACATTTTTTGTTGTAAAACTGTTGCTGCTATGAACAGAGTAGCTGCATGAGTCTTTTCTCTCCCCTTTGCTCTTCTCACTGTACACTAACGGCTGTACCTCCACGGACCCCTCAGTCAAAATCTTGAAGTATGCAGATGTCTGATTCTGTGCACTGTGAGCTCCTGTAACCAAAACCAAATTCCTTGTATGTGTAGACAAACCTGGCCAATAAAGTTTGGTTCTGATTCTGATTCTGATTCTGATTGACATTATGTGCTGATCAAGAATCTGTGACTACATTCAGTGTTTACACAGGACTGGAAAAGATTACTTGAAGTGTGAAGTATTTCCAGTTTCCATTCATTTTTTCAGATAAAGATTTTACAGCATGTCCATCAGCAATCAGGAAGCAGATTCAGTTCTACAGTGAAACAGCAGTGAATCCAGATGGGAGCTGAAGAACCCAAAGATGAATCTTAAACTTTTAGTTCCACACTTACTGTCAGGCCAGCTGAAGGGGTGGACCTCACTGCCATGGACATCCCAAAGAACCGGGTATCACTGGAGTCTGTGGATCAATAAAGTTGATTAGACTGAACTGTTATGGAAGTAAGACATTTGTGCATTGTACTAATGGCTACAGCTAACTAAGCTAACACTGTTTTCGAGCTGATTCTGAATCGATTCATAAATGTCAAAAATTGCTTTTCTAAATATTTAATTTATACCGTAATGTTAACCGAACGCAAAAGGCGGAACTTGGAAGTGGGTAAGTGCAGCACCCGGACAGTCTGTGGCGGCACATAACAAAAACACAACGGGATGAGCGAGAAATCCGACCGGCTCCTCTGCATTAAAGCCAGGTTAGATCAGGAGTCACAACACAAATGATCAGAAGAGAGAATTTGTCCTTTCAACAAAATCAAACCAGCTTGGGAGCCACAACATTTAATGTCCAGTATGTCTCAGTGTGTGTTAATGTCCTAGTATAGACTAAACAATATAAACGAAAATGCGGATTTACTTCGCTCTGCTTTAAGCTTTAGCTGTAGCTGCTTTCCTTCCTTCTCCGCCTGAAAACTTTTCCTCAGAAGTAGATCAGTTAAATGTCTCTCAGCGTTCGAGGCTGAGGTCACTTCTTATTCTCCAGCTTCTTGTTCGAATTTTCCCGTTTCACCTTAAATTCTGACTGAGGCACCGAATGTAAACGCAACACCATTTAAGGTGGAACGGGAGAATTCGAAAGAGAAGCGTAGTTAACTGTTTAGTGTGTGACAGTCTATCGTTGCAGGTTTAACGTACCAGGCAACCAACAGCAGCGCTTATAAATGCGAGTAACGCTGCTGTGTGACCTGCAGTCTGCACACCGTTTCAGTCGTTGCGAAACAGGGCTTTCGCGCTGTGCTGCACACGCCCCGTCTCAAAGATACTTTACTGACACAGCGATCCCCCCCGTCTCTACAACGAGACCAAAACCGAAGTTTTGAATCACTAAAGAAAACGGGTAGAATAGCTGTAACGTGCTGTGTGGTCGTCCATCACCACTGGACCTTATTTCACCGTAACTGCGCATTTTATCACAGATGAGTAGCAGCAGCTTCTCGTGCTCCAAACAAGAGCAGTGAATGAGAGCCTTCTAGTTCACTTACCACATCACCTCCATTTGACTTATTAATAAAGATATTGGAAGTAAATTCATTATGGATCATTACAAATACTTTGCTTTAAAATACCAAGTCACTTTAAATAACAACACTAAGTCACTTAGTCACTTTAAAATGTATATTGTCTCTACATTCTGTGTAAATTTTGTGTATGTTAGTTTTTCTTGGATTTTTATTTTTACTTATTTACTTTCTGTAGAGTGATTATCTGAGCCTCGTCACAAGCATTTCAATGCATAAATGTACTGACGTGCAAATGACAAATAAACTTGAAACTTGAAACTTGAACTCTCACAGTGAGTAAATAGAAATGCTGTATAGGAAAAAAAATGCATTGAGATGCATCAATAATCGTTTTATAATCGCATCGCAGCCCTCTGAATCGTAATCGAATCGAATCGTGAGGTGCCTAGAGATTCCCACCCCTAAATGATGACCTCATAGACCAAAGGACCCTCCATATTATTATTTCATTGAGTTTTTTTACCTTGATCTGCAACCACTAAAGTTTAATTTCACATGGAGTGCACTTCCTGATTTTATGAGGAAGACTTTAAAAACAGACGCTGCGAGTGAAGAAACAAAGGAATGAAGGCTGTTAACAACCTTAAAACACTACAATCTAAATAAAGATGTTATGACATCTTACAACAACTGACTTTGATCTGCATAAAAGCTCAAAACCTCAGCCAGCCCTAATGTTATTACCACTCCTTCGTACATTCTCCAGGACAAACACCACCAGCCATGTGTCCATCCAGCATTGCTTAATAAGAATCATTGCTCCCAATCAAAATGTTAAGTTTTTTACAGCAACACTCATTTCATTTTCTCATCAACATCACACTCATAATTCAGATTCAGCTAACACTGTAACCACTATCTCTTCTTTTATGACAGAGTTTTAGAGATTAGAAAATAGGACGATGGGAGTGAGGAAGAGAATATCAACATCTTTTAACCAGTTATTTTGTTGAAACCAGCCTATTTCCCCACAGGAAAGCACGAAAAATCAAATCAAATCAAATCAAATCAAATTTATTTGTATAGCGCTTTTTACAACTGATGTTGTCACAAAGCAGCTTCACAGAAATCCATTTAGAACAAAGTTTCAACATGAACTGTAAATCCTCCAGGTGAGTGAGCCAGGAAAAACTCCCTCAGAGCTGAGGAAGAAACCTTGGGAGGAACCAAGGCTCACATGGGGGGACCCATCCTCCTCTGGTCAAACTACCTACAGAATTATTATTCTACTAATATTAATAGTAGTAGTAATAGTTAGGAGGTAGTAATAGTTAGGAGACTTCAGTGTAGAGTGGGCAGCCAGTCCAAGGCAGGTGGTGGTGACTGGGTTGTGGGTAACTGGTCTGAAGCGGGTAGCCGGAGAGCTCTACAATCAATCATCCAGCAGTGTCCGGCCGGACAGGTGGGCAGTCGTTTTCTCGGAAAAATGCCTTTCAGGAGTCAATTCTGCCAGGGCAACAGCCCAGCGGCTGATCACGCCCTCATCTTTCAAACCCTGGTCCACTATTCAGGAAAAATGTGTGCTTTAACATAAACCTAGAGAAGCTGAAGTGCTTCACTACATAATTTATAATATTATATGTATAATATGTAATACATAATAAACATTGATCTGGTACACTGGGTTTATACGCTAGCCTCTGGAAATTCAAATATTTTAAACACAAAATAAAACCCTGTTTCCTACAGGAAGAGGGTGGAGGATATTTCCGATTAGCTGGGTTTATATCATGTACAATGAGATACTGCATACACAAATCCTAACAGACAAGTCCTGGTGTCTCACTTTAGCCCAAAATGTAGATGAACATGTCAAACTGTACTCTGAATAAATTCTGACGTTAATCTCCAGATGGAAAACTCAAAGCTGTGCCTGAGGCCTCAGTGGCAATATTGTGTCTGACCTTCATGAGACGACTTCACCACCAGCCTTAGATTTACTGCAGATCAGTGTCAGTAGCTGGTGTGCCCACAGAGGTGCTTTTCCAACAAGTATTCAGATATTTTCACTTACCGGAGAACCTGCTAACATTACGCTGTTATCGATTTCCCCTTTGATCATTACTTTCTAGACTTTGCTGGTACAGTAGAGCTCTGTTTGTGTATCAGTGCCTTGCTGGTACAGTAGAGCTCTGTTTGTGTTTGTGTATCAGTGCCTTGCTGGTACAGTAGAGCTCTGTTTGTGTATCAGTACCTTGCTGGTACAGTAGAGCTCTGTTTGTGTTTGTGTATCAGTACCTTGCTGGTACAGTAGAGCTCTGTTTGTGTTTGTGTATCAGTACCTTGCTGGTACAGTAGAGCTCTGTTTGTGTATCAGTGCCTTGCTGGTACAGTAGAGCTCTGTTTGTGTTTGTGTATCAGTACCTTGCTGGTACAGTAGAGCTCTGTTTGTGTTTGTGTATCAGTACCTTGCTGGTACAGTAGAGCTCTGATTGTGTTTGTGTATCAGTACCTTGCTGGTACAGTAGAGCTCTGTTTGTGTTGTGTATCAGTACCTTGCTGGTACAGTAGAGCTCTGTTTGTGTTTGTGTATCAGTACCTTGCTGGTACAGTAGAGCTCTGTTTGTGTTTGTGTATCAGTACCTTGCTGGTACAGTAGAGCTCTGTTTGTGTATCAGTGCCTTGCTGGTACAGTAGAGCTCTGTTTGTGTTTGTGTATCAGTACCTTGCTGGTACAGTAGAGCTCTGTTTGTGTTTGTGTATCAGTGCCTTGCTGGTACAGTAGAGCTCTGTTTGTGTGTATCAGTGCCTTGCTGGTACAGTAGAGCTCTGTTTGTGTTTGTGTATCAGTACGTTGCTGGTACAGTAGAGCTCTGATTGTGTTTGTGTATCAGTGCCTTGCTGGTACAGTAGAGCTCTGATTGTGTTTGTGTATCAGTGCCTTGCTGGTACAGTAGAGCTCTGTTTGTGTATCAGTACCTTGCTGGTACAGTAGAGTGCAGGTTGCTGTATTGAGTGTGCAGCTGTAAATTGCTCCTGATGCCTTTTCATTAGTGCTTCGTCTCAGTGGAGCACTGACTATGATCCTGTAAAAACAACAACACACTGTTATCAGATCATCTTCCTGTCAATACACTGAAACACTGATATTTTTGCCTTTAAACAGAGACACCAACACATTTTTGTCTTCGGCCCAAATGTATTGTTTTTGGTGGGAAAGTGCCAGAAAGACATTTTTACACTGATGTTGCCAGTATAAGTGGGTTTTTTTTCTTTTTTATGTAATTCTTCAGTGTTTTTTTTTTTCATACATGGTACAGCAATCCACAAAATTCAGAATTCAGTTCAGTGGTGTCTGTTTTCAGTACAACAAAACGTAACTCAATATGTGTCTTTTGTTCAGATCTTTCCATGTTTAACATAATAAAAGTTGAATACTTGAGACAAAGTTTTGCTTCATAGTGTTTGATCTAAAGCTGTAGTCAAAAGTTAACATGATAATCAAAATACAATGATGTAGTTTGACACAAAATGATAAAATTTGATACGCTACAGACAACATGATATCCTGTGATTTAATTTGATACAAGATAATCTGCAATACATCTTAATACAAAATGACATGCTTTGATTCATTTAGATACAATTTGATACCCTACAATTTAATGTGATAACCTGTGATTTAATTCAGTTCAATATAAATCCCCTGCGATTCAGTTCTCTACAACACAATACAATGTGATTCAATTTGGTACAATACGATATATGATTCAGTTCAATATAATAACATATTCAATTCAAAGTATTCAAAGGTTTTCAAAACAAAATACTATTTTGCTCTGCATGCAGTTTTACATAACTTCTTCTACATCGGCGTTAAAATACAATACAGTACTCTGAGATTCAGTTCAATACAATACGATACTCTGCAATTCGATTATATAAGATAAGATACTTTAAGAGTCAGTTTGTTATAATACAATAAGCTGTGATGCAGTTCAATACAATATGATATGGTGTGATTCTATTGGATGACACTGATGATCAGGCGTGTACTCACTGTTTGCTTGTGTCAGACTGATACTGTAGAACCCGATAACCGAAAAAATCCTCTTCACTCCCCGAGAACCTCTCTGGGTTTGTTACATCGATGTTGAACCCGTCTGATACCGACACAGCTGGAACACCAGAGAGAGATAATGAGCCAATAAGAGGCACTTAAAGAAAGGTGAACTAAGTCCAGCAGAGTTTAGATTTACACAGACAGGTTTAAGAGCGATTTTAGAGAAAAGATATTTTTACCCCATGTAGCTGTGTAGAGCAGCAGAAGGAGAGATTTCTCCATCCCTCCATCTCTCCACCTCTCCATCTGTCTTCTGATTTGCTTCTTCTGTGTGCACCACATTCCCAACTTACCAAAGAGTCCAAGGCCAAATTAGCCAGAATACAAATACAAACAAACTTAAAATAAAACTTTTCTTAAGCACCATAAACTTTACTCTCGTTCTCTATATTAGAAACTTTATTATCATGAACAGCTGGTGAACTGAGCTCTTTTGGCAGCAACTTCCATCTACAAACCCAACCCACAATAACAGAGGGAAAGGGAGGTGTTTCTCTCAGCGTACCTCCAGCCTGGATTGGGAGGCAGGAGCACCTTCAGCGTTCAGAACATTTCAGGTTTGCAGAAAGACAGATTTCTCTGAAGGAATACAGTATTTATCAGCAGCTGTCCACTCAGGGTCAATATCACAACATGAACACCAACAACGAAGTCATTCTAATGCAGCATCTTAAAATAACTGATAAGGTCATTGCCTTGGTTAATGCAGCTGAACTCTGGATCAATACGCTGTAGTATATAAGACATTAAAATATTTAATGTATTAGATTTTGTAATGTGGGCGTTTCTCTGTATGTTTCAAAAAGGTAGAACAAACAACAAAACAGATTTTGAATTTTGTTTCTTGACTGCTGGTTTCGTAGAAATGATCATTTTATAAATGTATTAAATTCCACTTATCAGCTAAGCTGACCACTGTGATGATTTGGCTGCCTGTTAGTTTAAAAAAAAATACATAGAGTGATAAACTGTATGAATGCAGTAATTTTATATTTAGGCTGCTTTATTGTGAATGAAGCCAGTAGTATCCATCTGCAGAGCCGCAGCGCCGCAATTTTAGCCCTCGCACTTTCAGCTTCCTGCGTCTCTGTGCAGGATCTGCAGCCGCTGTTTCAGCTCTCAGGAGTAAAAGGTGGATTGAAGTTCTACAACGTTAGTCGTGTTAGATGAGAGAAACCGTTTTAACAGAGGAATTATTCGTATTTATGGTAACATATTTGATTCTTTCAGTTCTAAACTATATTTAGGTGGTGTGGGCTGCCATTAAGCATCCACAGGTGTAAATCAGCGCTTGTTCACACAGCCAATCTCTCCAGCTCAGCCGCACAGCAAACTGCCTTTACTTCATGATCACTAAGGCTGAATCTTAAACGGCTCCCTGCTCCCTATGTAGTGCCCTTCAGAGATCTTTAAATAACGACCCAGTGTCGCCTCCCTACAGCGTATATACTGAACTGTTTTCGTGTAGAAATCCAAACGTCATAACTCACACAGTGCACTATGGAGGGAGTAAGGAGCCTTTTGGGACTCAGAGTCTCAGCGTTCTTAAAAACATGATGCACTGCCTTCAGTGCCCTCAGGGTAGTAAACCGCAATGTGGTAGCCTCTCGACCATTGTGTCACTTCAGATCCGGCTCTGAGAGTGCAGTTCTGAGAGTGCGGCTCAGAGTGCGGCTCTGAGAGTGCGGCTCTGAGAGTGCGGCTTTGATAGTACGGTACGGCGGCTCTGAGAGCGCAGCCTCGTATACAAGGTGCGTTTTTAGAAATCTTGTTCCTTGGTGACCCACACTGTACATTTGGATCGCCCCTTGTGTTCGGCCAAAGCCTGATTTAGATACTCATACTGTACGAAAACACCCGGTCCGTCTGACATGACGTGACATGGGCGCTCACACTGCACGTGAAACGCAGCCCCTACTGACGCACCACGGTAAAGTTAGTTTTATTTTCGATATTCGTCTTTTCGGCGCTAATAACATTTGATCGGACTACTTTAGTCAGCGAAGACTTGCATGTTCATGACAGTCCGATCACAGAGAGTGACGGACACCTGTTCTTTTACAGTTTGGGTGACATTTAATGTACCGCTATTTTGTGCTAATACCACAGAACTGAGACAAATTTTTCAGTCAGAAGAAAAATCATGCACTTCTAGACCACGCCTACATCCATGCACACGCCTCTGTTTTCCTCTAAAGCGTTTCAGTGCATTTAAATACATATTTTAATTGTTCATGCTAACAATAGACACCGCCAGACAGTAGAACGTCAATAGCTCCATAAACACTGTGTCCATGCACATCTGATTAATTGTGTTTTTAATTTGCTCTAAATTATGGTTAGAAATACAAACCACTTTAATATAGAGAAAGGACTTTAAATTAACCTGTGACTAAAATGTACTTGCCAATACTTGTCCTAACAGTACTGAGCGTACCTTACCTGTAAAAACTGATACTACCTGTATACTGATATAGCTAGTTAGCTTGATGACGGAGGTTCGGTAATCGACAGACATTAGCAGTCTTGAAGGTTCAATAGATCATCTAAAATATTAGTTTAAAAAATGAAAGTGTAGAAAAGAAAACGTCTTATTTAAGTGGATCAAATTGCAAATCAAAAGTTGAGTCAGATTTAAATCTTTTACATTTTTTTCATTTTGAATTTCGATAACATTTTAGACACTGAACATTTAAATCAGCAGTGTTTGGTGCAGGTAAGTTTCAGTAATGACACATAAACTTTGAATTGTACTTGAGGATATACTGTAGCTAAAATACTGCTTAGATTCAAAATGCAGCATTCACTGCAGTTTATGCAGCTGAAATGCTTTTGAAGGTTAAAATACAAATATTTATATAAAGTAATTATTGCAGTACATTCAAAATACACGACGCCGCTGCCGCTAATGTGGAGCGGTGGTTGTGACTGTGTGTGGTTTTAGGTGCGACTTTGAGGAATCGGTTCGTGAAGCTGCTCACACGGAGACAAGCGACCAACATTTCAGAGCTTTATTAGTCCCACAACGGGGAAATTTCACCTCTGCCTTTAACCCATCTGTGCAGTGAAACACCACATACACACTAGTGAACACACACACTATGGGGCAGTGAGCACACTTGACCAGAGCGGTGGGCAGCCCTATCCATGGCGCCCAGGGAGCAGTTGGGGTTAGGTGCCTTGCTCAAGGGCATCTCAGTCATGTACTGTTGAAATAATAATAATAATAATAATAATAATATACAATTAATTAAACTAATATTTAATTTTTAAAACTATTATAAGAATTAATAATTAATTTGCCAGGGTGGCTTTAAGCGACGTTTTTTTTTGTTTTTTTTTTATGAAAAATGGACAATCTGTTTGATTATAAAGAAATGTGGGGCTTAGTTGATTTACATTCATACAAGTTATTTCTGTGGGTACCCCGGGTAGGAGGGGTCATCTTGCCCCTTTAGTGGGGGGCTCAACCCACCCCAGCATGTGTTGTGTTTTATGCCGATTATTAGCATTAAACATGTGCTACATTAGGAATGTGGCATTAAACGGTTATTGAGGGTTAAAAACATTCTTTCCATGAATCAGCTGAACTGTCAATCTCACCACCAGCTGAAATATTCACAGCTATCATAACAGTCTTGATTAGAATTAGCTTTTATATAAAACTATTCATGAGTCTCAACAATAGAAACTTTAGTGTCATTAAATGCATTTCAGATTGACTGCATTCAATAAACAATACATTTTCAACCAACAAGGATTTTCACCTTTATTTCAGTTCAGTAAAGGGAGATGTAAGTATCAGAATTAAATAATGAATAAATGTATTAAATCTTATGAGAACAACTCAGGGCTGGGTCGCATGCAATACCAGGGCCAGCCAACAGAGGGAGGCACAGAGCCGAGATGCGGTAATCAATGGTGATTTGTGACATCACGTATGTATGGAGCATTCTGCTGAGTTAGCTCAAACTGCACTCCTACAGTAAAAACACTATTTTAAAAAAAACAATGAAGTTTTCAGAGCTTAGATGTTTACAAGGATGCCGTTCTGGTCTATTTAAAGACAAAGCATTAATAAAAATAGTAATAAATAAATAAATGCTGTACAAAAATCATCATTTATAGGGTTCTTTCTGTTGGAGTCTGTCCCAAACCCTAACCTCTAAACTTGCACTATGAAAATAATACTAATTGTTTGTGTTCACTGACAGGACATTGGGCCATTTAAAGCTTTTTACTGTGAGTGAATGGCTCCTTTGTCTCGGCTCTGAATGCGCTGTTGCTCTTACCGTTCAGTGTGTAATAGCTGCGCACTCACATTTTCAATCCTGCCTCTCTGCACGTTTTGACATGTCCACACATTTCCCTGAACTTATAAAACAACAGAGAACCTGTTAAGTCCAAACTTTAACATACTGTGCTTCTGACGTTTTTCCAGCTGTACAACACTAGAGAATCACAGCAGCTCCTCTTACTTTCTCTTTCTCTATAGTGATGTGGACAGACTGAGGGGCACCCAAGTGGGCACAGAATCAGGCCAGCTGGGTGGGGACAACTCTGAGTAATGAGAGTTAAGTGTGTTGTAGTTTGAAGCTAAAGATGTGCAGAAAATCTAAACAGAGAACTGGCAGCAGAATACAACCACCTTCTAAGTGGCAGATCAACCCTATATAGAACCAACAACGCAGTAACCAATCAGCTGCCAGCTTCAGTGGGGAGTTTATCAGCTTTTGTTAGTAGCTGGCTTTTGGTGGTCATTAGCTATATTCTTGATGGTCAACAGCTCAGCCAGCTTGACCCTTCATTCTTCAAGACATGTGAAAGACAAGCATCAAGACCCTTCTCTGTCGTGGAGCCCAGGTGGTGGAACAAACTCTAAAATAGTCGTCCAGATGGGCATCCAGTTGGGCAAAGCGAGAACAGACCATCTGCAGGGTCAACCGGTCAAGCCGGTTAAACACATAGACCTGCATGTCTTCACTATGTAAAAAAAACAAATCTCAATGTTTGTCAGTTTATATTCTTCTACATCATTTGAACATGGCAGCTACTCTTTGCATAGTTTGGAAATTTAATGATGAGTAGACCAATAAAAATGTTCCAAAATCACTTGGGTTAAAAACTATTTACATTAAGTTACATTCAAAGGTTAAGAACGTCTTTGCTGTCTTCTGTAGGACAGCAGTGTTATTAATGCTTGTCTTGCTGAAAGAAAAAATAATTCATCAAACTCAAACAAAAACGCCCTGTGCTGTATTTTCTGTAGGTTTATTTACACTTTTTCACTTTTTATAAACATTCATAGCCCAAGAACCAAATCTGTCTCTGTCTGAAACTGCAATTTACTTTGCTTAGTTTGAGGCCAATGAACCACATCACTGTTTTTACTGGAGGTCATCAGCCTGTCTCAAAGTCCAAGCCCCTCCCTACCTGATGGCAATGGTCAAAACCCTTCAAGCTTCAAGTACAGCTCAGCTTAACCCAGTATCCTTCAGAACACATGGTTCCTCACCATCTTCAAACACCCAAATGAAGATCTTTCTCTTTGTGAAGCACTAATCTAGCACATATGGGAATACACTGTATTACACTTATGTACGTCTTATTTCTATATCTTTATTTCTAGGCTTTCTGACCTCTTTTGTTCAATCTCAAAATACTCCTTTTTCTGCCTAGATGGGATCTGGCAACCACAGCTGGGACAGTTTGACGTGCAGGAGCTCTGGCATTATAGTGTTGAATGCCAAGCTGAAGTCCACAAACAAAACTCTAGTGTAGGTTCCAGGTCTAAAATAGCTAAAATAGTTCCAAGCTTTATATGTCAGTAAAAGAAATTTCTATGTCAGAAAAAGAAATGTACCTGAATGCAGAATTTAACTGGTAAACAGTGATAGAACTGGGCTGATATGGTCAAACTTTCTGGTTCTTGTGAGACTCTGACTGCAGCGTTCTGGACTAACTGAAGCTTGTTAAGGCTTTTGCTGGAACATCCAGCCAGCAGGGCATTACAGTAATCTAGCCTTGAGGTAATAAACGCATGAACTAACTTTTCTGCTGATAATGGTGCCCAGTGGTAGCATATATAATGTGAATAATACAGGTCCTAAAACAGAGCCTTGTGGAACACCATACTTTACTTTTGTAACAACAGATGATTCACCATTTATAATAACAAACTGATAGTGATCAGTGAGGTAAGATCTGAACCAGGAAAGAGATATTCCTGTTACTCCTACAAGGTTTTCTAGTCTATCTAGTAAGATAGGGTGTGTCAAATGCCGCAATAAGATCAAGCAGATCAAAACCATCAGTGAACCTGTATGTGTTTTATGAGTTTTATTTGTAAAGCTGATCGCGGTAAAACAGAGGAAAATCTGAAATAATAAGTGTGTAACTGTTTGTAATATTACTGCTTTTAATACTTACTTGCTGCACTGTTCACTAGTTCACTTGTTACTATACATTTACTTTTTGGCACTTAGGACTGTTTTCTGAAAGAAAAAGGTCAGGAGTTGCATGCCCTCTTTTTGCTCTCTCTTTCGCTCTTGGTTCGGTCATTTCATTTTTGAATTCCTGATGTTGGTTCTGTTTTAACCAGTTTAGAATTTATAGACAGCCACTAACTGCACTCATCATCATCATCATCATCATCATCTAAGCCGCTTAGAGGGGCTGGAGTCTATCCCAGCGCTCACCTGCGGAAAGCAGGAAACACCCTGGACAGGTCGCCAGCCCATCACAGGGCAGCCATACATACACAGACATTCACATTTAACTGCTCTCTATAGCCAAAAACTTTATCGGTTACATGATAAAAGTACACATCAGAGGATCAAACACTTTTACTTTAGAGGTGGGGGAGGAGGGGTAATGGAAACAACAGACAGATAAGCAGACTTTATCATGGGGGATGCAGTCTCGCATTGTTTATTTTTATAATAACAGAGTATGAAAATTAGAAACCAAAATCAATTTATTTTCGAGGCTTTTAGAGCTCCTCCCTTTCAGATAAGGGCCTGGATTCATCAGGCATGTCACTACAAAGACATCCCAGCATACACAACCAGCAATGCGCTGTTCCTGAAAGTGAACAACAAATACATCACACTGTTTCATAAAGCCCAACTCCAAATCTACCCATGTGTGTTTCAGTCAGATGAGAATCTTACAAGATCTAGATGCACCACACAGCTCAGATTCCTATTTTCTTTGGAAGGGAACCTGGAACCACAAGAGTAAACAGGTCATAGACAGGTCAGAAATGATACATTTAAAAAATGTTCTACTATTGTGGGTGGAAAAGCCCTTCTTTGTGTGATGATTCTACTAGATGCCCAACAGATTTATACTGACTATCCCAGGTAGTCACTTTGAAGACTGAAGCTAGCATCAGTAAAAGACACTTTAAATTTCACAAGAATGTCTAATTACAGGAAGAATCTGAAACTCACTGGAATCCCTGTTGGAACCCTTTCTCATTTTCCTACATTTATCAATAATTGGCCAAACTTCCCTTTAATGTCTAGATTGATGGTAACTTGGTTTCATAGATGGCTCACCTCCACATAAGCCTCTGTTCTGCTGTCAATGTTAAGAACAGCATTGGAGCTGCTTGGCTGCTGCTCAGCCTGGGAGAAATTCAGCTGGATCAACACAGGTGATGAGGTGTCCTTCACACACTTCTGAAACAGGAAGATAATGTGACTAAAAGACCATTAAGGAGAGAGAAGTTGAGCAGTACACGTAATGAGATGGTCATAAGGGGTGTTATGCCTCTTCTTGTACTTCATAAAAGGTGCTGTTGTCTGAGGATGAAATGTAGATGCAGTGGTTAAATCAGGCTGCCATTTGTGGAACTTCTGGTGGGATGCCCTTAAGTGTTTCCTTTGTAAAAGTTGAGCAATATACGTTAATGAGAAAGTCATGATGGACCCCCCCATGATTTGACCCCCAGTTAAATCCTTGAATCCTTTCAAGATGCTGTAAGAGATCAGTTTGTTGAAAATGTGCAGGTTTGCTGACTCTGGAAAGAGTGGAACTGGAAGGAGTGGCACAGAAGATAGACACAACAGACAAATAGGTGTTTGTGGAGATCAAACATGGAACCTCAGTCTGATTCCTCCTGCAGTCCTACCCATTTCAAGGCAGCAGGGCATTTTGCTAAGCTTTGTAGTGTAAGAACAGCTAATGTAGACCAGAAAGACAAGAGATGCAGTTGGCCAGGTCTGAGATCATCAAGGGAATTCCAGCCTTTGTTAGCACCAGATACAAAAAAGTTACAGAAAGGGGAGAGCTACGCTCAAGAGACTTTACTAGCTATACTTTGAGGGGATGCATGTCTGGCATTGAGGTGTAGATGATGGGTGTTAAGGTTCCCTTTCTGGTAAAAATGAGATCAATGTTAACTACTGAATAAAATTTTCAGCAAAATGGTGATGGCCTTCTGAAAGTTATTAAATGTTCACCTCTAAGTCTGAGAACGGGCTTTCAGTACCATATTTAATATTTTTAAAAAAGAGGTATTAACATTTTAGGTAAATACATGTGGAATATCAGTTGTAAAAAACTATATGCATCCTGTAACAAAAATGAGAATTGTATTCTTGCCCTACATATAAAACTATGAATTAAACTGTTGCCATGTCAGCCTGGTGTGTCCTCATCAGGAAATTAGCTTTTACAAGGTTTTACAAAAGAGATGACAGTCTCTGCTTTAGTGGTACTTTAATGTTCTAGGGGCTGTAGTAGTACATTCAGGTTCTATGTTTATACTTCCAGCAGCTCTGGTTTTGGAGGAAGCATGTGCAAGCCTTCAGCCTCCCAAATTGGAGGATCATGTAATGGGAAGATGCAGTTAGTGAAAGCGGATATGACTAATACAGGTGTGCTAGGGAGTGCAGCGATCAGTTTTGGGAACTCCTGGGTTAGATGTGATTTTAACGCACCTCCATGTAGAGTGTTTGGTTGAAGCAGGAACAATGTGAGTCCAGCAGCACAGAATTAAGGAGATTCCTGGATTGATTGTTTGTCGGCTGGAAAAATGCTCTACTCCACTGTTTCACAGAATCAGCACTGAGCTCGAATGACACATTCAGACCACGTCTCACTACTCCTAAGAGGAAGAGCAAAAGTTCATGAGTGAACAAAACACAATAATGGAGAACTGCTAGGTGAGCATGTGTGCCTTTTCACTGTTTAACTACACTGCAGGTTAGCACACCTGTACTGTGGGTGTCCTCTTTCACACCGAAGCAGATACTGAGGGTAGCAACAGGTATTGTGTTCTCAGTTTTTACCAGGCAGTCAAAGTTGTCCAGGCTGATTTCAGAGGGGGAAAAACTGAGGTTTGCAGAAACAGACAGAACTGGTTGAGCCCTGAAAGAACCAGATACAACACAGATGTAAGTAACTGTGTTATAGAAACACTTCACAGGAACACATTATAGATACAGTTAACATAAAATTCGTAGTTCTTTGACTTGCAACATAGTTGGCTGTCTAAATGACCTTTTTCCCCAGTGTGGGAAAAAGTAACACTGATTTAGATCTGTTTTTGTTTGTAGAATGCCAGCAACAGTATTTCTTTCTACACTCATTTACCACACAGTAGTCCCAGTTCTTGTAAGACCTTATCAAAATGAGCTGCATAAATCAGTTGTTTATTTTATTATGTTAAAGTTATGTGGTTGGTTCACTTGCTGGTTGCTTAATTGTTAAAATAGTTTGTTATTTTGTTGTGTAGTTGTTCTTACTTTAACAGCATCACAGTCCCTCGTGCTCCCACGACAATGTCTGTTAGTCCATCTCCTTCCATGTCCATGACACCATCGATCGCCACACCAAACTGCTGCAGCTGCTCAGAAATCATCTGAGCCAGGATTCGCTACAAATACAAACAGTTTTACATCACCAACTGCCCTATGCATCGATACAGATTAACTTCGAGATCAGAGATAATGCCATCATAAATAAGTGATGAGTGCAATCATTTTATTTAACACTTCATTGCACTAAATCTAATCTCACAGGACTGTGTTCATTTAACAAGTGGTAATAACACTAGATTAGTAGAATAATTGTAAGTTTTAATATAATAATTAGTTTTATATTTTAATTAAACATGCATGTGGTCTGTGTGCTTTGGAGCTTATTATTTCCACAAAGTTTGTCATGATATTGATACTGGAATAAAATATTGTCATTTTGCCCACACCTAGGTTAAATGAGCATTTTCTAGTATCTTCCTAAAATGCATCGTTTTGCCTGCATCCTTCAAGATTCTCCAATCCTCCAAACAGTGGTCTATTCATGATCTCTAATCTCCAATAATTCTCTGCTCTTTCTCTACAGCTACTATTCTACAGCTGTAACTAACATCTAGTAATTCTGTCCACTGAACCATGTCCTGTACACAATTATCTATTTCATTAACAGTTCTCTGACATCATATCTCATACCAACTGCCTTCAAGATTGTAGTCATCCTGAAATAGCCTGCAACAGACCTTTAATATCCACAACTAATGTTCCATATTACTTCATTTTTTTCCTCTCCAAACACCTTAAATGTGTTGTCTTCAACAACAGACAAGAAGGCTCTCATGGCAGTTACTGAGAAGCTCCTAGAAGCTTCTCAGTAACTCAACTAAATCATCATCAGAGCCGCTGATGACCTTTCTGCAGTCATTGGTAGTTGTCAGCCTTAAAAGTAATGACTCAACATAGTAGTAACTTGACATCTTAAAACTTGGCTCCTGCAGCTGGGTGCTGGCTCGTCTTTCTGTTCAGGCCATGATGTCCTTCCAAATCATCCAGAATTCAGCAAAATAACTTGGCTTCAATCTTCTAAACTTCTCTAATCTCACTCTAATGCTGTGTTCCCTACATGGGTTTCCTTTAGCCTGTCCTTAAATACAAAGGAAAATAAGACCAAGTCTTGTGTTTGGGTTTAGGAGTTTACATTATGTGCTGCTTTGGGGATGTGAACATATCTAGATGTACAGGGGTCTTGGTGTGTTTTTTATTGTAGTTTAGAGTTAGAGATACTGTGTTATATTAAGGTTGTGGGAAGTACCTGGCTGTACTGTGGACGTATACCCTGTGTGCGGTTCCCAAGGTAGATGTAAACAGCTCCTCTGCCATTGTTCTCCAGTGGAGCTCCAACAGCTACATCCTGCAGCTCATCTCCATTCAGATCTGCTACAGACGTTACAGTTGCTGCAAACTGGCCCTGAACACAGTCAGCCACCTCCAGTTCCTTCACTAACTTCATCTACAGACATAGAAACATAATTGCACACACATATTTGGTAGTATTACAAATTAACTTTGCATAATATATGTAAATGAGACATTGCCCAGGTTATACTGAATAAAGAGCTCAGCTGTTAAATATGTCTGTTTAGATAAAATATGTAATTTGCATCATGATAAATAATAAAATCTTTTTGATTTAGTGTTTGAATTATCCTGTCATCTCACTGAAGCTGCTGATTTGGCTTTGATATTGAATGAAAAGGAAAAATATTTATGTATAGGCGGTGGGAAATGGCAGGGAGGTCCTTGGCGACATGAACTCCTGTGGCGGAAACTGGCTCTTGGTCATGGAACATAACCTCACTGGGGGAAAGAACCACAGCTTGTGCAGAAGGTTGAGAGGTATCAATGAGATATAGTTGGGCTCACCTTCACCCACAGTGTTGGCTCTGGAACCAAACTCCTTGATTCCTTAAAATCACAGGGAGGAAAACTCTGACTGTTGTGTATGCTTATGCACCAAACAGCAGTTCAGAGTATTTGCCCTTCTTGGAGCGAGCAGACAGGGTTCTGGAAAGGGCCCTGCTTACAGACTCAATAGTCTTGCTGGTAGATTTCAATGCTCATGTTGACTGGGAAACCTGGAGAGGGTGATTCGGAAGAATGGCCTGCCCGATCTAAACTTGAATAGTGAATTGTTTTTGGACTTCCATTGTAGGCATGGATTGTCCATAATTAACACCAAGTTCGAACACAAGGATGATCATCAGTGTATGTGGTACCAGAGCTCCTTGGATCAAAGGTCAATGATCGAATTTGTTGTCATTTCATCTGACTTGGGACATATGGTTTGGACACTCGGGTGAAGAGAGGTGCTGAGCTGTCAACCGATCACCATCTGGTGGTGAAATGGATCAGATGGCAGGGAAGACTGATGGTCAGACCCGGGAGGCCCAAGCGAATAGTGAGGGTGTGCTGGGAACGACTGTCAGAGGCCCCTGTTCAGAATGATTTCAACTCCCACCTCCAGGAGAGCTTTTCTCATATTCTGAAGGAGGTTGGGGACATGGAGTCTGAAAGGACCCTGTTCAAAACCTCCATTGTGGAACACACCAGGCGTAGCTGTGGCCAAAAGCTTGTTGGTGCATGTCAGGGCAGTAACCCAAGAACCTCCTGGTGGACACCAGTGGCAAGGGATTCTGTCAAGATGAAGAAGGCCTTTAGGGACTGGATGGCCTGGAGGACTCCAGACTCAACAGACAGAGCATGGTCTGGGCAAAAAAGGTGGCAGCAGCAGCATTGGCTGAAGCAAAATCCAGAGCATGGGAGGAGTTTGGCGAGGCCATGGAAAAAGACTTGGCTTCAAGGAGATTCTGGACAAACATCTGGTGACTCAGGAGCGGTCGGGGTTGTTTTGCCCAAGCTGGACTTGGTGGAGGCGGAGAATCTCTGATTAACAGGAGCCTGAGGCTAGAGGCTTCTGGCATGTTAGGCTCCATTTCCCTGGTGGAGGTTATTGAGGTAATTGGCAAGCTCCTCAGCAGCAAGGCACCAGGGGTGGATAAGATTCACCCAGAAATGCTTAAGGCTTTGGATGTTGTGGGACTGTTGTGGCTGACATGCCTCTACAATGTCATATGGACCTCAGGAACAGTACTCTTGGACTGGCAGACCAGGGTGGTGGTCTCTATTTTTAAGAAAGGGGATCAGAGAGTGTGTGCCAACCACCGGGGTATCACACTGCTCAGCCTTCCTGGCAAAGTTTATGCCAAGGTGCTGGAAAGAAGACTCCAACTGATAGTCGAACCTCAGACTGATGAGGAACAATGTGGATTCCGTTCCGGCTGTGGAACCACGGGCTGGTTATTCACGCTCACACAGATTGTTGAGGGGGGATGAGAGTTTGACTGGCCTTTTGGATACTGAATACCTTTAACTGCATCTGACTGGCTAACTGGAGTGTAGCTGTAGAGGAAGACTGTGCTGTACCTCATTTGTGAGCTTGTAGACGTACATCCTGCCTTCTCTCTGTGGCTGAGCCTGGTAGTACAGAGGAGCTCCAACCACAACAAAGTCGGTGTCACCATCCGAGTCCATGTCCAACAAACAGAGAGATGCACCAAAGTATGAGCCGACCTGCAGAGGAATTGTTTATGGTCTGAATTCAGCTGGGGAGTTAATAGCTCTTGTGTACTCATTTGTGCACTTGTTCATAAGCTTCCTAAATTCAGTAAGAATTTTTTTTGTCTCATTTTGGGTCAGGTAACCATTTAGTCGTTGATGTTGATTTTATTTTAATATACATGATTATTTGTCCATCTAAAACTACTTTCAAAGCATTATGAATTCTTGTAGATTCTTGTAATGTTGCTCAGTTTATTGTGTGCCGAACACACAATACCATACAGTCATGAATTATAAACATCTGTGTTATCTGTCAAACCATTGGGCCATAGTGCTCAATGTTGTAATACCCTGCCCTCTTCAATTATTGAATCTTCTCATCAGTCTTCTCACTCTATTAATCTACTATTGATCAAGTTCTAGTCAAAACAGCCATTAATTACAAGCTAATCAAAAAGGCTGAAAACATATTTAATAGAAAAGAACACAGAAGCCTCAGCAACTAAATCTAATATCAGATGGTTGAGTGTTTAATGTCTCCACTCCTTTTTTGTTAATGAATATTTATTGCTCTTTGGTAACACACAAACACACTTCGAATGCAACACTAAAATAAATATTGTGTATGTGTGTGTGTGGGTGGGGTGGCGTTGCTGTACTCTGGCCCTACAAGGCCTTGACAAAAGCAATAGCATTTGACCGGTTCTGAACTGTGGCAGCCTTCGCCTTGTGAAATCCAGCTGTATCCTGATAAAAAATAAGTGTGTCCACTCATTCTTTTCAGGAGACTCATTTTCAGTTTCTCAAAAATAATCTGCAGCCACACCTGCAAAGTTCAATCTTAGAAGTTGCTTTTACATTTTTGTCATTTTTTTCATTATAAAAATCTTTTGAAGTATCTTCAAAAGTGATTTAGGACCCAGTAATTATGCTGCAATAAAGCACTTTCTCTCCTGTTCAAAAGGTTGTTCCTACATGGCATCTATCACATGTGGGGTACCACAGGGATCCATTTTAGGCCCAGTTTTATTCTCTCTACATATGCTCTCATTATAGTCTGTCTTACTAAAATATACCATTTTATATTTGCACTGATGATTTGCAGCTAGTGATAACAGTTCTTGATGCCCAAGACTAAGGTTATTGATCAGCGCTTCTGACTCTAGAATAAATAATAAAAACGTGCTTTTAGAGGTTGGTACTGGCCTGTTCTCCACTGACATGGGTGGTGACTTCCCATGTCTTCTCATGTTTATTGAAGAGAGTCACCTGACCACTGTGATTGAACCTTGGAGTTCCAGAGAACAAAAGAGAGATTCCATCTTTTTCTCCAACTGCTACAGAGTAACCTAAATACATCAGAAATATTAACAAATATTACACTAATATTAACCACACATCTATTAACATCTCTAAACCTTGTCACAACAACAAAAAAACAATAACATAAACACAAAATAACCCAAGCAAACACAACTAAACAGCCAGTCAAATGTAAATATACAGTCTAATAAATACCCATGTAAGACTCATTCTTCAGCTTTGGGTCTTTGATTTCTCTGGTTCCATCTCCAGATCTCATATCTTCATAAAGCATTCCACTCCATTCATTTGATTCAGCTGCGCCCAAAACCAGAACATCCTGCAGTCCAGAGCAAAACAGGCATTATATGCAAAAGCAGTATATGTTTGTACATCATGTTGCTATGTATGACTGCATTTTATGTCAGTACTAACATGTCTTTAGCATGGAATAATACTAGTCATTGTGGTGGTAACAATATTTTAGCATTAGTGTTAGTAGGTAGTAGTAAAGAAGTAGAACAAAAAAGTCCAAACAAAAGAGTAGTGTTTACATTTCTATAATATATCAGAGTGGTGAGACTTATATGGTTAAAAAACTTATATGGTTTCTTAATTTATTTTCAGAAAAGAAAGAAATTAAAAGTGAATTGAAGTAGAAAGAGCGAGAACTCATTATTTTACTGAACAAATGTTCAGATCTATATACACAGCAGTTAACAATGTAAAACAGATTCATCTTCATACAAGTGACTTTTTGAATCAATTATCATAGAAGACACATTCTGTATGAAGATAGGCCAGCTATCCACAAAATAAATCAGATAATAATAAGAAGAATAAGATTAAGAATACATTTACAGTTTTACAGAACATCCAAACACAATCCAGATCAGCAAAACAGTCAAATTATGAAACACAAGAGTAATATAAAGAAAACAAAACAAGAGGGGCAATGTAAAGAAAAGCAAACAACACAACACACATGCACAATAATAACAAAGTAGCAGAAGAAAATTGTAATTAGAAGATCATAAGGAAATGGCAAAACAAAGACAATAAAAGGGAAAGATAATACAAAACAAAGGAATAAAATAAAAAGGACAGAAGTGAGAGAACATACAACAAGGCTATGAGGTTAGAGTAGAAGAGCAGTACCGAGTGAAGAGATCAGTTTTCAGTTCAGTTTTAAAAGAGGAAATGGATGAGCAGTCACAAATGTGATGGGGCGAGTACCAGAGCTCAGGGGCTTTAGCTCTAAAGAACCTGCCACCCTAAGAGACTAGTCTAAGCTGGGAGAACCAACAGCCCAGAGCCAGAAGACCTGAGTTCATGTGAAGGGATGTGCAGATGAAGGAGCTGAGGTAAGTATGGAGGTGCCAGACCATGTAGAGCTTTAAAATTAAACAAAATATCTTGTCTTTAATATGTGAAGTAAGGGGAGGACAGTGTAGCCGGTATAAGACAGGAATGATGTGCTCTGCCTGTTTGGTGTTTGCAGGGAGAACCTTAGGAAATGAGTTACAATAATCAAGCTGAGAGTTTATAAAAATAATGGTACAGTGTCTCAGCATCTTTTAACTTCAGCAAGGGCCGAAGACGTGCAATACTGTGAAGAAAAAAACATGCAGGTTTGTTGAAGTGTGAAAGTAAGCAGATGGTCAAATAATACACCAGTTTTTTTGGACTAACTAAGCAGGCTTAACAATAACTCCATCAATCACTGATTTTCAGAAAATTGACGTTCAACCAGTTCTTCAACACAAACATACATTCAATCAGAGGACCAGGTGGCAAACTGGTGGTGGATCTAGTGCTAACATAAATCTGGTGGATGATTTGAACAACTGGAAGCATATAAATCAAAAAAGGATGGGAACAAGAACAGAACCCTTAGGCACCCCTTGAGTATTTGGGGCAGTATAGGATTTGTGTTTATCTTTAGTAATACAGTGTTGTCTATCAGTGAGATCTAAACCACTGGAGGGCTGAGCCCATAATGCTGACAGAGGAAAGGCGGGACTAAAGTATGTTGTGATTTACAGTATTGAGAGCAGTGTAAGATCAAAAACAAGAAAAATGTTAAGAGAAACTAAATAAGCAGTAAGAGGGAAATCATTAACTACTTTCAGCTGGACCATTTCACCCCTCACCCCAACCACTAAGCCTTACCAATCCATTTTGCATGATCACACCTGGGGGGTAGGGTATCCTGATTCTTGTTGAGATAGAGGGGTAGGGTGAAGTGTTAGGGCTACATGTTCCTCCACACAGAGGAACATTTTTCAAATGTCAAGATGTCTTGCAAGTGACCAAACAAACCCACATGAGTATTTTCTCTGTTAAAAAATTACAATAACTGTTGTGTTATCTTAGTTAATGCTGCTTCAGTGCATTATGGTCCTTTTCTTCATAACAAGCATGAAAAATCACTAGGAATATGCTGATGTCTCAGTAGCTAGCCAGCTAAATTTCTTGAACAGGAAAATTTGAACAAGAAGCTGGTGAATATCTGACTTCAGCTTCATAACACTCAAGAATTAGGAGAGGGTGATTATAAATAATCCCCCCCCCCCTTTGAAGGCATATGATTCCCTAAATGTAACTTAAGCCCAGCAGTGAGGAGCTTAGTAGCCTGTTAATGAAGTTATGCTCTTTTTATTTGAGGGTCCCATTTCCCTGTAGCTCAGTTCCAAGGGGCAAGGAGACACTTTAAAAAACAATGGGGTAGGGTTAAAAATGTAATTGGGCCACCCAAACCATATTGCAATAACTAGTTTGCTAGGCTACTCCAATGGATCTGCATAACAAACACTACCGCATCCTGATACCATCTAAGTCAAGCAGATTAACCCTACACCAGCATTTAATTGAGAGGAGGGGGCAACCAACCAGCTAAGCAAGAGAGTGGAAAGTGGAAAGTAGATTTACTTTGCATGACACTACATCAGAAAAAATACAATGGTTATCTAGGCTCTTAAATGATGAGATGTAATTAATTAAACTTATACTCTAGGTCATTCAATGCAGATTAGAGACTTATGTATAAGTCTCTTATATAACAACTGCTATTATAGCAAAATCTTTGAATGTGTTGACTATGTAAAATTATGTAACGTTCCCAGGAAAATGGGAATGCCAGAGTATCTTATTGTTCTAATGAGGAACCTCTACAGTGATCAGCAAGCTACAGTCAGGAAAGAAAATAGAAAAACACACAGGTTCCACATTAGCAAAGGAGTAAGACAAGGCTGCCCACTATCCCCATACCTGTTCAACTCATATTCAGAACACATAATAACAGAAGCAGGACTCAACCATCAAATTATAGTACTATCAAACTAGACTACAATTAAAGTACTGTCAAATGATAGTGTAAAAATATATAATCCTTAATTTATCTTCAAATTATTGTACCATAAAATTAAAGCATCATTTCATTGTTACCATCAATCTATAGTGCAATAAATTTATAGTACCATCAAGTTAAAAGATCATTGTTTTTACTATCAAATTATATTTCCATTCCAATTTAAACCACCATTAATTATAGTACCATCAGATTCTAAACTATATGTGTGTATCTTAGGTGTTAGTTTGGTTTAATTTCTGTGGATTTTAAAGATAGTTCAGTTCAAGGCACATTTGGAATGTGGCCATACTTTATCATAGGCAGTGCTGAATCCACTGTGAGATAATTCCTTAGTCCACTTTTTCCTGAAGGCAGACTGAGCTCCTGAATTTAGAAAAACATTTAATTATGAAACCTGACATCAGCTTTTTTCAAAAAATTGTTTTACAGTATTTGACTGAAGTCCTAGAATTCGTAACAAGCCTTCAAAGCACTGGCAAATGTTAAGACTTCAGTCTGAGACAAAAAATTCTAAATTCTGATCCTTGCTGGAATATTCTGTATTTATGGATCTCCTGATACCTTCAATGTTGTAGATCTTAGTTTGCAAACTATGAGAAAGTCCTTCCAGTCCACTGTAGTCTTCAATCTGGAATGTGTTTTTATCTTTGGGCTCTGAGGCAAATCTCCTGAGTTTTCTTATGTCTACATTTCCCACCTGTCAAAAACAAGACACAACTATGTTGTATAGGTGGAAAACTATAAAGACAGAAGGATGGACAGATGAACAGTTTTACACTCTCAGTGTGTTAGTAATCTTTGTGTGATTGGCTCCCTTAATCGCCTGCCTTAATCAACTCACCCCAATAACAAAGCGAGTGATCTGTTGATCATCACACCTCTTTATAACATCTTTAGTGTTAAAATCAGTAGGAGTTCCATCTGTAATGATGACCAGGGCTTTTGTAGCCTCAGGTTCTGCCCCAGAAGAAACACTATTAAAGAGGTTTACTCTGAAACACAAACCATGCTGTTTTAATAAAACCCATTTAGCATAAACACACCTCATACATGAACCAGCTTCATATATTTTAGTTTACATATATAATGCATAGAAAAGCACAGATTCACACAAACTTTAATAATTCTTCACAAGTGTTTAGCATTTTCTGTCATCTAATGCTCTGGTCCCACTTTATATTGTCTCTAATAACTGTGTAGTTACATGTGAACAACAATATAACTACTAAGGATTTAGTCACTGTTACAGATGTATTACAGAAGTACACCTCATGTAATTACACAAGTGTATCTTAATAGTTGTAACAGCCTACTCTTATGTAATTACACAAGGGTAATAACAAATGTAATTGCATTGTAATCAGACTGGAACAGCAGTTTTTTCCAGCAGTAAAAGGAAGTCTGTAATAATTCGCATTAAGACATTACTTACACTGTATCTACCAGCTTTCCTAACATTTAGTTGGCATTTATGTTGCTAGTGCTTTAAACCATTCCGTAATGTGACAGTACAGCAGATGACTCCTTTCTTAAAATGTAACTTCTATAATATTAATTAAATGTGCTGCATTACCACCAAAGTGGTGTCTATATTACCACTCCATTATTACACAGTACCTACATAACAACTACACAGGAACCCTCTGCTTATTTTAAAGTGTAACTTTAACACTGCACTACAGGAAAGTTCTTGTGTAGTTGTTATAAATGTACAGTGTAATTACAGAATGATATAATCAATGTGATGTGATTAGATCCCCTTGTTAAAGCACAGTAATTCCACAGTAATTATGTAAAACATAAATGAAATGTTATGTAAAACATACTTCCTTTAACTGTTGGAAAAGACTTCTGATCTGTAGTGTACCAAAAAGATGCGCTTGTGTAACACTGACTAAATCATCAGTAGTTACATTGCTGTTGGATATGTTATTCATGTGTTACTACACAGTTATTAGAGACACTTAATATAAAGTGGGACCGACACTCTCAATACAACTCATTTAACACTTTGCTGCTTAGCTGATGGGTTCAATCAGTTTTGTTTAATAAGGCAGTCATATTTAAGGAAAACAGTACATTTGTCATGCCACCCTTCGGTTCTGTAGTACAGATGATTACTCTTGTGGACTCCAACTTCTAGAATCCAACTGGAGATTATGCAACATCTTTCACCAATCACAAACTGCTTCAGAGATCAGCCTCACCAGAAAACTGATCAGCCACATCTGTTCATCATTCACAGACCCCTATATAGACTGTCTGCTCACTCACACTGTTTACAGAGTGTAGCAAGCTTTTTTCCTGTCCTTGCTTATTGTGTATCTTGACGCTTTTGTCTGTATCTTTGACTATGTTTTTGCCTGTGTTCCGTGTTTATTCCTTCATCATTCTCTGGATGTCTCTAAGGTTTTGTTATCATTTGATTTTGACCCTAGCATGTTTTCTGATCATGTGTCTGACTCTTTGTGCAATGTTACGAGATTAGTGCAGGATTTCCCCTAAAGATTTACAGCAATTTTTAGAGAGCAGATAACTTACAGAACATAGTCAATAGCCTGGTGGGTGTTTGTGAGATCCTTCATATGCTCCTCTTCATCAAGCTTTTTCTTAGCTGTGCCATCCATGTAATCATTAAAGTCAAAAACGATCCGGGGAACTCCAGAAAACTGGACAGCAGCAAACTAAACATAGACAAACAAGACACAAACTCATTAAAGTACAAATTGTCTGCTTCCTGCTGCTCTACATTGGCAAATACGTTACATGTTTAAGGGAACATGTACTTGTACTCCTGCCAACCTAGAATCCAAATGCCTCATGTCATTACTCCCTCTTTTTCTTTATCTGGCTAAACTAAACTTAGAAAAATCAACTGCAAAGAAATTATATTAGAAACATTTAGCTTTGCTGCATGCAATCTAAACGTCTTTGAATTTCCTGGTAATGTATCAGCTTCTGTTCACATATGAGTCCTCTGGATAATTTCCCAGGAACTGTACTTGTACTTATACTCCAGATGGTAAATTGCCTCATCGTATTTATTGAGATTTTGACTTTGGCATTTGTTCATACAGAGCTCCTTCTTGTTTAACTGACATGAATTTTCAGGCAAAAATGCATGTGTGAAAGGGCATTACATTGTTTCAGACTATTATCTTAATATTTAATTTTATTCTCAGTATAGGCATTTTAGGACAATTCACACACAAACACATTTTCTAATCTGCCCCTCTTGGGTCACGGAGGAGCTGGAGCCTATCCCAGTGGTCATTGGGTGGAAGGCAGGACACACCTATGACAGGTTGCTTGTCCATCACAGGGCAGACAGACTTATACATTCACTCACACACTGACATCAAACTACGATTCCCAGAATCCTCCGCTTCATCACATGACACCAGGAAGAGCAGCAGCAACCAATCGCCACTCTAGCTCTCCGGAATACTGATCACTCTCACCTGTGTGTTTATGTCATGTGATCTGTTTAGTTTAGTATATTAGCCCAGGCTTAGCATAGGACCTTTGCGAGGTATTGTTTTCTTAAAAACTACTGAGCGTTCATTCTGGTTTTTTGATCTCCCCTGTTATGACCTTGTGTTTCTGGATTTGTTTCTTGGATTTTCGGATTTGCCCTTTTGTACTGTTGCCTGGGTGGATTGATATCTGGTTTTGGACTTTTGCCTGTACTCTGGACTTTGATCTGCCTAGCCCTGTTGTGTTTGATCACCTTCAGTGTATTTTGCTGTGCCTGTGTACCAACGACAATAACTCTAGTAAAGCTTCATCACTTTTTTACATCCACGAGCGTCTGCTCTCTGGTCACACGTTACAGAAACATTGTCGATAAACTACAATACAAACAAATCTGTACATCCAACATGATTTCAAATTATTAAGACATACATGAGACAACTTCTTTAAAAAAGCAATAATTGATAATGAACTTAAGCTAATTGGTAGAATGTTACCATCATGGCACCACAACTCTAGTTTAGAGTACTTAGAGTGTAAGTCAATGTTAGTTTATATGTTAAATATGTAACTGGTACTTCTAACAGGAACAACAAGATTGGTTACCATAATTTTAAGAATGAAAAGAAACATATTAGTTCAAAATAATTTTTGAGAAATTTAAAAGACAAAGGTGAAAATAGTTAATGAGAGTGTTTACCTGAATTGATGAGTGTTTAAGTCGTGTCATAATATTCCAGATGAACTTTTTGTTCTTGTTAAAAGCAGAGGTTTTCATGCTGGAGGAGCCATCGATCAGGAAGACCAGGTTCACCATAGTTTTTGAGCACTCTGCAGACAAATAAAGGTGATTAGTTGTTACCTCACACATCTTCTATCTGTCCCTCATCCTGACGTATCCCCTGTCCTGCACATTTCCCCCCTGCCCCTGCTCCAGGAACCAGAAAGTGATTGGGAATTTATAACGAGGTACACTGGGGCACCTCCCACCAGCCTTAGTATAGATTCCTCGCAGAAACTAGTTACAAAATAAAACCCTGAAACACACCATTGACCAAGTGAGAATGACTGATGGTCAGGTGCTCAAGTCAGGGGTTGCATTGTCACACCTGCATTTTTCTTTTATCAAGAACAGCTTGTATGAATGATGTGGGAACAAACTAAACTAAAGGATTCAAATTAAATAACATTTGGTACAGAGAAACTGCAGGGAAATGCTTTTCTATGTGGTTCATAAAAGTCCCCTGGCTGGCACCTAGACAGACTAAAACAGGCTGAGCATTCATAGTGATATATGAGAAAAAATATACACCACACGGTTTGGTTTGTACAAATTTGTCATGCTTCCATTTGGTTTATTCGATGCTCCGGCTCCTTTTTAACAGTTCATTGATAGATTTTGATGACATGATCATGTATAATTATGATTAGTAATGGCATGTGCTGTAACATTTCAGGACATACCCATTTAAGGCTGGCAGAACCCAAGATTAACTCAAAGAAGTGTGCACTTGGACAGGTGGAGGTACAGTATCTAGGCTTTCACATGTATAACAGACAAGTGCTTCCTCAAACCAAACCTCTTTTTGACCCAAGACCTATAAGGAAGTAAGACAGTTCCTGGGGCTGGTTGGCTATTATCAGAGGTTTATAAATAAGGCAGGCTGCTGACAGCCAGCTGGTTGAGGAAGATGAATATTTGGTGCTGTACATTAGTTGAAAGCTCTCTATGTGGGAAACTAAGTACAGCACCACTGAGGAGGACCTGTTGGTGTCTGGCACTATGGCCTTTTAAGTTTGAGGTGGTCCACAGGCCATGCAGAATCAAGCATCAGCAGAAGAACAGAGAGATGAGTCGGGCGAATAAGTGAGTGAAAAGCAATGGTCTATGTAATGAGAGATGGGAACAAATAAAAAAAGAAAAGAAAAACAGAAGAAACCTATGTACCTCCTATGTCCATCTTCAGCCACAAAAGTTAAATATGTATCCAAGATAGCTTGCAATGTATCATGTATACTCTGGGGCTTGTGATGTTTTTCCTTTGATACACTGTGTTTCTTGCCATTGCAGCATAAACATTAAGAAATGTAAACGTTTGATTAAGAAATTAAATGTTTTATTTCAAGCAGCCTTTCTAATTAAACTACATACAAAAAATAATAATAATAGAAGTAATAGAACAGTCTTCAGTACATACGTTGGTCCAGAATTATATAGTTTGGTGTTACAGTAGATGGTCAATCAGTTACACCTACAGTTCAGTTAAATATTCATGACTGTAAAACCCAGGACTGAGTTTTGCAGTAGTGAAGAGTCAGCCTGTTTAATTCTGAGAGTTAAAAATGAATTGTGATTAACCCACTTAAAAACATTAGAAGGCACCATCGGGGTAAAAAAAAACTTATTTGCTACAACTCATTGTCATGATTTCAGGCACCACTCAGAGAGAGAGAGAGAGAGAGAGAGAGGAGAGAACTGCTGGTACCTTGGAAAGTAACCTTGTCCTTAGCAATGAGTTCCAGTTGACTGCTGAAGTGGTAGCAGGTGTTGATCAGGAACAAGTTTCCTTCACAGTCTGGAGCGAAACTGGGACTGCAGCTCTGAATCACAACCACAGGGGTCAAACGGGTAAAAAGACATTAATGACCTATTTAACAGCAGAAGCTATATGCAATTACACAATTATGACCCTACAGTGTTTAAGCAGTTGCTAGGTAGTTGCTGTAGTGTCCATCATGGTTGCTAAGCAGTTGCTTGTTCATGTTCATAGCTCTCAGTAAGTCATACTGTTTCCTAAAGCACATTTACAAGAATGCACCACCTTAATGAAGACCTGGATGCAGTTTTGGGGATGAATTTACATTACATTTTTATTAAATTTAAAGAATAAGTGCCAGAATAATACAGACAAATTATATGCACATTAAAGTTCTACATCATTCCATCTGTGTTCAAAGTAAGAGATCAAAGCAGTACCTTCCCACCTGCCTGATCAGCCCAGCCATGTATTTTCATACCCTTCCAAAACAGCAGTCCTGGCTGTGATACTGAACCAAAACCACTACAGCAGCTCATATGAGTGTGGAAATTATCTAGCAAACAATTCAAACAATGCCCATAATAAAATTAGAGCCCTGATATAGTCAGTCAGGCTTTCCTTAAACAATGTGTGAAATATTTCTGGTTTTTACTCAACACTTACTTTAAAGATTTAAAAAACCTGTTTATCAGCAAGTCTATCGGCAAACAGGAAGCAGGATTCAGTTCTGCAGTGAATCCAGATGGGAGATAAAACCCAAAGATGAATCTGTTTCTAAATTATAAGCAGGTTAAGTTCTAAATCTTTTAGTTCCACACTTACAGTCAGGCCGGATAAAGGGGTGGACCTCACTGCCATGGACATCCCAAAGAACCGAGTATCATCAAAGTCTGTTAATCAATAAAGCTGATTAGATTAATGTAATCATTATTATAATATATTGAAGACTATAACTCATTCACTGGCCTAGTGACATGGCTATAGCTAAGTAAGCTAACCTAGTTTTTCTAGCAAAAGGATGCTGCATGTTGAGTTACTGTAATGTCCCGGGCCTCATACTAGGCCACTTCCAGCCACTAGGGGGAGACAAGGCACCACTAATGGATAATTAGGGCTGAGTGGTAACAGCTGTGCTTAAATAGGCACCCTATTTAAGATGCTCACATGCTGCTTTCTGCTGAGTCTTGAGTTCATGCTGCTATGTGCATGTCTCAGAATAAGCCCGGTAATTTTGGTATTAGTTCCTTTCTCGAGTTCTGGCCTCTTGAGTATCTCTCAGCGTAAGTATTAAAAAAAAACCTTGAGTGCCCTTTTGGTAACCGCATTCCCCTTTAGCTTTTTGAAACTCCTTTCAGTTTGAAGATGCTGCTCTGGCTTTTCTTTTGTTTGGCCTTAAACCCCCAAACTCGGTTATTCTTTTTCCATGCTCATGAGACCATCTCTTGTGTTTGGCCAGTGGTTTACCACTTAGCATTCTGGTATCTGAACAAGGGAACCGCCAGTTTGTTTCCCACTCATGGTAAACCCGCTGTCACGCTACACTGTTACATTGTCACGAGAAAACCTTTTTTGTGTTCATGTTTTTTATTTAGTATATTAACCAAAAAATAGTTTCTTATGAAAACCAATCATTTAAACTTTTTAAACTTAAATTTGCAATGTAGCCAAAATTAGAACAGAGAGACAAGGTTTAAAAAATTTAAATTAAATTGATAAATACATTTTGGAACAAATTCCTTGTGTATCATGACCATGTGTCACTGGCACCAACCTTCCACTGACGTTTATTTCAAACTTTACTGTTAATGTACAGTTGCTATTACTATTATTATACTTACTCTGAAAACACAATACTATTGTTAATTATTAATACTGAAGTTTTATGCATCTGAGCTCTTTGTTTAAAACCATTTACCTTGGCAAAAGATCATGTTGTACTTGTAAAATAACCATATGTCATCAGAATAAATGTAAATAGAAGAAATGCAGTAAAAACTTACATGAGCTATGAGGTGAGGCAGCCTGAGCTCCTGAATGTAGAAAATCATGTTTCATTAAGAAGCCTGACATCAGTTGTTATTACAAAAAACCTGAAGAGTATTTGACTGAAGTCCTACTATTCACAGCAAGACTGATATGTATATCAGACAGTTCTGGCAAATGCTAAGACTTCAGTCTGAGACTAGCAAAAAATTCTAAATTCTGATCCTTGCTGGAATATTCCGTATTTATGGATCTCCTGATACCTTCAATGTTGTAGATCTTAGTTTGCAAACTATGAGAAAGTCCTTCCAGTCCACTGTAGTCTTCAATCTGGAATGTGTTTTTATCTTTGGGCTCTGAGGCAAATCTCCTGAGCTTGTTTATGTCTATATTTCCCACCTGTCAAAAACAAATCACCTTAATTATGCTGTAGGAGGGAATGATGTACAGATATAAAGATGGACAGATGAACAGTTTTACATTGTCACTGAGTTAGTGGGCATTGTGTCATTGGCTACCATGTTGCTTTAATGGACTCACCCCAATAACAAAGCGAGTGATCTGTTGATCTTCACACCTCTTTATAACATCTTTGGTGTTAAAATCAGTAGGAACTCCATCTGTGATGATGACCAGAACTTTTGTAGCTTCAGGATCCGCCCCAGAAGAAATACTATTAAAGAGGTTTACTCTGAAAACACAAACAGTGCTGTTTTAATAAAGCCCATGTATTGTAGCATATATTACTTTACATCTATGAAGCAGCTTCATATAGTTTAGTTTATGTATATACATACACAGAAAAGCACAGGTGCATTCACACCTCAGTACATTTAATCAAGTATCTTTAGCTAAAATAAAGGGGCTGATTTAGAAGATGTTTTGCACTGTTGTTAATCCTGCTTACTTTGGCTTCTGTAGCAGAAATATTACAGCCTTCTGAAGCACCGCGAGTATCTAAGAGGTTACGTTCACCATGAGTTTAAAAACGACCCAAGTACACTTAGTGAAATTAAACAGAGACAAAATCAGTTTTCAAACACACTCTGCAAGTTCATCTGTTTCCTCAGGCTGAAAATAAAGATGTGTTTCAAAACAGAACATTGAAATAATCCCTTATTTTCTCTAAATTCATATTATGTACAAGTAATCAGATATATATATATATATATATATATATATATATATATATATATATATATATTTTACTTTTTATTTCATTACTTTTTATCAATCCTTGCATTCTTTTTTATTTCTGTTCTATTTATTATTGTCAATCTACTGTACTACATCTTGTTTTTTCTTATTATTAACTATTATGATTTCTATTATTTCATTATAACATTCGATTTACTTTTTTACTGTAAAACTTCTCAATCCCTGATTCCTGTATTGCTCAGCTACATTGTAAATGAGGGTCTCCCTCAATGTATTCCGAGTTTAAATAAAGGTTGATTGATTGATTGATTGATTGATTGATTCATTGATTGATTGTTATTGCTTCAATAAGTAATAAATCATTATTTTGACAGTACTATACTGTACTGTTAGTATGGTTTATTTATAGTATTGATACTGCATTGTTACCATCCACAGATACAGGTTTTGCAGTAAGGTATTGTTTACATACTGCACCTCTGAACTGTTCCAGTTCGTATTTACAGAATATACCGGTCTGCAGACACATAACATGTTTGTCTGTCAGCTCTGTCTTTGAGACTGCTCTTTTTGATTTATCTCTTTGTTCTGTCTCCTAGTTCCTTTCCTTTTTTATTGGTTTCCTGCTCAACCCTAACCCTGTCCCTTTGCCAAACCCCTCCCCTTTAACTTTTCTGATTCTGCTATTTTTTTAGAGAGCAGATTACTCACAGAACATAGTCAATAGCCTGGTGGGTGTGTGTGAGATCCTTCATATGCTCCTCCTCATCAAGTTTTTTCTTAGCTGTGCCGTCCATGTAATCATTAAAGGTGAAAACAGTCCGGGGAACTCCAGAAAACTGGACAGCAGCAAACTAAACACAGACAGACAAGAAACAGACTCATTAAAGTACCATTCGGCTGCTTGTACCTAACAATAAACTACTCACTTTATTGTTCTAACACTCAAAAATTATGCCGATAGTGTTACTGAGCACTAAAAATGTATAACTATTGGTCTACAACTACCTCAAACTGCCTCAAACATCTTAGTAAAAATAACCTTCTGTGAGTTTATTTAGCTAAACTAACCTGAAACTAAACAAACAAACAAAAAAAATACGTGTAAAGAAGGGTCACAGAAACAATTAGCTTGCCATAATTTAGACAACTTTGAATTTCCTGGTAATGTATCAACTTCTTGACCTGTCAAGGGTGAACACTGCCTTCCACCCAATGACTGCTGGGAGAGGCTCCAGCTCCCCCCGTGACCCAGAAGGATAAGCAGCTTAGAAGATGTGTGTGTGTGTGTGTGTGTGTGTGTGTGAGATTAAAGGATTCAGAGAATCTGGAGGAATCTCTATGTGCAAGAGACAAGGTGGAAAACCAGTACTGGCTGAGCGTAGTCTTCAGGCTTTCAGACAGCACTGCATTAAGAACAGTTGTTTCTGTAGTGGAATTCACTACAGAATGGGCTCAAGAACACTGCCAGTGAAAACAGTTCATCACTGCATCTAAAATTGCAAGTTAAAACTTTACCATGCAAAAAAGAAACAATATATAAAGATGATCCAGAGACGCCACAGCCTTCTCTGGGCCCGAGCTCACTTTAGATGGAATTAGGGGAAGTGAAAAAGTGTCCTGTGGTTGGACAAAATTTGAAATTCTTTTTGGAAATAATGGACTCTGCGTCCTCTGGGCTAAAGAGTAAAGTATGGGGATCATTATTCATCTGTTTCCAATTGACATGATTAGATACTTCAACAGAAAGCTGCACTGCTCACATATACAATCAATGACATACAGTCAGCCATTCCATGTAGCATGTACAAGGACTGGCAGTGATAATCTATGTAGATGAAATGTATGCATCACACATAATTACCCCAACAGTAGTCATCAGTAACATTTACTATCACAGTAATGTAATAATTACTCACTATACTCACTCTTCAGATTTTGCCCTTAAAACATTGTCATTTACTATAATAACCCCATCTCTAGCTTAGAGTCTTTGGAGCATAAATCAGTGTTTAATGTAAGTTACATATTTACTAGTTGCACTTTTAACAAGAAGAAGAAGATTGATTGCCATAACTTTAATAACGAAAAGAAATGGAACCAATATAATCAAGACAGTCTGAGAGAGAAAGGTGAAAATAGTTAAAGAGAGTGTTTACCTTAATCGATAATTTTTTGAGTCGTGTCATAATATTCCAGATTAGCATTTTATTCATGTAAAAATCCTGAGTTTTCATGCTGGAGGAGCCATCGAACAGAAAGACCAGGTTCACCATAGTTTTTGGGCTCTCTGCGGATAAACGAAGGAGATTAGTCTTCACCCCATCATCTAATCCAGTAGTATCTGGCCCTCATCCTGGAGTACCCCCTTTCCTGCACATTTTCCCATGCTCCTAAACCAGAGGGGTGATTGGGGGTGCAGTGCAGTACATTGAGGCACCTACAAATAATACTGGGCTTCCTGAAGGAGAGGTTTGTACAGTATCAAGTCAAATCAAGTCAATTTCTTTTTTTTCAAATAGCACTTTTTACAACATACGTTGTCACAAAGCAGCTTTACAGAAAACGAAGGAGATTATTAGGCTTCATTGTTCCCATCTTCTAATCCAGTAGTTCCTGGCATCAGCTGTTTTCACAAAACAATGTTACTGTATTTGACTGAAGTCCTACTATTCACAGCAAGACTGATATGTATATCAGACAGTTCTGGCAAATGCTAAGACTTCAGTCTGAGACTAGCAAAAAATTCTAAATTCTGATCCTTGCTGGAATATTCCGTATTTATGGATCTCCTGATACCTTCAATGTTGTCGATCTTAGTTTGCAAACTATGAGAAAGTCCTTCCAGTCCACTGTAGTCTTCAATCTGGAATGTGTTTTTATCTTTGGGCTCTGAGGCAAATCTCCTGAGCTTGTTTATGTCTACATTTCCCACCTGTCAAAAACAAATCACCTTAATTATGCTGTAGGAGGGAATGATGTACAGATATAAAGATGGACAGATGAACAGTTTTACATTGTCACTGAGTTAGTGGGCATTGTGTCATTGGCTACCATGTTGCTTTAATGGACTCACCCCAATAACAAAGCGAGTGATCTGTTGATCTTCACACCTCTTTATAACATCTTTGGTGTTAAAATCAGTAGGAACTCCATCTGTGATGATGACCAGAACTTTTGTAGCTTCAGGATCCACCCCAGAAGAAATACTATTAAAGAGGTTTACTCTGAAAACACAAACAGTGCTGTTTTAATAAAGCCCATGTATTGTAGCATATATTACTTTACATCTATGAAGCAGCTTCATATAGTTTAGTTTATGTATATACATACACAGAAAAGCACAGGTGCATTCACACCTCAGTACATTTAATCAAGTATCTTTAGCTAAAATAAAGGGGCTGATTTAGAAGATGTTTTGCACTGTTGTTAATCTTGCTTACTTTGGCTTTTGTAGCAGAAATATTACAGCCTTCTGAAGCACCGCGAGTATCTAAGAGGTTACGTTCACCATGAGTTTAAAAATGACCCAAGTACACTTAGTGAAATTAAACAGAGACAAAATCAGTTTTCAAACACACTCTGCAAGTTCATCTGTTTCCTCAGGCTGAAAATAAAGATGTGTTTCAAAACAGAACATTGAAATAATCCCTTATTTTCTCTAAATTCATATTATGTACAAGTAATCAGATATATATATATATATATCTGCATATACTATATATATATATACTACATCTTGTTTTTTCTTATAATTAACTATTATGATTTCTATTATTTCATTATAACATTCGATTTACTTTTTTACTGTACAACTTCTCAATCCCTGATTCCTGTATTGCTCAGCTACATTGTAAATGAGGGTCTCCCTCAATGTATTCCGAGTTTAAATAAAGGTTGATTGATTGATTGATTGATTGATTGATTCATTGATTGATTGTTATTGCTTCAATAAGTAATAAATCATTATTTTGACAGTACTATACTGTACTGTTAGTATGGTTTATTTATAGTATTGATACTGCATTGTTACCATCCACAGATACAGGTTTTGCAGTAAGGTATTGTTTACATACTGCACCTCTGAACTGTTCCAGTTCGTATTTACAGAATATACCGGTCTGCAGACACATAACATGTTTGTCTGTCAGCTCTGTCTTTGAGACTGCTCTTTTTGATTTATCTCTTTGTTCTGTCTCCTAGTTCCTTTCCTTTTTTATTGGTTTCCTGCTCAACCCTAACCCTGTCCCTTTGCCAAACCCCTCCCCTTTAACTTTTCTGATTCTGCTATTTTTTTAGAGAGCAGATTACTCACAGAACATAGTCAATAGCCTGGTGGGTGTGTGTGAGATCCTTCATATGCTCCTCCTCATCAAGTTTTTTCTTAGCTGTGCCGTCCATGTAATCATTAAAGGTGAAAACAGTCCGGGGAACTGCAGAAAACTGGACAGCAGCAAACTAAACACAGACAGACAAGAAACAGACTCAGCAGAGTACCATTTGGCTGCTTGTACCTAAGATTAAGCTACTTACATTATTAACATTCAGAAATTATGCTTTTCAGTTTTGCTGAGCACTGAAAAAACTACTGCTGCTCTAGAGCTACCTCAAACTACTTCAAATATTTCAGTGAATATGTTCTTGCTGTCTTCCCAATTTAGAATTCATGTGCTTTATATAATTATTCCTTTCTTTCTGAGTTCTTGTAAATTTGTACTCTTTTAGCTCTGTGATGCACTGGCGACCTGTCCAGGCTGTTTCCTACTTTCCGCCCAATGACTGCTGGGATAGGCTCCAGTAACCCCTGTGACCCAGAGGGATAAATGGCTTAGAAAATATGTGACTGTGTGTGTGGGAGCTCTTTAATATATCCTTTATATATTTTTGGATATTTAATATATGTTGTGTTTGACCAATTCTCCCTAGAGTCATGTACAAACTAAACTCCCCTGAGTATATTTTGCAAAACTAAACTAAAACTAAAGTAAAAAAAAAAAATCAACTTCAAAAAAGGGTCACAGAAACATTCAGTTTGAAATAATCTAGACAACAGATGAGCCCTCCTGATAATTTCCCAGGTATTGTACTAGTTCTGTGCAGGTAAATTTCTCTGTCAGATTTGGGATTGACTCTGGTATACACTCATAAGGAACACTGTGCAAAACGTAAATAAAAACAGAATGATGTGCAATTCATTTTAACCCTATATTTAACAAAAATTAATACAAAGACAACACATCAAATGTTGACAACACCTGGTGGAACATCTCTATCAACTAATTAGGTTATTTTGCAACAGATCAGTAACATGACTGAGTATTACAAGAGCATCTCAGAGAGGCTGACATATCATTAAAAAGATTCAGAGAAGATATCATTAAAAGATTCAGAGAATCCAAAGAAATCTCTGTCTGCAAGGTACCTCTGTCCCCCGCAACATCCTCTAGCTCATTCCAGAGGACCCCAAGCCGCTCCCAGGCCAACTTGGAGATATAATCCCTCCAGTGGGTCCTAGGACAACCCCAGGGTCTCGTCCCTGTAGGTTGTGCCTGGTGAACCCCCACCGGGAGGCATCCAGGGGGCATCATGATCAGATGCGTGAACAACCGCAACTGGCTTTTCTCAATGCGGAGGAGCATGCGGCTCTATGTCAATCTCTTCTTGGATGACTGATGCTCCTCACCCTATCAAGTAGAGCATAGCCCGCCATCCAGCAAAGAAAGCTCTTTTTCTGCCGCTTGTATTCATGATCTCATTCTTTTGGTCATTACCCACAGCTCATAACCACATGTGAGGATTGGGATGTAGGCTCACTGGTAAACAGAGAGCTCTGCCTTATGGCTCAGCTCCCTCTTCTCCACTACAGTCTGGTAATGTGCCCACATTACTGCTGCTACCTGTCCCAGCCTGTGGCAAATCTCACAATTTCTTTCCCTATCACTCGTGAACAGGAGCCCAAGATACATAAAACTCCTCTGCCTAGGGCAGGTCCTCTCCCCTTCCATGGAGTCAGCATGCCATCCTTTTCTGGGCTAGGACCATGGACTCAGACTTGGAGGTGCTGACCCACATACCAACTGCTTCACATTTAGCAGCAAACCGCTCCAGTGAGTACTGGAGGCATCCATGTGAGCCAAAAAGACAACATCATCTGCAAATAGCAGAGACATCACCCTCCGGCCACCACACAAAATGCCCTCTTGACCTGAGCTACATCTTGACTCCCTGTCCATAAATATCACGAACAGGAGTGGAGACAAGGCACAACCTTGGCGGAGTCTAATGCCAACACTGAACGAAATTGACTTACTGCCGAGTATACAAACACAACTCTCACTCCAGGAGTACAGAGATGGAACGGCCCGGAGTAGTAGCCCCGGCACTCCATACTCCCGGAGGACCTCCCACAAGATATCCTGGGGAACAAGGTTGTAAGTTTTCCCCAAGTCCACGAAATACATGTAGACTGGGTTGGCAAACTCCCATGCCTCCTCAACAATGTGTGAGGGAGAAAAGCTGATCCATTGTTCCACAGCCGGGATGGAGTCCACATCATTCCTCCTCAATCTGAGGTTTGACTATCAGTCGGAGTCTTCTTTTCAGAACCCTGGCATAAGCTTTCCCAGGGAGGCTGAGCAGTGTGATAGCCTGGTAGTTGGCACACAACCTCCTGTCCCCTTTCTTAAAAATAGGGACCACCACTCCGGTCTGCCAGGGTACTGTTCCCAAGGTCCATGCAATATTGCAGAGGTGTGTCAGCCACAATAGCCCCACAACATCCAGAGCCTTAAGCATTTCTGGGTGAATCTCATCCACCCCCAGTGCCTTGCCTCTGAGGAGCTTGCCAACTACCTCAGTGACCTCCACCAGGGAAATGGAGCCTGACACACCAGAAGCCTCTGGCCCTGACTCCTGTGAGGAAGGCATGTCTCTTGGATTAAGGAGTTTCTCAAAGTGCTCCTTCCACCGACTGACAATGTCCTCATTTAAAGTCAGAGTTTCTCCACCCCTGCCAAATACAGCTTGGGTGAAGCCACCCCAACCGCTCGTGAGCCACCAGATTGTTGTCCAGAGCCTCCTTGAAAGCAACTAAAGGTCTTTCTCCATGGTCTTGCCAAACTCTTCCTATGCTCTGGATTTTGCTTTTTATCTGCTGAGTCTGGAATCCTCCAGGCCATGCAGTCCCTAAAGGCCTCTTTCTTCAGCTTGATGGCCTCCCTCACCTCAGGTTACCGCTCTGACAGGTACCAACAAGCTTTTGGCCACAGCTACACAGATTCCAAGATGGAGGTTTTAAACAGGGTCCATTCAGACTCCATGTCCCCTACCTCCTTTAGAATATGAGAAAAGCTCTCCCGGTGGTGGGAGTTGAAATCATTCCGAACAGGGGCTTCTGACAGTCGTTCCCAGCACACCCTCACGATTTGTTTGGGCCTACCGGGTCTGACCATCAGTCTTCCCTGCCATGTGTTCCAACTCACCACCAGATGGTGATCAGTTGACAGCTCAGCACCTCTTTTCACCAGAGTGTCCAAAACATACGGTCCTAAGTCAGATGAAACAACATCAAAGTCGATCATTGACCTTTGGCCCAAGGAGCTCTGGTACCATGTACACTTATAAACACCATTGTGTTCGAACTTGGTGTTTTTATGAACAAGCTATGCCTAGCACAGAGGTCCAATAAAAATCATCATTCAAGTTTAGATCAGACAGGCCATTCTTTCCAATCATTCCTCTCCAGGTCTCCCAGTCATTGCCAACATGAGCATTAAAGTCTCCCAGCAACACTATGGAGTCTGTAGGCAGCGTCCTTCCGAAAACCTCACCCACTCTATCCAAGAAGGCTGAATACCCTGAACTGTTGTTTGGTGCATGAGGTTTTCCTCCCTGTGATTTTAATTCGCATTGAGGCGACCCTCTCATCCACCGGGACAAACTCCAACTACACAGCAGCCAGCCGGGGTCTCGTGAGTATCCCCACACCCACCTGGCACCTCTCACCCTGTGCAACTCCTAAGTAGGAGAGGGACCAACTCCTGTCAAAGAGTTTGGTTCCAGAGCCAACACTGTGGCTGAAGCTGAGGTCAATTATATCTCGTTGGTACCTCTCAATCTCCCGCACAAGCTCTGGCTTCTTTTCTTCCACTAAGATTACATTCCACATACCAAGAGCCAGTTTTTGCTACAGGGGTCCCTGCCGCCAAGGGCCTCCCTGCCATCTCCCACTGCCTATATGGCACTGCACTGGTCCCCTATGCTGGACCTTGCTGGTGATGGGCCCACATGGTCCTCCCATGTTGCCTTTTTGGGCTAAGCCTGGCAGGGTTACGTGGGTTACCCGAGCTTACAGAGTGGTGTTACAAGAAAAGGTTATGCAGCATAGTGGTAAACATGCCTTTTCCCAACTTTTTTGAAATGTGTTGTTGGCATCAAATTCAAAATAGGCATATATTTTCCTAACAGCAATAGAATTTCTCTGCTTCAACATTTCATATGTTGTTTTTGTATTGTTTTATGTTTAAATGAGTTACACATGATTGCATTCTATTTTTATTTAAATTTAGCACAGCATTTTTTGAAAATAAGGTTGTAATTTCATTAACCATTACTTTATGTTACTCTCTAAAACACAAACACATCTGTACAAGATGAAAAGTTCAAAAGTTAAAGGGAAAACTTTTTAGCACTGTTCAAAATAGAGGGAAAATCAAGTCTGGTCTGTTTAGGTGATGCTATTTTCTTAAGCATGGAAATCATTATCCATTAGTTTCTAATGGACATGATTAGATGCTTTGACAATGCCATGCAGTCAGCTGCGGCAAGTAGCACATGAGCACGTACAAGGAGTGGCCATGTTAATCTACATCAATAAAATGTATGCATCATGCATAATTACCCCAACAGTGTCATTAGTGACATTTACTGTCACAGTAATGTAAGAAATGCTCATTATACTTACTCATCAGATTTCACCAATAAAACGTCAACATTTATTACAATAATTTATAAATGAAATCAAATTTCCACATGACACTTCTGCAACTCTGAAAATTATACATTATCAAAAAATTACGATATAAACAAATCTGTTCAACATGACTAGAAATTAATAAGACATGCATGACCCAATATGTTTGAAATATGAAAATAGAGCTAATGAATGTTACCATCATGGCACTGCACCTACTTTAGAGTAATTAGAGCATAAGTCAGTGTTAGTTAATAAGTTACATATGTACTAGTATCACTTCTAATAAGAACAACAAGATTGATTTCCATATCTTTGATGATGAAAAGAAACAATGGAACCAATATAATGAAGACACTTTGAAAGAAAAAGGCAAAAAAGACAGTTTTACCTTAATGGAAGAGTTTTTAAGTTGTGTCATAATATTCCAGATTAACCTTTTATTCACTGCAAAATCTTTGGGCATCATGCTGGAGGAGCCATCGAACAGGAAGACCAGGTTCACCATAGTTTTTGGGCTCTCTGAAGACAAATAAAGGAGATTAGTCTTCACTGCTCCCATCGTGTAATCCAACAGTTCCTGACCCTGAAGTACCTCCTTTTCTGCATATTTTCGCCTGCTCCCTGAACCAAAGGTGGGATTGCAGGGGGGGCACCACTCAGCACTATGGCACTATGGATTTCTCTTGCAGACAGTCAGTTTAGCCTGTTTGTCAGGGCCAAGGTGAGGCAGCAGACAAACAGGTTAAACCGACTGTCTGCTAGCTGCCTTGAGACACCACATAGGTTCTACCCAGTTGAGACTGTGTTTGTTCCCCGAATAAAACAAAACATTAAAAAATCTCAAAGTTGGTTCTACTAATTTAATTAATGTCAGACCAGTCAAACCAGTTGACAGTCGACAGCACCTTTGGTCTAAAACTAGGACTGCTTAACATAAGACCTCTTACATCTAAGGCCGTCATTGTAAATGAAATTATAACTGATCATGATTTTGATGCTCCATGAGTCACAGAAACATGAATTAGACCTGATGGATACTTTGCTCAAAATGAAGCCACCCCCCAAGCGGCCGGGGTGGCGGTATAGCAACCATAATAATAATAATAATAATAATAATAATAATAAGTTGCACTTATATAGCACCTGTCACAAACCCAAGGTCGCTACACATAGCATGGGAAAAAAAATGAGCTAAGCAGAACTCTCAGATCAGTAGGAACTGGTCAGTCAGTCCTGCCAAAGGTGAAGACTAAACAGCCCCGACACTGGACTTTTGAATCCAGGCTGAAAATGTTCTTGTATATAAGAATTCCTTTTCATTTATTACAATCTATAGGCCTCCAGGGCCATATTCTAAGTTCTTACAGGAATTTTCTGACTATCTATCAAGTTTCATAACATTTTCAAATTAAGCAATAATTTTTTATTTTAATATCCACTTTGATAACTAAACAATATTTTACGCTTAAACTTAATAGTTTCTCTGCTGCATCAGGTACATCTGTAAAAAACCTTGGTGTCATGATAGATCCTGATCTGTCCTTCGATGCACATATAATGAATATTACGAGAATAGCCTTCCTGCATCTCTGTAATATTGCTAAATTAAAAAATGCACTGTGTCTACAGGATGAACAGAAAACAGAAAAGTTAGTTCATGCATTTATTACTTCAAAACTGGATTACTGTAATGCCCTGCTGTCTGGATGTTCCAGCAAAAGCCTTAGTAAGCTTCAGTAAGTCCAGAATGCTGCAGCCAGAGTCCTTAATAGAACCAGAAAGTTCGACCATATCAGCCCAGTTTTATCAACCTTACACTGGTTACCAGCTTTTACAAAATTCTTTTACCGACATATGAAGCTCTAAACGGCCCCTCAGTACCTGAGAGAACTTCTTTTTTATTATGGACCATCACGCCTACTTAGATCACAAGGTGCTGCTCACTATTAGTACCTAGAATTAATAAAGCTACATCAGGGGGGAGAGCTTTCTCATACAAAGCCCCCCAGCTTTGGAATAATCTTCCAGTCAGTGTTTGGGACTCAGACACAGCCTCAGTCTTTAAGTCTAGGCTAAAAACCCACTTCTTTAGTCATGCCTTTGACAATTAGCTTTTCCTGTTAGATAAAAGGTGCAGATCTGAGGGTTCATGGTCATAGAGTATTATGGTAAACTGGGATTGTTGGTGCTGACCCTTCTGATTATACTGTTGCTGCTGCTGCTGCATAAACTCAAACTATCTAATTAATCATTGCTCCACCTGTTTTTTCCCTGTTTCTGTATTTTAACATTTTATACTAACGCTGTTTGCTATCCGGTGTCGACCAGAAGAGGATGGGTTCCCCTTTTGAGTCTTGGTTCCTCTCAAGGTTTCTTCCTCTTGCTGTTAGGCAGTTTTCTTTGCCACTGTTGCCATTGGCGACACTCATGGGGACTCAGACTTTTCTGTAAAGCTACTTTGTGACAACACCTGTTGTAAAAAGCGTTATATAAATAAACTTTGACTCAGGGAGCAGTTGCACAATAAAACCCTAAAGCACACTATAGAGTGAGAGTAACTGATGGTCAGCCACTTGGTTGTGATTTCACACCTTTACTTTTTTATTGTTGAGGATAGTTTGTATAAAGTGATGTGGAACATTCAAACGGAGGACGTAAACTATTCAACAGTTGGTACTGAGAAGCTGCAGGGAAATGCTTTTCCAGATTTTCATTATAGTCCCATGGCTGGATACTGGATCTGCTTCTACTGACCAGGCATATATGGTAATGCACACTGGTGATGTACACCTTACGTCAAATGTCATCTTGCCCCACCAGCCATTCCAAAAGATAGCACATAGGATTACCTGTACTTTGTATAAATTGTGATGGACTCTACAACCCAATGTTAGTCAAGTCAAGTCAAATTTATTTATATAGCGCCTTTTACAACAGATGTTGTCACAAAGCAGCTTTACAGAGAATCCGGGTCCACGCCCCCAGTGAGCAAGACTTGGCGACAGAGGCAAGGAAAAACTCCCTCAACAGGAGGAAGAAACCCCGAGAGGAACCAGACTCAAAAGGGGAACTCATCCTCCTCTGGTCAACGCCGGATAACAGCACAGACACAAAACAGTATAAGTGGTTTTACACTTCTGTGCAGTGCTGTTCACATCAGACCCTCTTAGGACGGGCAGCCGCTCAGCTCAGGGAAGGGGGTGGGGGGTACTGCTTTTACAGTAGAGCTGCTTGTGTTTGTGTTTGTGTATCAGTACCTTGCTGGTACAGCAGAGCTCTGTTTGTGTTTGTGTATAAGTGCCTTTCTGGTACAGTAGACAGAGTTTGTTATGTGTCTGAAGTGGTCTAGCAGGCTGCCTGGACATTACAGGACCCCCTTCCTAGGAACAGCTCCCAATATTCCCAAATCAGCCTCTTAGTCTCTCTTGAGGGCTCTAATGAGCTCTGGGTCCAAGATGTGCTTTACCCAACATCATTCCTCTGGCCCATAACCCTTCCAGTCTACCAGTTATTGGGTTCTACTCCATACCTGGTGGGAATCGAGTAATCACAGTATCATATAAGCCGGGAAGTTAGTGATTATTTGTGGTGGTGGAGGGATGGGAGCAGAGAAAGAGCCGGTAAAACACCGGATTAGCTTTGAAATGCCCCATGTATCATGGGGCGAGTTTCCAATTTCAAAGGTAGATCCCTAGTGGAGAGCCACACTTGCTCCCTAGGATGGTAAGAGGGACCTCTGCACTGTCTCTGGTTGGCACACGGTGACTTTCCCAAGAGCGTCGAAAGTACCCAACATAGTCATGGGCTGCAGGAACCTATCAGACTCCTGCTCAGGACACGTGTAGAGGGTACCCGAACTGGCACTCGAATGGGGACATTTGAATGGGCATACTTCACCCAGAACAAGTGCTCAGACAATGTGGTGTGTTCCCGACAGTGTCTCCTCTCTTTCAGAACCAACTTAACTGCTAGCAACTCACAATCCCTGATATCGTAGACTGAGCATGGAAGATGTACTTCTCCAGCTTTACATTGAGGTGGTTCTGCAGTAAAAGCTAGAGTTTCCCATGAACGCGAGCTATGTGGTCATCTACACCACGACTGTGTATGAAGATGACATCTAGGTAGACAAATATGTAGTGGTCAAGTGTTTCCCAGAGGACCTAGTTTATGAAATGTTGGAAGACAGCTGGAGCATTCATCAATCTGAATGGCATTATGAGGTACTCGTAATGGCCAGAGGGAGTGATGAATGCTGTCTTTCACTCACCTTCCTTGCGAACTCAGACTATTGGCACTGTGCAAGTGCAACTTGGTAAAGATGGATGCCTGCTGTGGCCAACGTCATCAGAGGCAACAGGCAGTGGTTGTTGACCTTAAGTCCCCTATAATATAAGGTGGGTCAAAGTCCACCATCCTTCTTTTCTACAAAAAAACAGCTCCTGCTGAGGACAACAAAGGGCAAATGAAGTCCAGAGCTAGTGCCTCCTTAATGTACTCCTCCATGGCCACTTTCTCAGGCCCTGAGAGAGAGAACAGCCTTCCTCAAAGTGTGAGGGGTCATGCCAGAGAGGAGATTGATTGCACAGTCATATCACCTGTGCAGAGGCAATATCTGCACCTTGCCTTTACTGAATACCTTTGACAAGTCATGGTACTCAGCAGGGACTTTGGTCAGGTCAGCACAAGTAGAGGAAGCCCTAGACAGGGTTGGGATCAGTGCAGGAATCTCAGTGCAAGAGGCCTTGTCAGCCAATCCAGGTGTGGATTATATTGTTGCAACTCTGTCACCTGGATCAGCAGAAAGGAAATTAATACACGGTGCTGTCCTACTCAAAGGTTGACTGGACAGGATTGCTGGGTAACCCATCCCCAATGGATCACAGTCAATGGCACACATGGGGACTGGTCTCTCCAAGTTTACCAAGGGAAGATTTAGGGTCTTGGCTAGGGAGATTTCAATAAAGTGGTTGGCTCCCCCTGAATCAACAAATGCCTAAAGTCATCTCTCGGGTTCCTGTTCCCATGAGAGGGTAACTCATCCTTGAGTTACCTTGCTGGTAAACAGCCATTAGGGCTTTTACATTCAACCCACTCTCAGTGGCCAGAGTGTGCAACTTGATATCGAATATGTTGTTCAAAAGCTAGTTCACATTGTAGGAGGAACCCCCTGCAACATCTAGGTTCACCATCGTAACGTTCCATGACCGGTAGACTAGGTTTGGTTCTATAGCTAGGGAGTTGGGCTGATTGAATCTCAGGAAGGGGGAGCTACAGATGGTGGAGCTGAAGTTTCCACTTGTTGGGCTTGAGCAAGAGCCCTGGCTAAGCCCTGCATTTGGTTAAGTATTTGCTGTAGGACTTGTTCATGGTAACCAATAGCTGAACCCTGATTTGCTCTGCAGAGTCCATTTTGTTGGCTCAGTCTTGCTGTTAGCGGGTTTCGCCCTCATGTTTGTAGTTGGGAGCACTAAGGGATGAACCACCTGGTGGACAAGCTCAAGCAGAGAGCTACTAAGGGTCAGGGAACAGATAAACTTCAAAAAGAGAAAAAAGGTCTAGAGCAGGAAACCAAGTTGGGTCAGAATCAGAATCAGAATGAAGCTTTATTGGCCAGATATGCTTACACATACCAGGAATTTGGTTTACAGGATACAGGAGCTTGCAGCGCACAATATCAGACAAACATTTAAATGTAATGAGTAAAATAAAATAAAATAAAATAAAACATGCATTCCTACCATCATTCACTCATACACACACACATACACACACATACAAACACAGTCATACCCGTCAACGTCAATAAGGCAGGTAAGTAAGATCCTAGAATAAACACTGGTTTGAGATGGTAGTTTCAGAGGATGAAATGTTGAGTGTGATACTCTATACCAATATATTTAAAGTGCAGTTTAGAAGCTGGAATATTGTTTATGTGTAATATGTTATCTATTCAAGAGAGTAATGGCTTGTGGGAAGAAGCTCCTTTGTAGCCTGGATGTCCTGATCCTCATCTAACTGAAGCGCCGGCCTGAGGGAAGGAGCTGGAACAGGTGATGTCCGGGGTGGGACGAGTCAGCAGAGATCTTCTCTGCACGCTTACTGGTTCTGGAGGCATGCAGTTCCAGCAGTGTGGGTAACTTAACCCCAATTGTCCTCTCTGCAGACTTGATGATGCGCTGCAGTCTGTAGAGGTCATGCTTGGTGGCTGAACTGCCCCACACTGTGATGGATGTGGTGATGACGGACTCTATGATGGCTGTGTAGGACCACACCATCAGCTCCTGGGGCAGGTTGAACTTCCTCAGCTGACGCAGGAAGTACATCCTCTGCTGGCCTCTCTGATGAAAGAGCTGATGTTGCTGTGCCACTTCAGGTCCCTGGTGATTGTTGTGCCCAGGAACTTGCAGGACTCTACTGCCACCACAGTTCTGTCCAGGATGGTGAGTGCTGGCAGGGTTGGAGGGCTCCTCCTGAAGTCTACTGTCATCTCCACTGTTTTTGTTGTATTCAGCACCAGGTTGTTGTGGCTGCTCCAAAGGACCACCTGATTAATCACCCATCTGTAAGCAGACTCATCACCATCTCGGATGAGACCAATGTAGTGTCATCTGCATACTTCAAGATTTTGACTGAGGGGTCCGTGGAGGTACAGTCGTTAGTGTACAGTGAGAAGAGCAATGGTGAGAGTACGCAACCCTGTGGAGTGCCTGCACTGATGATCTGGGTGTTTGAGGTGAACTTTCCCAAACCTCACCTGCTGCTCTCTGCCATTGAGGAAGTTGGTGATCCACTGGCAGGTGGGGGTTGGCACTTTGAGTTGGAGCAGTTTGTTGTGTAGCTGTCCTGGGATGATCGTATTAAAGGCTGAGCTGAAGTCCAAGAACAGAATTCCCAGTGAAATAAATGGGAAAAAATTAAAAAGGGAAATGAGGAAAACAAAGCAAGTAATTCGACACGGGTACTGAACCCTCAATCTCCTTGATTCCAGACTGACATGCTATGTCCCACACCACCCAAAAGCTTAAAAGGGTTACACTGAACTGGGAACTCCCTCAAAACTAGGGCAAGAGAACATTCAAGAGATTATTTTTTATATTTACACTATGAATCAACTTAAGAAAAGGCAAAAGGTTCAAAACTCAGGAAAGATACCAAAGAGAACTCTAGACTGAGCGCTGAACAGTAGAGCTCTGTTTGTGTTTGTGTATCAGTACCTTGCTGGTACAGTAGAGCTCTGTTTGTGTTTGTGTATCAGTACCTTGCTGGTACAGTAGAGCTCTGTTTGTGTTTGTGTATCAGTACCTTGCTGGTACAGTAGAGCTCTGTTTGTGTATCAGTACCTTGCTGGTACAGTAGAGCTCTGTTTGTGTTTGTGTATCAGTACCTTGCTGGTACAGTAGAGCTCTGTTTGTGTTTGTGTATCAGTACCTTGCTGGTACAGTAGAGCTCTGTTTGTGTTTGTGTATCAGTGCCTTGCTGGTACAGTAGAGCTCTGTTTGTGTTTGTGTATCAGTACCTTGCTGGTACAGTAGAGCTCTGTTTGTGTATCAGTGCCTTGCTGGTACAGTAGAGCTCTGTTTGTGTATCAGTGCCTTGCTGGTACAGTAGAGCTCTGTTTGTGTATCAGTGCCTTGCTGGTACAGTAGAGCTCTGTCTGTGTTTGTGTATCAGTACCTTGCTGGTACAGTAGAGCTCTGTTTGTGTATCAGTACCTTGCTGGTACAGTAGAGCTCTGTTTGTGTATCAGTACCTTGCTGGTACAGTAGAGCTCTGTCTGTGTGTATCAGTACCTTGCTGGTACAGTAGAGCTCTGTTTGTGTATCAGTGCCTTGCTGGTACAGTAGAGCTCTGTTTGTGTTTGTGTATCAGTGCCTTGCTGGTACAGTAGAGCTCTGTTTGTGTTTGTGTATCAGTGCCTTGCTGGTACAGTAGAGCTCTGATTGTGTTTGTGTATCAGTGCCTTGCTGGTACAGTAGAGCTCTGATTGTGTTTGTGTATCAGTACCTTGCTGGTACAGTAGAGCTCTGATTGTGTTTGTGTATCAGTACCTTGCTGGTACAGTAGAGCTCTGTTTGTGTTTGTGTATCAGTACCTTGCTGGTACAGTAGAGCTCTGTTTGTGTATCAGTGCCTTGCTGGTACAGTAGAGCTCTGATTGTGTTTGTGTATCAGTACCTTGCTGGTACAGTAGAGCTCTGATTGTGTTTGTGTATCAGTACCTTGCTGGTACAGTAGAGTACAGGTTGCTGTATTCGGTGTGCAGCTGTAAATTGCTCCTGATGCCTTTCCATCTCTGTCTCTTCTCAGTGGAGCACTAACTATGATCCTGTAAATACAACAACACACTGCCAATACACTGAAAACTAAAACTGTGGCTCCACAGTTTGTTTTGTAGGGCCAAAATATATTGTTTCTGGTGGGGTCAAGGGCACATGTAGATGTGCAGAAATTGTACTGTTTAAATACCTTATTGAGTTCTTTACACAGAAGGCAAAAGAATTCTCCATTTTGTTATTCACAAAATTCAGAGTTTAGTTTCAAGTGAAATATTGGAGACTCAACACAATGCATTTTTTAGTTGAAGCAAAAAGTGCCTTCATCTTACATTCATCTTATGTTAATGTATAATATATAATAATGTTTTACAATATTTAAAAAAAAAGTGTGCTTTATAGTGTCCAAAGCAAACTCTCAAAGTACCATGCTAGTTAAAATACATTGATGCAATACACCACACAGTGATTTAACGCAATAATTCAATACAATAAGCTGTGATACATTTCAATATGATATGCTGCGATTCTATTGGATGACACTGATAATCAGGCGTGTACTCACTGTTTGCTTGTGTCAGACTGATACTGTAGAACCCTGATAACCGAAAAAATCCTCTTCACTTCCCGAGAACCTCTCTGGGTTTGTTACATCGATGTTGAACCCGTCTGATACCGACACAGCTGGAACACCAGAGAGAGATAATGAGCCAATAAGAGGCACTTAAAGAAAGGTGAACTAAGTCCAGCAGAGTTTAGATTTACACAGACAGGTTTAAGAGCGATTTTAGAGAAAAGATATTTTTACCCCATGTAGCTGTGTAGAGCAGCAGAAGGAGAGATTTCTCCATCCCTCCATCTCTCCACCTCTCCATCTGTCTTCTGATTTGCTTCTTCTGTGTGCACCACATTCCCAACTTACCAAAGAGTCCAAGGCCAAATTAGCCAGAATACAAATACAAATAAACTTAAAATAAAACTCTTCTTAAGCACCATAAACATCTACTCCCGTTCTCTCTAGTCGAAGCTTTACTCTATGAACATGAATCCAGCTGGTGAACTGAGCTCTTTTGCCACCTGGACAAAGTGCAGGAAAATTTCCATCTACAAACAAACTCAACCCACAGTTACAGAGTGAGGGAAAGGGAGGTGTTTCTCTCAGCGCTCATCCAGCCTGTATGCTCTTCATTAAAACACGGTGAAACTATTCACGCAAGAAATGCGAGTGCGCAAATATTACACAGTTTATGGTAAGAACAACAGCGCATTCAGAGCCGAGAGACAGGAGTCCTTCATTTACAATAAAACAGCTCATAATGAAGACAATATTAAGCAGCTTAATAATGAATACAAATATGTTCTCAGTTTGTTGCACTACATAAAGTAAAATTGGTCAAATTTGCAAAATAAACCAACAAGTGTCCATTACAAAATGGTCATTCACATACACAGTCCATAAAATCAACAGATCCACTCAGAGTCAATGACACAACATGAAGATGGAAAATAAAGTCATTCTGCTGCAGCATTTTAAAACGATCCTTAAGTCATTACGTTGGTTAATACAACTGAACCGTAAATCAATAGATTACAGCATTATAACATTATAATACAGTGTAATCTTTAATTTATTATATTTTTCAAATAAATAGTACAAAACAAATCATATCATTTTAGTGTTAAACTATGTACATAAAATCTCTAGTATGTTTTGAAGTAATGATTTCTATATATATGGACTACTTGATTAATGGGCAACTTGTGTGAAATGACCATATCATGTCTCAGATTTGACTTACTGTATTTCACTGAGCATGTAATGACTTCAGCTGCCAGTTACGTTAAAAATGGCCATTTTAAAATGTCCTGACTGGTTCAGTTAGTTAGCTAATAAGACGCCTCTGGTTTTCAGTTACTTGAAAATTTTTTTTTTTTTTTTTACTGTTGGTTTTGTGAACCACTGAACTAAAATGATAATGTTATAATGTCTTTAATTCCAAGTGTTTTAGTTAAATTGACACATTTCAATTACTTTAAAATATTGCATAAAACTGATTTTTTTATTGGTGTTGTGGACATTTTATGTCTTATGTTTTGACAAAATAAATACATACCTGTTTACTTCAGATTCTCTTATAACAGAAGTCAATATGCAGCTGCTGAATTTGCTGAATTCTGTTAGAAGTATGAGATTAAATCAGTATATAATTCTAAAGTGCAGCTGTTCGACTGGAACAGAAATCAGTCTGAGAAAAACTCTTACCGAAGCTGCTCTTCTGAAGTTTAATCCAGCTGTAAAACACCGGAGAATCACAGCAGCTCCACTTACTTTCACTTTCACTGCAGTGAGGTGGACAGACTGAGGGGCACTCAAGTGGGCAGAGAATCAGGCCAGGGTGGGCGGAGTGGTGGTGGTGGGGAGCGGTAGGTGGGTGGAGGGGATTGGGCATCTATAGTAATGAAACTTGACAGTGTGATAAGTTTTAAAAGTGTCTTTAGAGCATTTCAGAGCAAATGTCATGTATAATACACTGTCTTTATTAAATCATTCTACTTAAATTTACTTTACTTAATGTATACTACATTTAAAAATAACATTCCACTTTCTTTGGTCATGGCTGCATTGAAACACTTTGACGAAGCTATAGGTATGATATGTATTAGATGTTCTTTAGATGTGATATTTATTAACAACAAAATCACATTTTAAGTTAATGAGCTCCACTGCTGGACTGAATGAGTGAAGTCCTTTTTGTAGCTTGTTCTGGACATTGTGCCACTAAAAGCTAACAAAAAAAAAATAATGGAGCACAACATAACAGAAGCATTCCACTCTGTAGGCTGTTCCATGCTGCCTCTGGTAGAGCTTCAGTTTGAAAAATAAAAATGTGAAGTGAATTAAAACAAAGAACTGCCTACCACTGTATCCTGATTCCTGAGAAGAAGTGATGTTCAATAATCAACCCTATTCAGAACTGACAGGCTAATACCCAATCGGCCACCAGCTGGTAACTGGTTTTAGATGGTCTAAGCTGGGCTAAGATCGGCAAGCAGGTGAGAACAGATGACACGTTGGTTAAATGGTCTAGTAGGTAAACTGGTAGACCAATTAAACTGGTAGCTGGTAAAGTAGGTAAACTGGTAGATCTACCACCATTAAACTCAGACAAAAACATACACTATGGTGGTCTGAGCTAATCTGTATTTTCAGTCTGTCTGAACTTCTATTTTTATTTGTTTAGTTTGAGGCCAGTGAACCACATCATCTCTCTTTAGTGCAGGTCATTGTCCAGAAGTCCGTACTCTCAGATTGTTTGTTCAGGGATATTTACAGATGTACAGTTTTACAAACGCTAGCAATCATTTAACTGAGGTTGGGTCGTTCTTGCAATACTAACATTCTTCCCCAGTATTTCTGAAACAGCCTGTTGGAAAACCACCAGCGCATTGAACAGACTCATTATTCTGTGAAAGGATATGTTTAGTATATTACATTGAATATAATGGGTGTTTATTGCAGGTCTATATGTAAACTTTTTCAACAGGTAGCACTTATGTTACAAAGATTATTAGCATTATAGCCACAAATTAAAGTATTGTAGCACTTAGATAAGAATTCATCATTTTAACTGCGAAAAAACAGAAGCAGCTTGGAAAAAGTTTGAATTTGTGAAATGTGCAGAAAATTCATTCTCCACAAAAAATAGATTCCATTCAGATTAGCACCTGAGTTTTGCTGTGAATTGCTGAAAGAGAGGAAACCCACACCAGCAGGAAGTGAAATAATGTATTTCCTAAAGGTAAGGCTCACTGTTTTTCAGTTTATGATTTAATCTAATCAGTTTATTTTAAAAGAGATTCAGTTCACTTTTAAAGGATTCAGGCTACAAATAGCAAAGGCCATTTGAACAGCAGAGGGCGCCTCAGCCTCTGAATCTAGAAACATCTTTGGGGCGATTTTTTTCAGGAGATATTCTGTAAAATTATACATGACATTACAGCGCCAAACAAGAAATACTCCCAGTTTGTTTATGTCATCTTGTGCATTTTGTTATGACTTTTGAGTAACTCTAACAGCGAAAGCCTGCATCCCCAGTGGCCTTTCTGGAAATCTGTGGAAAGTCTGCATTATATCCTTTATGGTAATGATTAAAGGCAGAATTAGTGCCCTGTGGCCTTGTGGACTTTCTTGGTCCCCATGTCTGCAAGTCCACAGAAGACCTGGGATTTAGTGGTTAGTGTGGTCTTGCAACATTTTTCACCTTTCAGAAATGGGACACACTTGGATGCTTTCCAAAAAAAAAAAGAGAAAACCATAAACTTGGACACAAGTAAACAAAAAACAGTGGGCTTTGTAGAGTTTGCAGACTTTGAGACATTAGAGTTTACAGAGACTTAGACGTGCATAGATAGATACTGGGGGTGGTGATGGGGGGTGGGAGTTGAGTACATAGAGACAAATACATTTGCATATATGCACATAAAACTGACATGACAAGACGATATGACAAACCTGATCAGGATATATTTCCTATATCAGTCTGTAGTGGGGTGGGTACCTTTAGGGGGATCTACTGGGACGGAAAAACTTTATTGGAACCTGTTTTTGGGTTGGAGCCATCTGTGGTGAGATGAGGGTAACTGGTAGAATCGGCAGGGGGTGGGGTAAATTTTAGGGGATCTGTTTTGGGCACAATCCTTCAGGGGGCTTAGTTGTGAGGCGGGGCATTTTAGGGGGTCTATTATAGGGTCACAAAAACTTCAGAGGGATCTGTTTTGGGTGGGTTCCTTCAGAGGAATAATTATAACCGAATACTTATCCATTCCTTATGTTCCATCTTATAATTGTGTTTTTAAAAATGATTAATGTGTGATTTGTAATACATTTCTAAATTTTCACAAAATTGTCAGTGCAGTGTAAATAAAGTCTACCTTGCTTACTCTTCTGACTCTGTGTTACTGTAGACTGATGGTGCAGAACTCCTCCTCCTACTGGCCTGGATAAGATATAACAGTCATTTATCTCAGGATCAGCTTACTGAATAAGATTTATCGCAGCATCCAGCACAATTTAAACTGTACTAACACCAATTTCACAATGACAGTGGATGAAAGCAGAATAAATTAATGTAGTCTCTAATTATGAACCCAAATTAACTGGCAGATCTTTTTTTTTTCCACTTGTTTCTTCGTCTCCTTTCCTTTTGTCAAACTAGAAACACTTCCAAATGAAAGTGTCTCGACAGAGAGTGGAGAAAGCTTGTCACTGTGGTTTTCACCTAATTTGTTAACTCTGTCTAGCCTGACTACCAAACACACACACACACAGACATTTTCTAAGCCACTTATCCTTCTGGGTCGCGGGGGGAGCTGGAGCCTATCCCAGCAGTCATTGGGTGGAAGACAGGATATGACTACCAAACAGACTAACTAACTACAGTAGGCTAATCTACCCAAAAACACAGGGGATGGCACCACCCCCTAACCCAAGGTGCCTAGAATGAAGGAGATTACTTTAAGGGGCACCGGTGCGCTGGTCATCACTGACTTATGGACAACAAGTTTGCAGTTAGCACATGGATCTAACAAGATGGGTAAAAAGATGCCTTTCATTTTCACGTTTCCCTTTTGTTTAACAACACGACTGAACTCAGGATAAAGAGTTAATGGATACCTGAGTTATTGCCTTCAAATAAAGTATCTGAATTCATTTCACTGAATCGATCAAACTAACACCTCAAACTAAATCTAATGGTGTTCAAAAAACATTCATTTGTAGAATGAATATTAGTTAACATTAGAGGTTCATGAACTATTGTTGTGCTTGTGTTAGCGATTGTGCTCCAGACATTAAAAGTGCTGAAGAAGAGGGATTTGGGGACATATCCTTCCTAGCTCTGTAACCCAACACCACAACTTTAAAAAGCTGTCCCGAGGTATATATTCCCATTATGAGAGCGCGTCTGGACCAGCGAGAGGAAGTCATTAGCTACACCGACAAAAGCACATTTCAGTAGCATTAAATTACTTACATCAAATTACTGATGGAAATATAAAATAATACGGAAATTATTTTCAGAAAATTGTAATGTGTTTTTTCTGATTCTAATTGTTCTTTATTTATTTGTAAAGTCTAATAGTATAGTTACTTATTTCCTATTACTTTACTGCTAAGCATCTAATTCTGCTAAAACATCCACAGCTTAATATTAATGTTGATTTTTTAATATTTATAAATACATACAATACAGAAAGATAAGGAAAAGAAATGCAATATGTATATCATGTAAAAGATATGAAAATACAAAAGAAAATAAAATGCTGTGGTGAAAAATATTCTTTCAAAACATCTAAGTACCAGTAACAGTACCTTAACGGTAGCAATAGCGGTAGCAGTATCAGTAAGATTAAGTATATCAGTATCAGTACCAGTAACAGTTAAAGTAACAGTATGGGTATAAGTAACAGTGAAACTGACAGGAGCAGTAAAACTCTCTGTGGCAGTAACAGATACAAACAAAAGTAACAGTATAGATATGAGTAACAGTAGCAGTACGAGTTAAAGAAACAGAATGAATAACAAAACCAATAGCAGTAACAATAACAGTAACAGTATGAGTAACAGTAATATATGCACAATATAAAATATTCCCATATATTTGTCACATGCTGTACAGAAATACAAACAAATGGTTTTAACATCCTGTAACATAAAATGAATAAAAACACACCTGAAAAACCATCTCTCTGAATCTGATTGGCTCACACAAGTGAGCAGTGTATCATCAATCAGCCATCAGCCACCGTCTCACCAGACACCGGTGAAATAATAAAAAAGTAAAAATGTAAAATGAAAGTGACGGTAAAGAAGAAGAATCCAGATCGATAACTTAGACATGTATGTAAATAATACAACCTACTGTACCTGATCCTTTTTACCTGAGGAGGTAAATGATTTATTAGTTTTCACATAAAACTGACAAGGTTTGTTAAAATATATATAAAATCTGGTTTAATCCTAGTTGATACAGTCATGAAACACCAGTGATGAATAACGATGGCAAAAACATTCTGAGCCATTTGTTTTCATACTTTTGACAGGAAACAGCTTTTTACATACATTTACAACTAACAATGTGTCAAAATATTCCTTACATTTAAAGAACGTTAAAACTCTAAATACACACCAGTCGTTATTTCTAAGCAAATACACTTTATGAGAATTCCAGTTTTTTTAAAAAATTACCCCATAATTCAGTGGTTGACATGTTACTGTCCTTTTATATGTGGGGTGCTCCTGTGTGGCCAATCAGGTACCTTCATGTAATGCAACACAAGACGGAACGTACACAAAATTGCCTACATTAAAGGAACATTGCGACAGGGGGTCGTGACACACCTCTGTTTACATCGCAACCATTTAATTATGCAGGACTGCTGATGAACTGGTGGAATTCCCTTTTTAATGGTCTCTGTAAAATTTAAACAGGCTTGTTTTAGTTTGATGATGGACAAAAGGTGAATTAAGCACATTAATTTCCAAATTAATCAAAGAGCCACAAACACAAGCCTGCAAAGAACTTAAAGAGCCTACAGAAGTTCTCTCTATACCAAAATGATGGTTTTGAGCTAAATGAAGGTTTGATCTCACAGCAAAGCCTCTTTACTCTCCACTTTCATCTTTCGCTGCTTCTAACGCTGGTGTTCCTCCATTCTCAGAGCCGTTGACGATGAGGAGTTTATCTTCAGGTTCAGGAGACGACTCCTCACTCTTTCCATTAGAATCACTGAAGTCCTTCTCTTTTTCTTCAAAGTGATATTCTCTACCTACATACTGTCCATCTTCTCCACATGGAAGCTTACGCTTAAAGCACCCCAACTGCAGAGGAAGTGAGAGAGGAAAAGAGCTCTGTTTCAGTTCTGTTTTTAATGTGGCCCTGTTGACTTTCCCTCATCACCACCCCAATCCACCACCTTGGGGAACCCACAATAGGGGGCGCTGGTGTGCTCATCAGCATTGTTAACCTTGTCGTTAGTATATGGACATAGCGTAAGGTGGCACGACTGAAAAGTCCCCCAGAAAACTCCAGCGCTGCTCTGCCAGCAACGTTTTGCTGCTCCCAGTTATAATTTTATGGTTTGTTATCTTAAGATAACGAGTTAATTATCCTGTGATTTCAAAGTTGTTGTCTTGAAATCACAAGATAATTAACTTATCTCAAGATAAAAATCCAGAAATGTATCCAGACTCACATACGAAACAGTTCTGTTAGCTAGTGAAAGCGTTTTAGTAGAAAGCTTGTTTTGCGTGTTTTGATTGTACTCTGGACATTAAAAGAGTCGCAACACAGGAATTTAATTTAGCAATAAAAAGGTAAATTGCTTACCCAGCAAATTACCCACAAACCCACTCCCGTCCCCTACTTCCTTTAACACTGCACAATTTTAGCCCTGTTTCTCAGGCTGGCTGAGTCTGTGTTAGTCTGCAGATTTTGGGGCAGTCAGAGTGGACAGTTGGGAGAGGAAGTTGCTGCTTTTTTTAGTCAATAGGTATTAATTATTAATTATAAGTATTAATTATATTAATTTAATAACATTAATACTTGGTTTTAAGTGGGCAAATGTGAAGTACAAACACCAAAGTATTAAATAATTGTTTTGTTAAGTTCAAAGGCAGTTTAACCAAGCTTCTCTGAACTATCCAACAGGTTCTAGATAAACAGAGCTATTTTTATTATTTAAAGTAAAAAGGTGGTAAATATGAACATTACACACTAAATTTCACACCATAATAAGAACTATTACTTTTTTTACGGTCCAGACTTAAATACATATTACATACAGCTCTGATGTTCTTGTTTCGGCTTTTTACCCCATATAGGTTCCTGTTGGAGGTGCTTCCAATGTACTTCCTGCTTCAATGTGTGACATTACAAAGAAAAATAGCATTAACCACCTTGTTACTGTAAAATAGGAGATGTTTTATTATGTCCTCTACCTGCTTAATATTGTGCATAGTTCAGTGTATTTCAGTTAGACTGTCTTGGTGTTACATTTTAAGCAGAATAATTAGTCGTAGTACTTGGGAGTTTGTACCTCACACTTACCCAGCTAATGCCTAGAACCTGGAGGACTGTTAAACAAAGCGTTAACAAAAATCGAGTGATTGAGATTTTTGCCTTCAGATCAAGTTTCAGACGAAGTACATCAAACAATTTTGATATTTCTACTCAACTCCAGAGTTTAGGGCTGGAGCATAGTCAAGTGCCTGAACGAAACACGAATTCCAAAAACATCTCTCATCCACGATCCTCACCCAAATGTTTTTCAGCCTTTCGCACTGAGAGGTAGTCGCCGGACTGAAACTGATCATCTTTAAAAAGTATCCAATAACTGTAGTTTGAGGTTAGTGGCTGTGAGCTGAGATATCCTCATGTGTTTGCAGGCAGTTAAACCACTTTGTGTTTATGTTGTAGCAAAATTCTGACAACAGGCAACTCATTATGCTAAAACAGCGGTGTGTGATTGGTCGGTCTGCATGTTAATCAGATGTAGGTGGTTTTGGTTGATTGATTTAATGGTGGTGGTTGGTTTAATCTTGGATGATGGAGTGCGCTTTGACTGGCTCTTACCTTCCACATCAGCACAAAGATGATGATGAGTAGGAGGAGCCCACCTCCTGCACCCGAGCCCACGATCATATACATATCAGGAGGAATAATCAGCTCAGCTTTAACAGTGGCCTGAGATCAGACACACAGAAAAAACTTTCAGTATTTCACTGTTTTTAGGCTTCATTTCTCTGACATTGTAATATTTCAAAGTCTGATAGAAGATTGATGAATAGATTATTTAGATATAGACTTTAGAATAGGTGCCTAATGTGGTTTTGTGCACGCATAATATGTTGTGTGGAAAGATAACAACTTCATATTTGGTGGATTTGATAATGGAAACATCTTTTCATTTGTATAAATAAAAAATGCTTTTTAGTTTTTTTTAGCTTTTTTTTCAATATAAACATTATTGAAATGTAAGCGTAGCTTTAGACAAATAATTAAATGCTAAAATAGTACTGTGATATGAGTAATAAAAGCCAAAATTTAAAAGATCTGATGTGCTACTTTATGGAGATATGGTGAGTCAAATATACTCCAATGAACAAAAAAAAATATTTTATGGATGTTCGGCAAGGCATAAAGTAGTAAACATGCATCTCTGTATCTTTTGTCTTGGTATTTTAGCCCACATTAAACCAAAGAATAACCTTTGAAAAAGTCATGAAGATTGCATCAAAAGGTCAAAGGTTATGATGTATCAAAGTTTGTACATTTTTTCGTAGAATTCAATTAAGGCAACTTCATTTTTGAGCTAATCTCTGAAACTAAAGAAAATACAAGCCTGAAATTTGAGGTAATATCTGTTGGACACAAACACATTATATCCTAAAAACGTTCAGCAAATCTGAGATAATCAATCAGGAAGTTTTACTGAAATTTGGTGATTTGTGGTGGACTTGCCCTTAAAGATAAACATTAAAACATAACTTAAAGCAAAGAAAGTTTAATTTTGTACCTGTGCTTTGTGGTATTTGGTGGCATCGTCCTGCAAAACAAGAAAGAAGGAAGTTGATACAGGAGTAACAGGAAGTTAAAGTGCTGGGCTGCTGTCTGATCACGGCTCTCACCTGTGGGCCGTTAGACATCTGATGGTAGAGGCTTTTGTCAAAGTCCAGCTCAGCAGAGCTTGAGAACCCGTCCTCCAAACTGAACTCACTGAACCGAAATCTCTGGAGAGGAAAACATGGAGAACAGTTTTAATTTAGTTTTGAGGCACAAGATACAATCATCAGATCTAAACACAGCCTGTTTGTGTTTATAGCTACATTTCCATCCAAAGCATTAAAAAAAAATGTAATGCTTCAAAAAGATGATGTAAGTTATTCAGTTTAGCTCAATAAAATTAGTTTATCAATGGGGAAAAAATGATGCATTTACCTCTAAATTTACTGTCATGTGACAGATTTTCTTCAATAAACCCAAACAAACATTTTTGTGCAGAATTTGTGCAGAAAGTTGATTAAACATATCAAATGGGTCTCACCCCTGTGTACTGCTTTGGGTTGAGGAAGGTGAGCTGGGCTTTCAGCTCAAACTTAACAGCAGAGTCTTTCTCCAGGCAGAAGGACGAACATTCAAACCTTACACAGCTCTTCTGCTTCAAACACAACTGGAGTAAACAAAAACAAAACAAACAAAGAGAATTTTAGAATAAAACAAAGAAAATCAGTGCTTATTAATAAAGAACATTAAACCTTTTTAGAATCTGGATGTAACCTAGATGTGTGTACTGATGTTGATCTGAATCAGGGGCGTCCAAAGTCACAGTGTCATAGATTTTTCTGTTTCCGGTGGCGTGGCGTGTAGCTGCAGCAGCCACTTCGGGAACAACAAAACGGTGCTTTTTTGCCCTTTTTGTTTTACTATCTGTCATGTAACCCAACCAAAACTCAAAAATCATGATTGCTACAACCAGCACCAACATCTACCATCACCAAAACCTGCTACAGCTGAGAAATCAGCCTCAATCTCTGCTCCCAGACAGACTGCGGGAAGAGCTGTGCGAGCTAGGCCTGCTAAGATCCACGGCGCTGCGTGAGCCTGCTGGCCAAAAGCGATGCGCGAGAAAGCCTGTTCAGCTCGACGGCCTGTTGTGCTTCCGTGCGGACAGAGACGCTGAGCTGTGCGGTAAGACTCGAGGTGGGGGACTGTGTGTTTACATCAACACTGAATGGTGTAGGAACGTGGCACTAGTCTGTAGTCACTACTCACCACTGGTGGAGTTTGCGATTGTCAGAGGCAGGCCCTTTTATTTGCCAAGAGAGCTGACTACGCTGTACATAGTAGCAGTTTATATAGCTTCCAGTGCTTCACCAACCTGGAGGACTATACAGAATCAGTGACTGGCTACATCAGCGAGTGCATTGAAGATGTTACTGTCTCCAAACTCGTCACAACTCACCCCAACCAGAAACCATGGATGACTGCAGAGGTGCACATGCTGCTGAGAACCCGTCACAAGGCTTTCAAGTCAAGGGACAGAGCAAGCCTCAGGATAGCAAGAGCCAAGCTTTCCCGGGCCATCAAAGAGGCTAAGCGTGCCTACTCAAAGAAAATCCACAATCACTTTCAAAACACTGCTGACACACGGCGCATGTGGCAGGGCATCCAGGCCATCACCAATTACAAGACACCTCCACCTGCTTATGACAGTGATGCCTCCCTCCCGAACGCGCTAAACTTCTCTGCCTGGTTTGAAGCACAGAACGGCACGGCGGTGAGGAAAACCACACCTCCTCCAAATGAACAGGTGCTGTGTCTGTCCACAGCTGATGTGCGGAGAACTCTACACAGAGTCAACCCACGGAAAGCCCCAGGATCTGACAGCATACCGGGCAGAGTGCTCAGAGAATGCGCTGAACAGCTGGCTGATGGTCTCACGGACATATTCAACATCGCTCTGAGCACTGCAGTCGTTCCAACGTGCTCCAAGTCCACCACCATCATCCCTGTGCTGAAGAAGTCTCCAGTGTCCTGCCTCAATGACTACCGTCATAGAGCCACCTATGTCAGAAGGCTGTTCATAGACGTCAGTTCAGCATTCAACACCATCATCCCTCAGCAGCTGATTGGAAAACTGAGCCTACTGGGCCTGAGCACCTCCCTCTGTAAGCAGTGCTGTACGATTACAGTGTAACGCTGCACTGCGGTAACGAAGTTCGCTTAAGTTTAAGAGCCTTTCTTCTCTGACTGACCTGCAGCTTCATTTACTGACCCACTTTTCATTGAGAGCCGCAGCAAATGAGCCTCATATTTCAAAAGACTGTTAAATTTAATATCAACAGACATGAAACACAGCATATACATCACATTATATTTGCTGTTATCCTGAATAATCAAATCAATATTTTTAATTGCTTACTGATCCAAATTACACTGAATGAGCAGATCAGCAATAAGTGAAGCCTTGAGCATCTTTTACACAGTGATAGGAAACACAGTAGCTCGTCGCAGCTCCTCGCGTGAAAAAAGTTTGGACACCCCTGATCTAAAGAGATCCCATTAACAGCCAGTGAAATCTAAGAACGTGAAAAATCTAATTACAGGGAGTAAATAAAATCACTTGTATAGTGTGTCTAATGTGAGTTCTTTAAGTTATTGAGTTTATGGCAGGAGGACAATCAAGTGCCAATACAATGTAAATACCAAAAACGACCACACACTGATCGTGTCTCACATCCACAACCTTCACCCAAATGAGTTTTACTCTTTTATTCTTTACTGAAAAAACAGATGCTGCAAATCGCTATAAATCTGTGTTTATTTAGCTTTTTGTTAGAAGAAATAAACAAACAATAGACAGATGTGCTTAGTTGTTTTCACAGAATGTTAATAAACCAAAGGCATGGCTTACAGCAGGGTCAGTTTCCTCTCTGAGAATACAGCCTGTCAGGCTCTGTAAAGAAAAGGTTTTAGTATGACAGATTATTTGTGAACATGTGAATCATTCACACAGAGAACGGTAAAATTTTTGCACGTCATAAAAGGTGTCCCTCAGGGGTCAATTCTGGAGCCAAATTTTATTTGCACTGTTGAAGAAACAAAATGGCTATTATTCCTAAAAGTTGAGTATAAAAAAACACAGACATTTAATGATGTACAAACTAATCTGTCAGATTCACGAAAATTTTCATACAACATGGAAACAAGTGGAGATTTGAACGCAAATGAAGAATCAGTTTCAGTGTGTGAAATCAATATGTGTAGGTCGGTAGCATTCAGCAGCTCAGGAATCAATGACAACAGATGATATTCGTATTAGTTTTGGTTAATCAACCACAAATCAAGATTTTTTCAGCTGTACACTCTAATTTACACACATTATTTCTGGACAAGAGTTTGATCGTACAGACAAGCTAAAGATTAAATAATTAATGACTATTTGACCATACTGATGAATAAAGGCCAATTTGTGCAAAATGGATATTTTATGATGACTCTTTACACAGAAAACACTGTTCTGTATACATCAGATTCTTAGCTGTTCCAGATTACATCTGTCTGATCTGTGCTTGAAAGTAAGACATGGCGAGGCTGGAGTGAACTCTCTCACAGAACATACTGCTTATATACGATGTGGCTGTGGGGAACAACAGCTGGTTAATAAAGCTCCACAACCTCTGTGAAAGCTGCCTCTCCTTGAACAGTGTGATTACTACAATATGAATGGTTTCTTGGCGATGCTTAACACTGTGGCTAAAAAGGCTTTAATCTGAACTGCTTTATACCAAAGTTTTGTTTTTTATTCATGAATCTGTCCAGAAATCTGCTTCAGAAATTTGTAGTTTGTTGTAATTTCAACAACAAAATGCAACACTTCAACAAAATGTGAATTGCATTAGTAATTCTTGATGTGTGAATAATTTCATAGATATTTAATGAGTTAATGAGATCAGTTGTGTTCTGCAATTCTAAATGCAATGAATGACATTTAAATGAAGGGAAAAAGTAAAAGAACAGACAGACAGTGCTTATTCATTTTTACACAATGTTAACAAAGGCATATCTTACAGCAGAGTCATTTTTCCTTCTGAAGCTGCAGTCTGTCAGGTTCTGTAAAGACAGATTTGTAGTATAATAGATGATTTATAAATATGTGAATCATTTACACAGAGAAGGGAAATCTAATGCATAAAAGAATGAATGAATGAATGAATGAATGAATGAATGAACACCTCTGGTATAGTGATGATGTGCTTTTCTAGAATGAAGTTCTCCCCAATCTTAGATGGCATCATGAACTTTACTGAAACAGGTAGACCTTTAACTCCTTGATTCATCACCTGTTAACAGATGCATATACACAAATGTAATATATACACATGCATAAAACATCTCTTTGATCTATCTCACAAATTCCACCGTCAACTTTAGAGGAATCTGTAGGAGGGGAAAGATAAATTTGAGGGATCTGTAGTGGGGTAAGAATAATGTTGTAGTAGTTGGGGGTATCTATAGAGGAGTCTGCAGTTGCTGGTGTATCTGTAGGGAAATCTGTAGTGGGGTAGGAGTAACTTTAGAGGAGTCTGTGGTGGGTTGAGACATCTAGAGGAAGTGAACGGTCATGCATTGTGTTTAGAAGCCACTCACCTTATAGACAATGTGAACAGGCTTTGGGCCTTTGTCTTCCAGAGAGAAATTCAGATAGGTTACAGAATGCTCTCTGGGAAATAGAGAAATGAAGAGTTACAGTGCTGCAGTGACCAAAATACAATACAAAACTACTGCCCACATTGTGCATCACTTTGCTGGCAGTACATCAACTGGCCTAACTCTTTGGATTTTACAGTGAAAATGATAAACAAGAAATAGTGCTGCTCTGTAGAATCCAATACAACGGCATAAGAGGTGTTATGCTTGTGAATATCCAACAGGTGGCAATAGAATATCAGGCAGTAGAATTAATGACAAGAACACTCATGATCACACATTGATCACATGGTCATTACACATAACTGGACTGCCACCCACTCAAATAACTTTATATTACTGAAGGTACTACCAGTGTACGAATCAAAAAAGAAAGCCAAATCAACTGCTTTCAATTCATGCTGAATACAATTTGCTACAAGCTATTTAGGACCTGCTCACTCTAAACTGGGTGTTAAGTCATTTTAGACCGTAGAAATATCGATCATTTTGTCATTAAATACAACCAAACAGCAAAGAACAGTCCAAGGAGCAGGGAGTGAAACCCAGGCAGGTGCAACTGTGAACAAACTAACAATAGGCACATGTGCTGTGTCCTAAAGGATGATGCAGTGATGCATGGCTAATGTTATACACCTCTACTTCACTCATCATTTACTGGGGTTTATCCCGCTTTACCAAGTTAGAAGTGTGCTTAATGGGGCTACTGAACCCTGACATCCCCTGAAAATGAAGAGCAATGCAACCACCAAGCCCTCTAGTCATAAGAGAGGCCTAGCTCACTGCTCCGTAGCTGTGGCCCCGTTGGAACCTGCTATGGTTGTTCAGCTGGTGATACAGTGGAGCAATTTGTCTCCTTTCCATTTTCCCTCCTTTCTTTTTGCCAAGTTACCACAGCCCACTTAAGATGACACCATGCCCGGACAGTGGAGAACCAGAACATTTTTAGGAGATGGAAAAATTTTTTGGGCTCTACGTGTCTGAACCTTTACAAGGCTCTTTTGATCCAGCAGCAGCAAAAAGATTACCAGTCAGTATTCATCAAGTAAAGTATACATCATGCTGTGGTGGATTCAGACGGTGTCCTTTATACGCCAAGGCTTAAATTCAAGTTGCAGCAAAGCACAAGACAGCAAAGTTGCAGTGTCTTCACAGGGACATGCCTGCGTGTCTCTTGGTTCCAGATCAAGCATAAGGGCCAAAGACATTGAGTACAGATGATGGTTATTCCTCACCTGGAACATAAATAGTGTGGCACTCCCTCACTTAGCTTTTTAATGCACCTGGGTGGGTCCTGACAAATTATGAGTTTGTTTCATGTGGCCTGAACTGGGGGATGCAGTTCCTTGTACTTTGCCCTTTTGTGACAGATGGGAGAGGTCAGAGGAGTCAGCTGAGAGAAATGAGAACCAAGGATTTAACTTACTGGCAACCCACTTCCCCCTCCCTTGGTTTCAGTCACAAATACTCAGTGATACTTCAAGGAACACAAACAATGGTTTGGGCCAGGGACACACAGACTTTTCCTTATCTTTCCTTACTTATGTCTTGCTGACAAACTCAAAATTACCCATCAAGTGGCAAAAACCTCAGCATCTCACTGTAGAACTCTGAGGCAGTCCAACCCGAGAGGGGGAAAACATGTATAGAGCACCTCCTTAAGAAATGCAGAGTGGAGGTCTCTGTTACGATGGTGATGGTCATGGAAGAGAGAGATACGTAAGGACTGGACTATCCTAAAAATGCAAGCAGCCAGTCTCTAGTCTCCTGACTCCAGTCAGTTTTGGCAGTTAGTCATGCTGTGCCAGAAGGTAGATGTTGCCCAGTTTCAAGCTGACTCAAATATTGACTTCACAAAATACCACAATGAGACCCTTCCTGGAGTGTTTGTATGCAGTCAAGAGATTGGTTTTGGTTCATGCCTTTGGAAAGAAATGTTACTCACAAGCTGACGGCCACATCTACAGCGAACTGAACTGGCAGAGATTTCGTCACTGTTCCGTTAGTTTGGTTACCATTGTTACTACTGTAAACACATAAAGAGAATTAAACTCATTCTCACATAGAGCATAAAACAGAGTAGTAGTTCATTAAATGGAACTGCAGTCTGAAAGACTCCTTCACTTACATACACTAATGTTTTCCATTGTAAACTTAAATTACATTTGTCTTTTGATGCATTAGATAACACATTACACAACAGCCTGAAGAAACTGAGAATGATCCTATGTGCTTTACCAATATGATTGTACTTACCTGTTGGCCACAAGAGTCATCTCCATCGTGTCACTCCAGCTGTAGGATCCAGAGATACGAAACGTAGCCCGGAATGTTGCCTACAAAATGTAATGGACAATCATTATCATACTATACACCTAAATAGTGCTGCAGTTGAGGTTAAACAACCAAATCTTTGTTCTTTGTTTCAACTGTTGGGTGATTATATATGTACAAATGTGACAGTATACAGGTGTACACCTCACTATACATAACAGTTTATATATTTCCAATAGCATCCTTTATCACCAACCCTGGCCTGCTAGGCCTTGTTCCAACCACAGTCTGCCAAACATACTTCAGCTAATTAACATATTCAGAAGTTCCTGATTGTCTGGATCACACGCATTAGTGTTGTGTAAAGGGCAGGGGCAGAATATTAGATACTAAACTTTGCTGGAGGAACTAAACTTTGCAGGAAAGCAAAAGATTTTGAAAAGGAGAGTTGGTGAGCACTGGTATAGTGCTATTCAAAAGTAGTTAGGAAGTATTTTAAACACTAGATATCTATCAATATCTCCAAAGATTGCAATACATGTTTGAAAAACCTCAGGTTGTCATAAATACAGTATATCTCTTACGCTGGTGCCTTTGCGGTACACTGGTAAACTGATGCTGCAGGTGGTTTTATCCAGAGCACCATCGTCTCGATCTCCACAACTGCTCAGAGTCCTCCTGCTGGCCTGGAAGAGACATTACAGGTACTGTGTTACATCACAACAGTCATTTCTCTCAGGAGCATCACACTGCGTACAGCACAGTTTCAAAATGTTTGTTCAAGTACAGTAAAATACTGATGTCACAGCCATCCAAGGCCAGGAGTCCAAGAGGGCCTAATTGGCCTCCCTTCTGCTCCCCCGTGACCCTGTTAGCTGATGTAAAAAGAATTGCCCATCAGGATTCTCCTCCAAGTGTGTTGAGCTGTCCGATGATATTGGCTTGCTTCGATTTTCTTGGCGTAAGCACATGCTAGCCTTCGCCATCACAGCTTAGTAGCATTGTGCAGTTGGTGGTGTATCTGGTGGTGTAGCATTAGAGAGAGAGGGCTAGCTAATGCGTGGAATTGGTAATGACTAAATTGGGGAAAAATAAGAAAAAAAATATGTGTATAGTGGATAATGGGCAGGTAGCTCTGCTGGCAACTGGCAACAAAAAGTTGCCAGTCTGATAAGATGCATCCTGAAAATCTAAATTTGTTTCTACCATTTACCCATGTGACTCCTCCTCTCCTGTAAACCTGGAAATATTTCCAAATTAGCCAAGCCAAGTACTTTCTCATCATCAAAGGCGCTAAGTGCAGGTTGCTAACATTTTCTGGGGTCAGCAACAGTAACAGAGTAGTTTCACTGGGACTGTTGTCTTTGCATTAATGATTCTAATTAGCTGTACCGTAATAGTGTCAAACTTGGAGAGCGACAGGCCCTCTGGGTAGCGAAGCTCCACACTGGTGTTGAAGGAATCATCTCCTTTGTTCAGCAGAGAAACATTGATGATGAAATATGACTGATCCACCACCAGCAAAGTCCTGTTCCTGAAAGTGGACAACAAACACTTCAAAAAGCAGATAAAACAGAGTTTCACAGATTCCATCTTCAGATCCACCTGTGTGTGTTTGAGTCTGATGAGATTCTTACAAGAAGTCAAAGTCCAGCTCTAGATCTGCCACACAGCTCACATTCCCACAGTTTCTTTGGAAGGGAATCTGGAACCACAGGAGTAAACGGATCAAACAGAGGCCAGAAGTAAATTGTTGAAATGTCCCACTAGAAATCTGAAAAAAACATTCTTATAATGTTATGTAAGGTTAAAAACAATAGCTAACTAAGGGTGTATTTGAGTCAGGAACTCAGTAAAAGGGATTAAGCAACTTGTATTTGAATGCTTGAATGTTTACAGTAGATGTATAGTGAGAGTTTGATCTTGGGGGTGTGGTACACTCTGAGGATATGTGATGACCTCACTTAGAACCTCATTAGAGTCCTTGCCTCATTGCTCTATCAGACCTTAGATGACCCAGTTGGCCAACACCGCAGCAGGAGGGCTGATTGCACAGTGGAGGCTCTGGATCCAGGTGAAGCCTCATCATCTACAGTCTGAGACTTGATTGACACTCAGTCATACAGACTAACAGAAACATGGCTCACCTCCACATTAGCAGTTGTTCTGCTGTCAATGTTAAGAACAGCACTGGAGCTGCTTGGCTGCTGCTCAACCTGGGAGAAATTCAGCCGGATGAACACAGGAGACACTGTGTCCTTCACACAGTTCTGAAACAGGAAGACAATTTGACTGGTAGATCATGACACAGAGATTAGATTTGCAGTGTTATGTAGATGGTGTGGTTAGATCAGGAGTTCCAACCCTGATCCTGGAGTTAAAGCAGAGTTTAGCTAAAACTCTGCTCTGACAAATCCAGCCCTTCAGAAACATTTTAGGTGCTAGATTAGGATGAGGTTTTAAAAGGGATGGTAGACCTTCTGGATCAGGGTTGGGACTTTCTGAGTTAGATGATGGAGTCACATACTGGCATGTACACAGTGTGGTTGAAGCAGGAATAATGTGAGTCCAACAGCACAGAATTTAGGAGACTCCTGGACGTTTTATCTTCTGGGAGGAAAAATGCTCTACTCCATTGTCTCATCAGGTCTGCTCTGAGCTCGTATGACACATTCAGACCACTGCTCTCTGCCCCTAAGAGGAACAGAAAAAGTTCATGGGTTAAATTAACTGTTTATGAAGAAATGCTCCTGAGGCCGGTTGCACCAACAAGGCTTATGTTCTGTTGTAAGCTAGGTTGGTCATAACTATCTGGGCCTAACTTAACTGTTGTGCCAACAACACTTTTTTGTTTGTCAAAGCGCAGCAGTCTCTGGCACAGTGTGAACCATCTTAAAATTGATGTGGATGAACAGTAGGGGAGCGCAATTTAACACACTTTTTGTGTTGTTATGGAAGCAACGTGACTTTCTGGACACATTACTACATTTCCTCACTCTGGACTTTGAATCTTTCAGTAAAGCCTCATTTGTGTTTTACATCCGCAAGCGACTGAATCTGGTTGGCACGTTACACGATGGGCTAAACTGGAACGTTGCACTTCACTCATTTTGTACATCAACAGTAAGTGCTAGATATAAAGTTTCTGTTCGATTGTAGCAGAGATGTGGATGTTGCTTGTATAAAAATATGTTTATTCCAACTTAAATATTTTTTTTAATTATTCAACAAAACAAAATACACTGCTCAAAAAAAGGAACGCTTTGAAAACACATCAGATCTCAAAGGGAAAAAAAATCATGCAGAATATCTTTCCTGATATGGACTGGGTAATGTGTTAGGAATGAAAGGATGCCACATCGTTTGATGGAATGAAAATTATCACCCTACAGACGGTTGGATTCAAAAACACTCCAAAAATCAAAGCAAAAAAATGATGCAGCAGGCTAATCCATTTAGCCAGAATTCCATTGCAGCAACTCAAAATGGTACTCAGTAGTTTGTATGGCCTCCACGTGCTTGTATGCATGCCTGAGAACGTTGGGGCATGCTCCTAATGAGACGACGGATGGTGTCCTGGGGGATCTCCTCCCAGATCTGGACCAGGGCATCACTGAGCTCCTGGACAGTCTGAAGTGCAACATGACGGTGTCGGATGGACCGAAAGATAATGTCCCAGGGGTGTTGTACTGGATTTAGGTTAGGCGAGCGGGGGGGCCAGTCAATGGTATCAATTCCTTCATCCTCCAAGAACTGCCTGCATACTCTCGCCACATGAGGCCGGGCATTGTCCTGCACCAGGAGGGACCCAGGACCCACTGCACCAACGTAGGGTCTGATAATGGGTCCAAGGATTTCATCCTGATACCTAATAGCAGTCAGGGTGCCGTTGTCTAGCCTGTAGAGGTCTGTGCGTCCTTCCAGGGATATGCCTCCCCAGACCATCACTGACCCACCACCAAACCGGTCATGCTGAATGATGTTGCAGATGGCATAACGTTCTCCACAGCGTCTCCAGACCTTGTCATGTCTGTCACATGTGCTCAGGTGAAACCTGCTCTCATCTGTGAAAAGCAGCCAGTGGCGGATCTGCCAATTCCAGTGTTCTAAGGCAAATGCCAATCGAGTTCTATGGTGCTGGGCAGTGAGCACAGGGCCCTCTACAGGACATCTGGCCCTCAGGCCACACTCATGAAGCCAGTTTCTGATTGTTTGGTCAGACACATTCACACCAGTGGCCTGCTGGAGTTCATTTTGGGGCTCTAGCAGTGCTCTTCCTGTTCCTCCTTGCACAAATGAGCAGATACCGGTCCTGCTGAGGGGTTAAGGACCTTCTACAGCCTTGTCCAGCTCTCCTAGAGTAACTGCCTGTCTCCTGGAATCTCCTCCGTACTCTTAAGACTGTGCTGGGAGACACAGCAAACCTTCTGGCAATGGCACATATTGATGTGCCACCTTGCAGGAGTTGGACTACCTGTGCAACCTCTGTAGGGTCCAGGTACCGCACCATGGTACTAGTAGTGACGCTGACCCAAGCCAACTGCAAAACTAGTGAAAAATCAGTCAGAAAAGATGAGGAGGGACAAAATGCCAGTGGCCTCCACCTATTAAACCATTCCTGTTTTGGGGGTCGTCTCATTGTTGCTCCTCTACACCTGTTGTTAATTTCATTTCAACACCAAAGCAGCTGAAACTGATTAACAACTCCCCCTGCTACTTAACTGACCAGATCAATATCCCAGAAGTTGAATTGAGTTGATGCTATAATTTGATTAAAAAATGTTCCTGTAATTTTTTTGAGCAGTGTATGTTAGGTTGTGCCTCTGCCTTACATCATTAACTAACACATACACATAAAGCAGACATATCGCTTCATTCGAGTTTAGAAAGAGCTGTTCGATGTCTGCAAATACTTTTTCCTCATTTTCCTCAGTGCGTTTTGTGGCCATCTTGGGTGATATGGTAGTCTTGCTTAGTCACCACCATTGTTCTATAGATTTTTACATGAACATTCACCGTGAAGATCAGCCTTAGTTGCAGATTGGTGTAACTTTGTTTGTGACAGGTAAGTCCTCGCTTACATCTTAGCTATGACTGACTTAGCAGTTAAGACCATCTTAGTTAAGACCTGTTGGTGCAGACGGCCCCTGGTGAGCATTATTTGTCTTTCCACTCTATTGTTCTTTGTTCCAAGTGATCATACTTGTGCTTTTGGCACGGTTTAGCTGCGCTCCAGGTTAGCATACCTGTGCTGTTGGTTTTCTCTTCCACTCTGAAGCAGGTGCTGAGGGTAACAGCCTCTATTGTGTTATCGGTTTGGGCCAAGCAGTCAAAGTTGTCGAGGCTGATTTCAGAGGGGGAGAAACTGAGTTGTGCAGAAACAGACAGAACTGGTCGAGCCCTGAAAGAACCACATGCATCACAGGTATAACTAACTGAGCTACAGAAACACTTAACAGGAACACATCAGAGATACAGTTAGAATAAAAACAATTGGCTTGTCATTTGTCATGTGTTTTTCTCCTCACTGTGAGGCACCATGAAATAAAAAACATTTATTTATGTGTAGAACTTCAGCAAATGTACTTAATTCTACATTGATTTTCCACAAAATATTTGGTTCAAAGATACACGACCATCTGCTGGCTCAGATAAGCTGCCTAACTTAGTTGTTTATTTAACTGTGTTAAGGTTATGTGGTTGGATTAGTTGGTGTTCACTTCATGTTCTTACTTTAGCAGCATCACCGTCCCTCGTGCTCCCACAGCAATGTCTGTAAGTCCATCTCCTTCCATGTCCATGACTCCATCAATCGCCACACCAAACTGCTGCAGACTCTCTGAAATTGTCCAAGCCAGGATTCGCTACAAGTGCAAACAGTTTTACTGGCAAATGCATCGGTGATGATGAGAGCGGCACCAGCTAATCTATCTTCTTAACTGATCTTTTACCTCCATCCCTCTCATTTTTCCTTTACTATCAACATATGAACATACAAATGAAACTGGACTCTTCATTCTGTACAAAGTGCTCTTCAAATTCATTTTAGTTTCCAGTCTTTGAAAATACTTTTGATAGACATCATTCCATATCACAGAAACTACAACACCAGTTATCACAACTTGCCCTCAAGATCAATACACTCTTAGACTATGGTAGCGTAGCCTGTGGTAGTCTGGTAGTTTACATCAGCTTTGGCTTCCTGCCACACATTCCACCACTTTCTGCCTATGATAGAGATGATCACTCCAAAGAATTAAGCAACACCAGTTTCTTTTGCTTTCTCTCATTCTCCTTAATGAATCAGCAGGAGTGGTAGCATCTGTTTGCTTCCTTCTTGCCAAGAAAAAGTGCTTCACAATTCTCCCACCTCATTCCACTCATCTTTCAGACCCTCAACAAATTTTCTTTGGCACACATCAACACTGAAGATGTTATATGATACTGAACCCCTCTCCACTTTTAGGCGAAATTGCTAGGTATCTCATACCATCATGCCCTCAGCAGCAACAACTGCAATCAAACATTTGCGATAACTTGTGATGAGTCTTTCACATCACTGTTGAGCATGAACTGCCCGATTAAGGTCTTGCCACAGCATCTCAAAGGGATTCAAGTCCAAAACCTTAATTTTGTTTCTTTTGAGATATTCAGAGGGGCATTTGCTAGTGTGCTTTGGGTCATTGTCCTGCTGCATAACTCAACTGTGTTGTTTAGGAAGGGACCGACGGGCAGACATTCTCCTTCAGGATTTTCTGACAGAGAGCAGAATTCATGGTTCCATCAAGAAGTTGTCCAAGTGCTGGAGAAGCAAAGCAGCCCCAGATCATCACACTAACACCACCATGTTTTGCTGTTGGTTTGATGCTCTTATGGTGGAATGCAATGTTAGCTTTATGCCAAATGTAACAGGACCCATGTCTTTCAATGGTTCTACTTTTGACTCATCAGACCACAGAATATTATCCTACAGGTCTTGGGGGTCATCATTTTGGCGAATGTCAGATGAGCTTCTTTTTGGTCAACAGTGGTTTGTGCCTTGCAACACTCCTATGGATATCATTTTTGCCCTGTGTCGTTGTCATTGTGGAATCAAATACATTGACTTTAACTGAGGCAGGTGAAGCCTGCAGTTCTTTAGATGTTCATCAGGATTCTTTTGTGACCTCGTTGATGCGCTGTTAGTGAAATTTTGGAAGGTTGGCCACTCTTGGGCAGGTTGACCACCGTTACAAGTTTTCTCCATTTGTGGATAATGGCTCTCACTGTGGTTCTCTAGAGTCCCAGAGCCTCAGCAATGTCTTTGTAACTCTTCCCAGACTGAAGGATTTCAATGACTTTGTTTTAGAATGTGGCATCATGTGCTGCTTTTTGAGATGATTTAGCTGCTTCACACTGCCACATAGGTGCTATTTAAGTGATGTTTAGATCCAGCAGGTCTGACAGTAATCATGTCTGGGTGTGGACAGTGAAACTGAATACAAAAGTCAATTTTTTTTTTTTTACTAGTTGAATTAGTAGCTAAGGGGGGGCAGTTAATTTTTCACATAGGACCAGGTAGGCTAAACAGCATTTTTCCTTCAATAAATGAATTTAACAGCATTTTGTGTTTACTTATCAAAAGTAGTTAAATGACAAAATATATGCAGTGGCATCTTCTCTATGTCCAGCAATTCAAAACTCCATCTAATTCAATATAAAACCCTTCACAGAAAATATATTACAGCCTACAGCCTCTAAACTACACCGTATGGGATTCAGTTACAGTGATACACGCCAACATTGCCCAGCTTTAACAGAGCAATACTATCATGCTTTCTGGAATTGTCCCCCGACCCAGCAGTTTTGGTCAGAGGTCAGAGATTTTGGGCCTTGTCATCCCTTTATGTCCCATTGTAGTGCTATTTAATGACCTGTCCTCACTTTCAGCACCCAGTAACCTCAAATCCTTTATATTCATATCACTTACCATTGCCAAAAAAGTGATACTGCTGAAAAAAAAAAGGTTAAATGATCTGAAACATTAAAGTGTGACAAATATGCAGAAACATGGAAGGAGCAAATACTTTTTCACAGCACTGCAGTGTTAGAAGTCTTGCCCAAGGACTCTTTTTGGGATAGTCCTTGCCCAGGTGGAGGATCGAACCACAGTCTGCACCGTGGAGGGCAGAGGTCTTACCCACTACATCATACCAACCAACTACTACACTCTTCTTGACCTCCATCATATATATAACCATTATATCCTTCAATTTATCCTCACCAGCTTAGAATTATTGGCTTCTTTTTGCCTCTATAGTCATATTATATAGTTAGTGTGGAAAAATATTATTGATTTTTTCATACATCGTGATTTTTCTTGAAAGATTCTATATCTATGCACAAAACATGACAGACTTTAATCCTATTAGATGGTAAAACTAGAGGTGTAGACTTAAAGACATAAGTTCCCTTTTGTGTAGCCTACATTTGATGCAACTAAGCTAACACTTCTTGTGATGTTGGACACATACTGTGCTTTGCACCTGGGGTGTACCTGAATGTACTGGGGGAAGGGTTTATGCCTTGTATTGCGGTTTTGGGAAGTACCTGGCTGTACTGTGGACGTATACCCTGTGTGCGGTTCCCAAGGTAGATGTAAACAGCTCCTCTGCCACCGTCCTCCAGTGGAGCTCCAACAGCTACATCCTGCAGGTCATCTCCATTCAGATCTGCTACAGATGTTACAGTTGCTGCAAACTGGCCCTGAACACAGTCAGCCACCTCCAGTTCCTTCTCCACTTCCAGCTATGGAAAGAGAAAAGGGACCACACATAATTGGAACTGTTACCAACTACCATTGTCTTAGATTATTGGTAACACTGTAAGTGTTCATGGGGCATAAGACATGATTCTTACATGAGCTCATCAAAACAACTGGCATAAACCTGCATAAACACTTTTAAGTTTACTCCTCGTTTGTCATATTGTCTAGCATAAAGGCTGCTTTTGAAAGCTTTGATGTCAAATTGACATAGCAGCCTTGTTAACTGGCAAAGATTTTTCTCAAATTAAGTTGTTATTACTTATTATTACTTAATTATTATTGTTATTTTCTGTGAAATTACATGTAAACTGACTTTGTAAGTGTGTATTATAGGGACATAATGCTGCTGATGTGATTTAAGTAAATGGGGTAGACTCGATTTACCAAAGGGCCACAGAAAATGCTCATTTGTTCAACCAGTCTAAGTTGTCACTGAGCTATAAAGTCTGTCATTCACCCCATATGTGTCATGACACAACCTAATGTCAGAAATAAACCAGTCACCTGTCTGTCAACTTGACAATAAAGCTGATGAATGCAACTTTTCAGACAAGTTGGGATGCATGTTTATATATGTTTATACATGCTTATTTTTGTTAATGTGTCATGAAGTGCTTATGTAGGTGTCACACAGTCTTACGAACACTGGCCAACAGTAAAGAGTTACTGAATTAAATAGGAATGTATGAATGAGTCATTGCCTGAGAGAAGAAGTTTGATGTCAAGCTAGATCTACCATGAGTGGTTCCAGGCTATGAGGTCTGAAGAGTTACACACAGAGACATATTATTTAAGGTCTTTCCAGCAAATGGATGCAGCCAGAAAAACAGGAATGAGATTAGGAGCCAGAAGATGGAAGATAAACTGCTAGACCATCTATACAGTAATGCAAGGTGTGCAAGAAGCTTGCAGGAGTATCACATAGGATTGCACACATGCATAACAACCTGCTTGAAGCCAGTGTCAAAAGTCTCGTGAAGATATGACATCAGTGACATCTTGTAAAGGAAACTGTTGGAGGTACCTAAGGCTGTGGGGGTAGAGCTGATGTGGGAGCTACCAAGAGATATCACTGTCCTTCAACAGTCTAAAACTATGATGAAGTCACTTTAGAAGGTGTGGAATAGGTAGTACCAGAACACAGGTACAACATTCAAATGATGCCATCCACAATGTCACCCGTGTCTAAGAAGAACAGCCAAAGGTTGAGGTACCATTTTCTAGTACTTCATTTTGCTCATCTCATCCCATGTGCAAGACACTCAGGACAATGTTCTTGTTTTCACTAACCTTTAATGTATACAGATGCCCAAATACACTGCCAGAGATCAGTGCAATGATGCCGTCTCACATTAGTCTATTCCAAATAAATATTGCTCCCTTTGAAAGGAATTTCTTAGACACTGTTGGACCACTAGAGAAGACCAAAAGTGACTCTGGACTATGAATATAATGGACATTTATGATGATGACACTCAGTTCTGATGTTCAAAGAATAGGACGGCCAGCAGGTCTAGCTGACAAAAGCCAGGAGGACTGAGTGAGGAACAATTCTATGGTCTTTGTTTGTTCGGTTCTTTTGTTCACCTACAAAAAGTCCCCTTAAGTGTTCACAGAATTCTTACCATCTGAGCTGTGGTATGGTTAATCAGGACCTCTGGGCTGGGAGCAAATAAAAGGATCATGTAACAGAGAAAGGTGCAGTTGACTGTGTACTCCAGAGAGCCTTCAAGGTGCAGAAAGATCTGGTATCACAAGCATTTCTGCCAGTAAACATTTTCTCCAGAACATAGAGTCTTACTCTCTACACTCCATCTACACTCCACTGCCAGCAAGCAAAAGTGGAAGGCCCCCTACACATCACCAAGAAGGTGGGCCTTGAGACATACTAAGTGAACCAAAGACAAGGAGAAACAGGTATACCTCATAAACCTCTTCAAGGCCTAGAAAGGTAAGGGACTGCACTCCAGCAACATCCTTGCTTTTGCTTCAAGCACTCTGGGAAACAAAGCTGAAGAGGTTGTGCTACAAGCATCAACTGTATCTGTTTCAACAAAGATGAGGGTGGACTGAAAATCACCATCATGATTACACTTGATAATTGGCTAGTGTTTTGGCCTTGCTATCCAAGTGCTAAAGAAAATGGTGGCTGTTTTATAGGAGGAGATTCAAGCTGTGCTACAATTAGGAATCAACGAGCAATTGCACAGAGAATTTAATGGAATTGCTCCTCAACGATCATGGGCCAGGATCCACAGTTTTCCTGGATCAATGGCCACAATCCTCAATCTTCTGGAAAGGAATGTAAAAGACAAGTTCACAGTAAACCTCTTTAAAGGTTACTGGTATGTCCCTATGAAGGAGTGGCCTAGGACACAGCAGTGGTTAGTTCCAGTTCATGCTCTTTGGCCTCCATGAGGCCCCAGTGTCGTTCCAGCATCTAAAAGACCAAATATTCCAAGGATTCAAGGACGAAGTTCTTCAGATATTTAAGGGAGAGTGTCCTGGATCAAGACTATAAATGACCAGGATGACCCAGTGGTACCTCAAGATCCAACCATTCTAGTTCTTAAGTCATCAAACAAGCAAGAAGAGTATTACCGCTGACCATTTCTCTAGGCTGCCCGCTCTCCATCGCAAGAGAGGAGAGTTGTACTGGACAAAGGAACCATGATAAACTGTAAACAATTAAAGGTATTTGTCCACAAATTTTCAGCAGATATGTGATGTAAATCTACTGATCATAGGAAATTCAACATTAAACATATGTTCATATTTTTTACCAAAAATATTTTGAGGTGTGACTGAAAAACCCAAATGACATTGATATCACACTCTTATTGGACTATCTTTGACTGCTTTTCGCTGACTGCAGTGTAGCTGTAGATGAAGACTGTGCTGTACCTTATTTGTGACCCTGTAGACATACATCCTGCCTTCTCTCCGCGGCTGAGCCTGGTAGTACAGAGGAGCTCCAACCACAAGAAAGTCAGTGTCACCATCCGAGTCCACATCCAACAAACAGAGAGATGAACCAAAGTACGAGCCGACCTGCAGAGGAATTGTTTATGATCTGGAATCAGCTGAGTAACCATGAGAAGCTATTGGATATAAAAACAATAGAAGGATATGTGAAGGTTGAGTTCTTTTGAGTTACTGGCCTGTTCTCCACTGACACTGGTGGTGACTTCCCATGTGTTCTGCTTACTGAAGAGAGTGACCTGACCATTGTAATTGGACCTTGGAGCTCCAGAAAACAAAAGAGAGACTCCACCTTTCTGTCCAACTGCTGTGGAGTAACCTAAACAGACCAGCAACGTTTCACATGTATTAACAGTAATATTATGTACACTTTTAATACCTTAAAATCCCAGCTGGCTTATTTTTCAGTAACTACAAGGACTTCAGTGCAAACTGGCTAAGCTGTTCTTAGATGGAGAAGAGTGTAATACAACTTTGGATTCTGTCCATTTAACCACACATCTCTACATAACCACACCACCTTACTACAACAATTACAAATTACTTAACATTATAATGTAACCAAAAACAAACCAAACTGGTCCTAAGCCCCCCATCCAACTTTTTGCTCACATTTTTGCTCCAACCCAACCTGCAATACATAGGGATGAAGGGAAAATGTGGACTGTCTTGGGGGCCTGAGGATTGGGTTCAGAACCACTGTTCTACCACTCAAATAAAACATACATACACTACACAGCTAATCAAAGGCAAATGCATAATGTAAATGTATAATGTACCCATGTAGGAGTCGTTGTTCAGCTTTGGGTCTTTGATTTCTATCTCTGTGGATCCAACTTCATAAAGCATTCCACGCCATTCATTCGATCCAACAGCTCCCAACACCAGAACATCCTGCCGTCCAGAGTAAAACAGACATATGTCCAGTATGAAAAATAGTAGCAACAAATTTAAAAACATGTTGCATAATATCACTGCATTTTACAACCCCATTTCCCAAAAAGTTGGGACGCTGTGCAGAATGTAAATAAAAATAGGACACGATGATATGCAAATCATGTAAAGCATATTTTTAAAGGAAAATAGTACAAAGACAACATATCAGAAGTTGAAACTGAGAAATTGTATTGTTTTTTGAAAAATATTTCAAAATATTTCCCATTTTGAATTTAATGCCAACAATACATTCCAAAAAAGTTGGGACGGGGGCCGGTGTTTCATCACCTCTTCTCTGTAAGCGTTTGGGAACTGAGGAGACACTGCTGTAGTTTTGAAAGTGAATTGTTTTCCTTTCTTGTTTGATACAGGATTTCATCAGTTCAGGGGCTCATTTGTCATATTTTTCATTTCATAATGTGCCAAATGTTTTCAGTGGTGACAGGTCTGGACTGCAGGCAGGTCAGTTTAGCACCCGGACTCTTTTAGTACAGAGCAATGCTGCTGTAATACATGCAGAATGTGGTTTGGCATTGTCTTGTTGAAATAATCAAGGCCTTCCCTGAAAAAGACGTCGTCTGGATGGCAGCATATTTTGTCAAACATGTATATATCATTCAGCATTAATGGTGCCTTCACAGATGTGCCAGTCACCCATGCCCTGTGCACTAATGCCCCCCTACACCATCATGAATACTGGCTTTAGAACTGTGCACTGATAACAAGCTGAGTGGTCTTCAGGGCCCATTTGAGGGCCCAAAGATCACGGCCAGCTAATACTGATTTTTGGCCTTGTCCCTTACATACAGAGAATTTCTCCAGATTCTCTGAATCTTTTAATGATATTATGTACCGTAGATGATGAAAAGCAAAAGTTCTTTGCTATTTTACATTGAAAAATGTTATTCTTGAACTGTTGCACTATTTGATGGTGCAGTTTTTCACCCCTCCTCATCTTTACTTCTGAAAGACTCTCTGAGATGCTCTTTTATACCCAATCATGTAACTGACCTGTTGGCAATCAACCACCGGGGTCCAACTTTATGAGCCTTTTGTTGCCCTTGTCCCTACTTTCTGGAACATGTTGTTGGCATCAAATTCAAAATGAGCAAATATTTTTCAAAAAACAATAAAATTTCTCAGTTTCAACATTTGATTTGCTGTTTTTGTACTATTTTCAATGAAATGAAATTAAATGATTTGCATGTCATTACATTTTGTTTGTATGTACATTTTGCACAGCATCCCAACCCACTGTCTGTAGTATACATTATTAGCAATAGTTGCCTAGAATTAGTTATATTTGTAGTAATAAAGAGGCTCAGTAGAGTTCAGGACTCTATTCAGCAATGAAAAAAATACACTACGACATCTCATTTAAACAATTTTGTTGTCACCCAGTCCTGCTACTAATATTTTACATAAAGAGTCATAAACATTGCTATTGGAGTGTATGATTCATTCACTGATTACATGTTCTACAGAAAAAAAGTCATGTTAAAGTCATTTGTTGAGTAAATCAAATCTAAAAAATATTTTTGCTATCCAGGGATGAAGTACAGGCCCATGCACAGACATTTTGGGGGATGGTGCAATCAGAAAAAAAGCAAAAATGTACTAAAATTTACTCTCTGAGCAGGTATTTGAACCCTTATTTCCACTTAAAACATTTTGTAATTACAATAAACCTTGGAGTTTATTTAAGAGCTTTTTTCAGAACAATTAAAATGTTTTGCCAAGTTATGTGATACTTTCTTCAAGGGATTATTGGTGCATTAGTGGTGAGATTTCTGATGCTCTGGTGATAAGGGCATCCGTGACAGGTTGGAGTTACTGAGGGGAAAAATGCTAGAATTTTATTTTTTTGTCATTTTACAGATTTTAAGATTTATTATTGTGCACTTATGGTAGTACTGACCGGTTTGAATTAGGCTACCAAGAATATAAGTAAATGCTTCATTGTGTGCATCCATGCTTAATAAAACTCCCTTCTGTCAGGATATTGCAGAATATTTACTAATATGGCAGTATGTACAATACTGATATAACCCAGGTCATTTCCACATGGTAGGCAGAAGATGCCAATACTCTGAAGACCTGAGAGCACACAATTTATGAAGTGTGACATGATTAGGGAACTAAAATAATATATTATGGGATTAATTTCATTACATTAAACGAATCCTTTCTGAATATTACCTGAAATTCCTAAATGACAGAAGGTATGTTTAGTATTATGCTATCAGAAACAGATTCTACTATAATAGATCAGTAGATTTAGTGATAGTTATTTTGAGGCTCTGAGGTTGGAATATGTTTAGTTGTACTTTATCATAGACAGCACTGAATCCACTTTGAGACAACTCCTTTGTCCGTTCCCTGTGTCCACCGCTCTGATCTCCTGAACAAGGAAAATACAGGATTTATTAGGACACTTCAGCTGTTTTCACAAAATGTTTTGAAGCACATTAAAAGCAGAAAAGCAAAAAACACAAAAAGGGCCTTCTGGGTATCTTAGACACAGTCATACCAAAAGTCAATCTCGTGTGAACAGTCAATGTCAGACAAGCAAAACAATTCTGACTCATATCCACACTGCAGTGTGAACTCATGTGAGCTATAAAACTCTGTACTTATGCTTTTCCTGATACCTTCAATGTTGTAGATCTTATTTTGCAGCTTATCCAGAAGTCCTCCCAGTCCACTGTAGTCTTCAATCTGGAATGTGTTATTTTCTTTGGGCTCTGAAGAAAATCTTCTGAGCTTTTGTACGTCTATATTCCCCACCTGTCAAAGACAAAACCATTTACTGCACTGTGATGGTGAGTACAATTGATGGGTAGATGGATGAGTGTTGTATGTCTATTCTTCACCTTAGATCTTTAATCAGGTGCGCCAGTTATAAGACAACGAGTCACAAACATGGATATAATGCTGTGACTGTGGAAGACTGGAAGCTCTGGTTGTTAAGTAGAGAACTTTCCGGAACAGTAAATGAAGATGCTGCCAAAACGGCAGAACCAAAAAGAAAACACGCCCTACCACCGGCCCGTTACGTCTCCTGTTCTGGTAGTGCAGCTAGTCTACCTGGAGGTGGTCACATGTAGGGTGGGATGACAGGCAGCATGAACAGTGGTGCTATGGTGACTTCAACATCTGCTAAGGAACCCCTTAACCTATGGTTTAGGTTAGGAATCATCTTGTTCATCCCTGCGGCTACTGGAGTTTGGGAACGCCAGTGCCAAAAAGGAAAGCAGAAGTCTCTACCACCGCAACCAGAGCTCACTACCAGGAATCAGTTTGAAGCCCTCAAGTCCCTTTCCTCCCCTGCATTAGCGGCCATAGCTAATCTCTTGCTTTCCAGGTCTTCAAGTTTTAGATAACGTCAGAAGATTTCCTGCTGCTTTTAATAAAAAACAAGGACGATTGTTGTACATCATGATATATCTAACCTTAAAAGCTAATTGCTCAAAGAACATTTTTCTTCACTGCTGCGTGGTGTAAGGAAGACAACAAAAGCCAGAATCATCATTTGAGTTCCTTTGCCTACTTACAGAAGAATCAGTGAACCTTTTAGCAGTTTCAGCTCCTGTTCCTGAGTGGTTGATCCCCTCCACTGTCCAGGTCCTCAAGCAGGATCCAGCAGCAGACCCAGACTTTGACCCAAATCTTCATCCTGGTCCAGCACCAGCCTTGCCTTCTCCTGTGATCCTGTACACTGGTCTACCAACTGCCCTGCATGCTGCAGGTGGCCAGCAACCTTGCCTGGATGCTGCTGCAGGTCTGCATGTCTCCATAGACATTCTTCAGGCATGCCTACACTTGACCTACAAGCTGCAGGTTCACCTGCCTCCATGGACGTCGCTGCAGGTCTGCCTGCCTCCATGGACATCGCTGCAGGTCTGCCTGCCTCCATGGACATCGCTGCAGGTCTGCCTGTCTCTATGGACATCGCTGCAGGTCTGCCTGTCTCTATGGATGTCGCTGCAGGTCTGCCTGTCTCCATAGACGTTCTTCAGGCCTGCCTGCACTGGACCCACAAGCTGCAGGTTCACCTGCCTCCCTTTAGCCAAGGTTACCAGTTGCTTTGCTTTTTGGTTTAGACCCTTGCCTGTTTACTTGTTACTCTTTCTGTCTGTTCCTATGTACCATATTTGGCTCTTCCTGTTTTTGACCTGGTCTGGTGTTAACCCCACTGTTTCATTTCATTCTCCTTTTAATAAACCTTATGCTTTGTTTTATGTCCGCGGGTGTCAGGTTCATCAACCCAGCGTTACATACTCTTTGTCTGTTTATTATTTTTCTATTCAATTGCATCTGGTTTTGCAATAATCCAACTATATGCATAGTAGGCATTGTGTGATTGTTTAATGTGTTGCTTTAATGAACTCACCCCAATAACAAAGCGAGTGATATGTTGGTCTTCACACCTCTTTATAACATCTTTAGTGTTAAAATCAGTAGGAGTTCCATCTGTAATGATGACCAGAGCTTTTGTAGCATCAGGATCCGCACCAGAGAACACATTATTAAAGAGGTTTACTCTGGAAAACAAACAGTGCTGTTTTAATAAAAATCAATTTACATAAAAATACAGTTACATTCTCACTTCAGGATCCAGTTATTGTGACACATTAGTCTAAATGAAACACAGGTGTGAGTTGTTAAACACTGATCTTTCTAAATCAAACTGGAGGGATTTTCATTTGTGCTCTTACTGTTACATTCAGCCATCATCTTGTTCATAGCATGGCTCTTTTCAGGTATGACAGAAAACTCCACCCTAATTCTGACTGGTATAAAAAAATATATTCATTTAACAGTAACAGTTACAGCCCCCTCTGACCAAATTACATATTTTGTTGATTTCTGAAGTTAAAAAAAGGTCATGACGCTCTTTGGCTCTGTACTCTTTGGGCTCAATCTTCCAGAATCCCCTGGGAGATCACATGACTCCAGCCTCACTCTAGGGCTCCAGCCAGCACTCCAGTTCCCCAGTGTATTGATCTGTATCACCTGTTCTTCTCTGATTCGGTTAGTTTAAAGCCTGCGCTTGTAGATAGTTTCATTGTAAAGTATTGCTTCTTTCCACTGAGCATTATTTCTGACTTTTTATTCCTATTCTGACCTGCTCTGCTGTGTTTGTTGACCTGCCTTTTGCTTGAACCTTTTTGAACTGTTTGCCTGGTTATGTTTGTGTTTTTCGTGTATTTTGCCCCTTATGGATTTGACCATAGCCTGTGACCTGACTATGATTGTGGATTCTGTTTGAACTAGTAAAGACTCTTATTCACTTTTTACCTGCGAGCGTCTGCGTCATTTTGTCGCATTACATAAACACAGCGTCTGCAGCAAACTATTAAAATTCATAATGTTCACACAAAAGTTAATACACAGTTACTTTATATTTGATTGACAAAAATAGAACTAAATAAAACAGTAATTGTGATGTGCGGTTGTAATTAAACCTAATTAACTCATTTACTTGTTAGGACTAGTTTGACAGGTCATTAGGAATTGTCAGCTGATGAGAATTCCAGAGCATCATTCACTCTCTGACTCTTTAAACCATCTGCTAACATTCAACAGCCATGAGCTCTTCTAAGCAGCTGGTTGGGAATCTGAAAATGAAGCTAACTGATGCCTGCAAAGCAGTAGAAGGTTGTAAAATCACATCAAAGAGTGTTCAGCTCACAATTTCCACTGCTGGAAATGTCATTCAGAAATGGTAGTTAATGGGAGTCAAGGAAAGATCTTAAACTCTCAAATAGAACTACTTAAATGCTGGCCAGAAAGGCAAAGCGACACATCACCGTATGACAGCAAAGGACCTGCAGAAAGGTTTAGCTGAAACAGTTTTGAGTCATCGGAAGGAAATTTTATCTGCAACCTTATCAAGGAAGTCAATGTGTGAAGTGTGCAAAACATCAGCAAGAGGCATTTTGGACTGATGAAGTAAAAATAAAAACATTTGGCAGCAGTCCCCACAGTAATATTTAGAGATAAAAGGATGAAAGGAACACCATGTTCACTGTATAGCATGAGTGGATGTGGTATACTTTGGGGTTGTGAGACAACTAGTGGCTCAGGAAACACTGCACAGGTAGATGGAAGAATTTGCTAAATACCAGCAAATTGTGGAAGTAAATGTTATACAGTCAGTCAAGAAACTGGAGCTGAAAAGTGGCTGACTTTGGAAAATGATCCAAAACATACTTCAAAATCCACTTTCAATCATCTACTTCAAGAAACACAAGCCAAAGTTTTTGGAATGGCCCTTACAGCCCCCTGACCTGAACATCATTTACAATCTGTGGGCAGATCTTAAACATTCTGTGCATGCAAGAATATCGCAGAACTAGAGCCGCTCAACTGCCCAGGACACGGATGGCTGTGACATCACTGGGGACTGAGTTCAGTAGGACTATGTTCACACTGACACGCCACTTAAGATCTGAAACCTGAATTAACGAAACAGAAGATTGATCTCAGCCTACTTTCTCTCCTTTAGCGGAAACTCACAGATTACTCACAGTACATAGTCAATAGCCTGGTGGGTGTTTGTGAGATCCTTCATATGCTCCTCTTCATCAAGCTTTTTCTTAGCTGTGCCATTCTTGTAATCATTAAAGTGAAAAACGATCCGGGGAACTCCAGAAAACTGGACAGCAGCAAACTAAACACAGACAGAAAAAGACATTAAATGCATTGACTGCATTGACCACAATTACTGCACTGAGTGTATTAACTTCACTGAGTGTATTAACCTCACTGAGTGTATTAACCTCACTGAGTGTATTAACTTCACTGAGTGTATTAACCTCACTGAGTGTATTAACCTCACTGAGTGTATTAACTTCACTGAGTGTATTAACCTCACTGAGTGTATTAACCTCACTGAGTGTATTAACTTCACTGAGTGTATTGACTTCACTGAGTGTATTAACCTCACTGAGTGCACTAAATGACTTTTTGATTATTTGTTTTTTAGTATGGAAGCGTATGTCAACATTTCTACCAGCAGGTTACTGATGAAAAGAAGTCACGGTGATAATCAAGCAAAAATTGAAAATGATACTTCACACTGTGTTTACCTGAATGGTTGAGTCCTTAAGTTGATTTATAATATTCCAGATGAACTCTTTATTCTTGTTAAAGTCACTGGTTTTCATGCTGGAAGAGCCGTCGAACAGGAAGACCAAGTTCACTACACCTTTTGTGCACTCTGCAGAAAAATTACACACAGGTGATTATTCCAGATTTTCTGGTCCTGCAGTACTTTGTAAAATCAAAGGAAAATACATAGGGAAAATGACAGACTATTACTTTAGCTATGACTCTGAAGGGGATGGAGGCTACTACAGAGATAGGAAATTTGTAAATGTAACACAGACACGTGATATGACATTTTTGAACTTAAAAGAAGGAGTAAATATAACCCAGAAACCTATGTTAAAGATAGAGCTAGAGTGTGAATAGTAGTAAGGAGATTTTTGAACCTAGAGAACAGATGGTGGAAGAGCATGATGCAGATTTATCTGTGACAGCTCAGAGGACTATTTTAGATGTGGAAGACGGGTTTTTTGACTTTGACTGGACACCAGAAGACATGACTGACCATTATTGTGTATTACAGAAGACAGAAACTAAGTGGAAGGCATGTGGATTTGATTCCTAGGTGTTACAAATCGCAGACTCATGGGCAGGTAGGAACTTATGGTTCCAGCAGTTAACTCATTCTGTAAGATCGGTTAGAAAATGGAATTGTCCATGTGTGGTGAACCACTCAGACGCTCGCAGATAGAGAGACCAAAAAAGCTTTACTGTTTGAATCATCAATCAAAATCGTTGTCAGGAAACAGGTACAGGTCAAATCCAGAAAGGGCAGCAAGTAAAGAATCACAAACATAACAACAGGCCAACACAATCCAAAAGGGGTCAGGCAAAAACAGGTGAGTCAAAATACAGATGAATAGTCAAAACTGGAAAGCACAACACAGGAAATAAACACTCAGTGGCTCTAGAAAGAAGCAATACCTCGCACTGAACTGTTCTAAAAGCCCAGGCTTTTTACTGAAGCTGATAAGAGGTCACAGGTGTAACAGATCAGTACTCAGGAGAGAGAGACCTGTGATAGGAGCATGGTGGAGGGTCAGGAGTCATGTGATCCCCCAGAGGATTCTGGGAGATGGAGTCCAGGGAAACCTCTGAGCCATAGGGATGCATAACAATCGGTATGAAAAAATGATAACAGCCATCCCTGATCCGTTGAAAGTGAAATCTGTGGGGTTTGTGGTGATAAGACATATTTATTTCTACCGTATGGGTGGATAGGATGCTGTTACATGGCAACGTTGAAGCTTCCATATGAGGTTTTTACTGTCCAGAAGGGAAAAGTTTCTGATGAGATTCAATCTGATGCTATTTCTGAAAGTAAGAAAGGGAACTAGCACAATTTCATAATCTGGTGTCCTATCATTGGAGGATAAGTCTAGGAGAGAAGTGGGGTATAGGATTATTTCCATGGTATGGTGTGACATTTTTGACAGATCACATTGATAATATTACCTACACCCTACAGGATTTTGCAAATGAGACTATAAGAGGTTTTGAATACTTGTCAAATACTCAAAAGAGTCACAGACTGACGATGCTGAAACATGACATGGCTCTTGATTATCTTTTGGCCAAACAAGGGTGGCCTATGTGTGGCTCTGAGCTTAACTGGTGATGCCTGTTATACTTTGATTCCTGATAGTTCTGACGGTATGACTAGTGTCATAGATGCATTGAAGCATGTAAGGGATGCGTTTGGCCCATCGGAAGGAGCTGGATGGTCTGCGAATGCTTGGTTACAGGAGAGATTAGGACCGTTGGGAGAAGTTCTTATATCATTGAGTGTGATGTTCTGTTTCTGTACGTTGTTGTTGACCTTTGCGAAGGCTATGATATTGAGATGGGTTGGAGTTGTGATGCCTGGAGATCAAGTTCAGATGCCATTACTACATAGTGTCTATATTGACAGACGATGATGAGGAAGTGGTGATAGAAGGCGAGCTGATGGAGAAATATCCATTTTGAATATCTACTCCTATTATAGTCTTGACATTTATTTCTGTTACTATTTGGGTATTTAGTGGCCTCCTACTATAGAGTGTGATGATTGCAGGGGGAAATGAAAAAGGTGATTTATAACTTGGAGTAATCTGAAAGTATGATACTGTGAATTTCACATTTACTTATAAGGTGTTAACCCATATGTGATGTTTCAGTTTGCATCTGTTGTTTTTGCAAAAGATACTGGTTGGTGGTTTTCTTTTCTGTCCTTCAAGAACGATGTTGGGGAAGACCACTGTAAGGGTGGTTGGATCTTAAGGACACTGTGATACAATGCCCAGAGTCAACACATCATCGACACTACACTGAGAGTTGACGCTGCTGAGGAGCTGCAGTGTGATACATTTTTATGTCTTATGCCTATAGAGGACATTTATAAGGAAGTGATAATCCTAGTAAGACATACTAGTTGGATTGAGTGTTTGAGTTGTTTATTGCATGAGTAGTACTTAAATGTATAACACTTCCTTAAGATCCAACTTTCTTTGTTTTAATTGATTGAAGACTGATGGTTTCTGTTAGGGGGTAAAGTACATTGGGACCTCAGATGTTTTTTTTTTTTTTTTTTTTCTTCGGGTGCTTAGGGATAGGGGTGTTAGGCAGGGAAAGGTCCATTGGAAGGTCTGATGGGTCGACCAGCCTGAATGTGGACATTGTTTTGATTTTATTTTCTGAGGTTTTCATATGTATTTGCTTAAGTCATATCCATATACAACTTGTCAAAATTCCTCTATTTAAAGTAGTCCGGAGTATTCTATGTGGTCACCTAAGGCAGAGGGATCGTGAGAAAATTTTCCTGTCTAGATTGTGTGATGGACATTTCAGGAATGATAGCTGCCTGACAGGTTTTTTTCGCTCTCACACTCCAGAAAGTTGTTGCATTGCTAAGTTCATGCTGTAGGAAGCATGTGTAGGAGGACCTGTTATTTTGTTACCACCGCAAATATGTATGTGTGACTTTATAAAAGAAGGCAACAACACTTAGCAACACTCAACAAGTTCCAAGTATCTGTTTTGCAGGTCTGTTTTTGCAGGGGTTTGGAATGTTTAAGTTAAGGGAGCCACCTGGTCCAAAGGCCCACAGGGAGTAGGTCTCTAACTTTCTCCCTTCTTCTCTTAGTTCCAAATAGATGAGATCATTTTAAAAAGAACCATATGTTCTGTCTCCTGTTTTAACAACAAGCAGCCTATATAAGCGGTAGGCTATAGTGTTCTGGGGGGGACACTTTAGAATTGGTACGGATCCCCTCTCAGGTACTTTATAGTGCTTGATATGATACTGTTTTACTTTGTAATAAACATCTTATACAATGAAGACAGTGTCAGCGGAGTCTCCTTCATCATCTTCACATCATCGCTACTTAATAAACAACACCATCCAACGTCAGTACCTGACCAATGCTCAATCAAATCCTCACAGCAATGTTCAACATCTAGTGCAGGGGTCGCGACCCAAATGTTAAGAAAAGCCATTTTGTCCTTTCAGCAAAAATCAAACCACTTTGGGAGCCACAACCTTTTATGTCATTTTATGTCAACATTTTACCATCTTGGCTGTAAATATGTCTCAGTATGTGCTGATGTGCTAATATAGGATAAATGTATAAAATTTAATATAAATGAAAATGCAGACTTTGCTCTGCTTTAAGTTTTAGCTCAGGTGTAGCTGCTTTTCTTGCATCTCTGGTAGTAAACTTTTCTTCAAAAGCAGAACAGTTTCTTGTAAAATGACTCTAATTTTTCGACTTTTTACAAGACTGAAATGGTGCCTGAGGCGCCAGGATGTAACTGCTGTACGATTTAAGGTGGAACAGGAAAATTTCAAATTCAAAAAGCTGGTGAATAAGAAACTTCAGCTTTAGCTTTGCGACTTTTAGTGTTTTAGTTTCTCATTGCAGATTAAACATATGAGGAAACCAGCTGGAGTGATTATAAACACAAATAAGTCCATTCGTCTCTAAATTATCGATGTTTGTCTTAAATCTCTCTCTTTGCCGTTTCGTTAGCTACTAGCTAGGTGAGACTGTTGTCTGCGTTGCTATGGTGACCAGCAGTCTGCACTGATCTTCAGGGTTAAAGGGTGAATTAGCAGTTCTACATTAACTCCAGAGTTTAAGACCATTTATTGTTAAACTGTGTTGAACGATCAGCAGAGCTTTATTTTACTGTAAAGGAGGATTATTTTATTTTTACCTACTAATCTGATTCTGCTGTGGAGCCACAACAGGGCAGTGAAAGAGCTGCCTGTGGCTCCAGAGCCGCATGTTGCCGACCCCTGATCTATTATAAGGCCTTCCCAGAAGAGTAGAGGCTGTTACTGCAGCACAAACTCACTAATAACACTTCATTTCAGAAGAAAGTCTGGAGTTTACAGACTTCTGGGCATTAATCAGTCCTTGGGATAACAGTGTTAGCCCCAGTGGGAGTTGATTAAGCTTAGCATAAATAAATACCTCAACAAGGTACAGCTTGTTGGATTCACCCTGAGACAATGATTTTTTTAAAGAAGACAGAGTAAAAACTCAGAAAGTATAATAAAGTGTTGAAAAGTTACAAAGTGCAACACTGTCTAAGGAAGTAAACAAATCATTCTAGGGAAGTGTAGAGAGAAAGTGCTGAAGTGTCAAGAAAAAGAAGGTGTCTTAAGTCTGGATTTTAAGATGGCCAAATATGGAGTTATATGTTGTAGTTACACTGAACTGAATAGGCGGGAAAAAGCCATTGTAATGGGTCTGAATCTGCAAAGCCATGCTGAACTGCTGGTACCTTGGAAAGCGACCGTGTTGTTAGCGATGGGCTGCAGTTGACCGTTGAAGTGGTAGCAGATGCCGTTCAGGTACGAGTTTCCATCACAGTCATGAGCGAGACTGGGACTGCAGCTCTAAATCACAACCACAGGGTCCAAACAGGTTACAACAATTAATATAAGTAACAGAAACTAAACCTATATCAGACGTGTTGTGTTCTCAAATGGCTCTGCCCAGGTTTAGCAATACAGGATGGTCAGGCTTGTGCTGAGAGAATTGCTCCATCACACATTTAAGACTTGCAATGTCACAGTTATAGCTCAGTCTTACATTATCAGTCAAACGTTTGGGCATAGTAGTGAAGATATCAAAACTATACAGTTTTATATACAGAGACTGGAAGAGTGTAGAACAAATCCAGACTATCTTCTGTTTTAGATTCTTTTAGAAGTTAGCCCTCCTTTGTCCTGATGCAGCTCTGCATATACCTGCCCTTCTCTTAAGCTCTTAAGCTTCACAAGGAGCCATCAAAGTTGTTTTACCAACAGGAATAAAGACCATACACATATACTGAGACGTCTTTGGCTTCTGAAGACCACTTGTTTTAAAAAAATTGACTCAGACTCAAGACTCACAGGACCACGAATAAAACTGGTTGAATTAGGAGCCACAACCTTGATGCAGTAAATGAAGAAATCTTAGGTTTGTGACATTGTGACAGTCATTACTGCAATGCTGTTGTGCAGCTTGCAGCAGTGTCAGGTTCCCAATTAGGAAGAAAACATACTCCAAATGTGTTTATCAAATATATTTTTGCAACATATGAAAATGGCCAAATATGTATTTAAATACATTTTTAAAACTCATTTATCAGTATTAGTTATTATCTGTGTTCAGTTGAGTGTAATGAAGGTTCCAGATGTAACTAAACGTTCTTCTGTGATCTGCACTGTACTTTACATTAACCATGTCCGTCTGCAGTCAGACTCTCACACACAATGTATTTCACATAAACAAGATATCAGATCATAACTGCATTTTCACAGAGTATCAATACCCACAACACTCGTTTCTGTCCTGTTAAAGGATCATTAGATCAGATTTAAAATGAAGATACTGGAACACAAATTCATCTCTAAAGGTATCAGACAGTGAAGAGATCAGACAGGATTCTGGATGTTTTCACACATTTTCAGATGGATTTATAAACACATTTACAGTTATTTTGTCTGTGTGTAATATTTTCACATACAGTTTAAAATATGGTAATATTTTCTGAAATATAAGCCTTTAGATCAAAACAATCCAAGCCTTTTTATTAGTAGTATATATATATATATATATATATATATAATATATATATATATATATATAGAAACATCACTATTAATATCTTGAAAACGTTGTATTGATGCCCAGATGACTTTGACTAGTCAAGAAAACCTGAACAGCTAAAATACGATCTTTCTTAATTGTATGAATTTTAGTGTTTTTTCAAGTTATAAAATTTAGACTTTTATTTCCACACTTACAGTCAGCCCGCCTGAAGGGGTGGACCTCACTGCCATGGACATCCCGAAGAACTGGCCGTTATCATCTGTGGGTCAATAAATCTGATTAGACTGAATTGTTCTGAAGTGGGGTTGTTATTTTATTTTGGTTACTGTGGTTGATGTTCAGCTACAGTGCTCAGTACTGCAGGTAGTATGGAGGTGGAAACAGAAGTGTATGTGTTTGTTTACCTTGCTGATATATCAGGTTGCAGTTTGTTGCATTTAGCATGCAGCTATAAACGGCGCCTGACCGGTTTGCTTTTAAAGGAGCACTAACGATGATCCTGCCAAGCAGAAAATACAATTAACAAAACTAACCAACTGACCAATTAAGCAATTAACCTACCAACTCTCCACCGAAAGAATGACCATTAATCACAGTAGGAAGAAAGTTCATTTCCTGTCTGAGTGTGTACTCACTGTTTGCTTGTGTCAGACTGATACTGTAGAACCCGATAACCGAAAAAATCCTCTTCACTCCCCGAGAACCTCTCTGGGTTTGTTACATCGATGTTGAACCCGTCTGACACTGACACAGCTGGAACACCAGAGAGACAAACACATACAGAGAGACTTAGCACATCGTCATTGAGCTACATTCTCTAAAAAGATGGTTCTTCGAGGGTTCTTTAGTAAAGGGAATGGTTCTATTTAGAAACATGAGTTCGATATAGAACCATGTTAAGCTTAAGTGGTTCCTTGCATGGTGAAATGGTTCTTCAGATTGATGGAGAAAGTGTTGTGTACGGTTCTACCTAGACCCTTTTTGAAAATGTTTCTATATGGCACCAGAAAGGGTTTCTCTTTTTTGAGAAACTTGACAATATCAGAACCCTTTTTGGTGCTAGATAGAACCATATACAACACATTCTCTATCAATCTGAAGAACTATTTCACCATGCAGCCACACAAAGAACTGTTTAAGCATCCAAATGGTTTTATATATTAACTTATGTTCCTAAAAAGAACCATTCCCTTTACTAAAAGCCCTTGAAGAGTCTAGCATATTCAAACAGCTACTACACAGGACAATAATAATAATAATAATAATAATAATAATAATAATAAAACATTCATACATTCAAATGCAGCTCAAAGTGGTTAACAAAGAGACAAATGAAAACAACATAAAAGTACAACAAAATATATGAAGTAAGAATATTCAACAAGGAAAAATTTTAAAATAATTGTTTAAAATAAAACAAAAATTCTTATTTTCCTTATTCCTAATAATAATAAATCGTTTAGTATCATAAACCCTGTCTCGAGTGAACATAAAAGACCTGGAGGCTGTCGAGTGGACAGACTTTCCTATAAGGACTGTGTACCATGATGTTCAAAGCTGTTAAGAGAGATATTTCCACATTTTTGTGGTGCATCACATCAGTCCTGTCCTTGATCACATTAAAGTATGAAACACACCAGATTCTCTGATAGTGAGCAAAAGAAGACATTATGCCAGGCTGCTATAACACTTCACAGTGCTGCGTCAGATAAAGATAATTCGAGCATAGTGTTAGTTCCGGCAGGCCACAGAGTCAAGCTCAGGCCACAATCTCACATCACCAGCTAGTTATTTTGCTTCCTCTGCAAACCCCCTCCACCCCAACTCCTCCTTCATGCTGTGTCTTTCTTGATCACTGTAATGTTGTTGTTGACGCCTGCTCTGTTCTGTACCCTGGGGTGGGGGAGGGGGGGTCTTCCTGCTGCTCTCCCTGCCTTAGGCTTTCCATGGATGCACATGGAAGGGCAGGAATGTCCCAGAGCAGAGCCACTCAGCTAAATATGACTTACAGCACATTAAAATAAAATATGTTCGTTGATTAAAGGGGTCCTGACTGAACTATTAGGACAACTTCAGTTAATGATACCAAGTTCTCTGCAAGCCTAAAGCATCTAAATGGGCTAAATCAGGTATCTTGTTTGCTAGCTATCTTCACATACTAGCAGCCATCAGATTGTATGGATGTGAATTTATACTCTGTACTTGTCTGCATGTGCACACTTCACTAACTCCATTCATGTCCAAACAATGTCATCCTTTCACACTGATGGAGAAATCTTTCAATCTTGCAGCAAACAAGGTGAAAATCGTATCATACACTCTTAAAAATGATGGTGCTACAAGGGTTCTCTCAAAAATGAACCATGAGCACGCAAATATTCATTTGCATGATTAATGTGTTCTCTACTGTGTAAAGCATCGTTCAGATTGATGGAGAAGGTGTTTTATATGGTTCTGCATAGAACCTTTGTGAAAAGGGTTCAGTATAGCACCAAATGGGTTCTTCTATTGTTACACAGAAATGAATTTGTGTTCCAGCTTTACTAAAACCACACACAGCTCAAAAATAAAATAACAAATAAATGTATTTTAAAAATATGGTTAACAAACAAAGTTTGGTCAGCACGTTCTCCATTAATCCGAAGAATGCTTTCACGATGCAGAGAACCCGTTAATCATGCAAAGGATTCTTTGAGTGTTATGATTGCATGCAGAACCATTGCTTTACTAAAGAACCCTTGAAGAACCGTTATTTTTAAGGGTGTGTGATGTCCACACTGCTGATGTGAAGTTAGGGTGTTTTTTCCACCAAATAAAGCAGCAGAACTTTGGCTCCAGAAAAAGGTAAGTGTTCTTTTTCCACTGTTCATCTGTCCAGAACCAAAGGTCTTCTGGTGCTCAAGCTCAGTGCCAACTTCAACTAATGTTACTTGAAGATCTCCTGCTCTGTCTTTGCTTAAACCTGCTGCTGAAGTTAATAAGACTTTCGTGAATTCTTTACTCTGCCAGGTGAAGATGAAGTCACCAACACTAGTACATCACCAACAAGAGAACCAGAGTGTACTAGAACAGTGACAGCAGTGGACGTGTGGTTAGAAAATGACTAATGATGAATGTGGTGGGGGGGTGATGAACTGTACAGAAACAGATAAGCTAGAGTCTCTAACTGTACACCGACCTGGTATGGTAGGTGTTTCAGATAAAACGGCCAGTGACTGTAGCTACAAGCCTGGTAGACCTAATGAACTAGAACTCTTGAAAACAGGGTTGTCCCATCTTTTTCTTATACCACCCAGTAGTTCTTCAGATAACCATCAGCATGTAGAAGGCGGTTATTAACCACTCAGCATCTGCATGGCACCTGCGGTAACTGTGGTAGCTGAGTTTGTGGGCATGGGTGGATCTCAGCTCCACCACTGCACTGAACACTTTCAATTAGTGTTGCAGTCAAGACCATTGGAGTGGTCCTTTCAGGAGGCAGCTGACTAAGTAGGCGGCATTTAAGGTCACATTGGTGTTGTCCTGTTCTGAAGGCAGCATAGGCCAGCTGTCTGCTAAGGTGCCTTAATTTGACCAAATCCCATAATACTGCATAACAGCCAAGAGTTCCTGTGCTTCACTTTGATCAACATTACCGCTCATTTCTGCTGACTAATGTGTTTACAAATAATTTCTAATAATATTATGTTTTTCTCAACATAGGAATCATTCATCAGTCATGCACAACACAGAGAAAAGGGAGGGAAAATAAACACCCAGCTTACAGACACAAACATTCATGCTGACTGAAGCTTTACCCACATTTCAGGAGCAGCACAGTGAATTATCATATTATTACTATTCAATAATGCGCTTCCTTGCACAGAATGTTAACACATTGCAGATTTTTTCTGAAACTTATCTGTAATATATTTATTTGGCTACTCAAGCATTAAACACAATGGGTCCCCTCTTACGTCAGTTCCAAACGTCTTGTACACTGTAAAAAATGAGACGTCAGCTCAGCTTAAAATTTTACAGTAACTGATTACACAGGTTTTTTTGAGTTGACCCAACGTTGAGTTCATCCAACTCAAACTGCTTAGCTGAGTCAAAGGTTCTCCCAGCTGCTGTTTCGAGCTCTGCATCTCAGTTAGATAAACAAGACTGAGTTTGTGTTTTTTACCCAGTTTCCCCACTAGCTGGCGCTCCTTCTATTATACGGTCCAATCTGGCCTGTTTTCCTCTTGGGCTTCTGGATATTTACAGCTGTGGCATTGCTGGGATTCAAACTCACAACCTCCTGATGTTGGGATGAATTATTAGACAGCTGCTCCACATGGGACGACGCCCTGCTTTAAAGTTAAAACAACTAATATTCTCTTCAGTGTTTTAAACATTTGTAGACACAAAATCTGAGCTGCTTCATGTGATCCTGAGTGCTGCAGTGGGCTAAGCCATCATCCCAGCAGGAGGTTGTGAGTTTGAGCCCCAGTGATTCCACAGCCATCAGTAAGTGCGTATCCAAGAAGAAAGACACCTAGCAGGACTGCGTGATGGAGAGAGTCCTGGCTAGTTGCAAGACTGAGCATAAAAAACAAATTAATTTTATTGATTTATCTGAGGTGAAGAATGAAAACATTCAGAGAAATTTCGACTCAACTAAGAAGTTTAAGTTGTGTGAAATCCTGTGTCCTCAAGTTGAGTCAGCTCAGGAAAAGCCATGTAATCAGTTACTACATCATTTTGAGTTGAGCTGACCTCCCATTTTACCAGTGTACAGTTCCTGTGAGATCTCCCCCCAGAATTTTTGAATTGAGTAACAAGTCCACAAACAATGAGTGAGGCTGCCTGTCTCTACCTCACATTTAGGACTCGTAGGAGAAAATCCTCCTCAAATTCACTGTGATGATTTAATAGCCTTTGCTTTGTTGCAGATGCTGATAGAGTTCACATTCTTCCAAACCTCGTTCCACACATCTTCCTCAAATAATGAGTGCTAGTTAGTTTGAGGGGCACAGAGTCAGATATTAATGCCTGATCACGTTTCAGACGAGTCAGAGTTTATCAGATATGTTTTTTTTGATCTAGTCTAATCTAATATAAACTGATCAGAGACCCAATCTGAACTGACTCCTCTAAAGCCTTGGCTTCACTAGCCTTGGGATCATGGATTAAAGATGTGATCAGTTTGGTATTTTTTAGGGTTTTAGATGGTCATAAACTCGATTGAGCCTTAAACTCAGACGTGAGAGACTTTTCACCATTGTTCTTCGTTTACTGGCTGTATTTTCTCCCGTTTGTGCTCTCGGCTTTTATTGGCTGTTGGAGGAATTCAGATTGAGTCATTGACCAGTTTATACTAGATTAGACTCAGAGTTGATCCTCACTGAGACAGGATTACCTGCTGACTCATTACTGAGTCAGAACAAACAGCAGAGAAAACAGCAGCAGCTCCACGTCTGTTTATCTGTGTTTCCTGGTAACAGGAGAACACAAGAGTTTGTGTGAGTTCAGAGTTTCGTTTGATTCAGTGAAATTAAAGTTGGGTAGCGTTTGATCCCCAGTGTTTCCGTCACGCAGGAACATCTGCAGAAAGCAGTCAGAGTTATAATCTGTTAGGACTTTAAAGGTTGTGTCAGGAAATCCAAGGCCTTGTTCAGAATCTCTGCCTGCAGTCGACCGAATGAGCGTTTAAATTCCAGTCAAAACAGCCATTACAGGTTTTTCATGTTCCAGCACCAGAAAAAAACACATTTAATGGAAAATTATACCAATCAGCTCAATCTACTCTCAGCTGTGTGAGTCAGTGAGTCACTCCTCTCCTTTGTTCCAGCTTCCATTCTGTTCAGGAGCCTCACTTTCAGTTCCTCAAAGAATCTGCAGACACACCTCCAATGTTCAGTCTTAGAAGCTGGTTGACCATTTTCTGCTTTTTGGATCCAAGTAATACCACTGCCCGAGCAATATCTTAGCAACCATCTGGGATACCATAGCAACAGCCTAGCACCACCTTTGCACCCACCTGAGATTCCACAGTAACAGCCTAGCAACACCTTACCAACCACCTGGGATTCCACAGTAATGGCCCAGCAACATCTTAGCAACCACCTGGGATACCATAGCAACAGCCTAGCAGCACTATGGCAACCACCTTGGACTCCACAGTAATGGCCCAGCAACATCTTACCAACCACCTAGGATACCATAGCAACAGTCTAGCAACACCTTACCAACCACCTGGGATACCACAGCAACAGCCTAGCAGCACTATGGCATTCACCTTGGATTCCACAGTAATGGCCTAGCAACATCTTAGCAACCACCTGGGAAACCACAGCAACAGCCTAGCAACACTTTGGCAACCATCTGGGATACCATAGCAACAGCCTGGTAACACCTTAGCAATCACCTGGGATACTATACTACTGGCTCAGCAACATCTAAGCAACCACCTGGGATACCACAGCAACAGCCTGGTCACACCTTGGCAACATCTTAGCAATCACCTGGGATACTATAATAATGGCTCAGCAACATCTTAGCAACCACTTGTGATACCATAGCAACACCTTAGTAACCACCTGGGGTTCCCGGATACATTCAGTGGTAGAGGTCTGGACTCTGGGGTGGTCAGTCCATCGTTCAGCTTCTTTGTTTGATGTGTCCGTCTCCTTTTCTCAGTGAGGTTCTTCTTGATCAGCTACACATCCTTTCAGACCCACAGCGCTGAGTCGTCTTCTCACAGTGGAAGGATGGACAGAAACACCTGTGGATGTTTTCAGATCTGATCAGCTTGATTTTCTCCTCTCTCTCAGAGATGAAAGCTTTAAGTGCTGTTTATCTGATGGGGGCAGTTTTGGGGTCGACCAGCTCTTCCAGGTGGTTGTTAGGAGGAACATTTTCTCTGGAGCTTTAAATCAGTTTTTGAATTCCAGTTTTATAAAAACTCCACTTTTTCACTTTGACTTTCTTCTTCATGATGCAAGTGGATTATCTCACTTCTAATCTCCTCACAAACATCTCCTGATAAATGAAGAACTTATAGCTTAGTGGCTGTTTTGGCTGAAAATTAAATGAATTAATGTGGGTCTCTGACATTTGTACAGTGCTGAAGTCAGTCAGGAAGCTGGAACAGATGGTTTAACTCTACTTTTGCTTTTTACTTCTGCTTCTTTTACTTTTTCATTTTCACACATCTGAAAACAGTAAGTTATCGTTAAATTACTATCGGCATCAAAATCTAAGATCTTTGTTTGTTGTAATTTGCTGGCCACAAACTGGTCAAGCCTGTTTTTCAGAGAGAAGCAAACCACAAAATTCCTATAGACAGATGAGCCACCTTATCCATGCTGCTCCCCCAGACTGTGTAACTACTCGAATAGAGAACTAGGACTTTCAGAAGGAGAGAGATTACAGTTCAGTCAAAACCACACCTCGATCGTTCTCTCTCTCTCCATCATTACTCAAAGCAAGCAATGAAAACACAAAAGGATCTTGATACACTACAGAAACCAGCTTTAGACAAAGACAGAAAGCCTTTCATCCTCATCACCATCGCTTTCCCACATATATAGGAGAATAACAATCACTTTGGGTCAATCCACATCAATCCACCCAAGACCCCTCAACTGACCAGCTTAATATTTCCAGGAATAATTTCAGTCCAGTAGACAGAGCTCAACATTTTAGACATGTATGTTCATTATTTCTGAGATATAGAAGCTTTTAAAAAGTGGGCGTGGCTTGTATTTTAGTATTTTAGCTATGAAAAAAAAAGTGCATTCATAACTTCATAACTTTTGAACTACTAATCCTAAATTTATGAAATCTTCAGGAACTATTCTTTGGTTTAACATAGGTTTACCTACCAAAATACATAATTCAGAGCTGCATGTTTGTTATTTTATAGTTTGCTGAATATCCAGATTTATTTTCTTTGCATTGGTGAACATCTGAGCTTCAATATCTCCACAGTGAAGTACACAAGATCTCTCAAACTTTGGTATTTATTACATCACAGTATGGTTTCATTAATTAAGCACTAATCTTAGGTTTTGGATTTCTAAGCTATTAAAGCAGCAGCATGATGTGAGAATTGGTCATTTTTGCTCTTGGGGTCCCCCTGCAGTCACAGAGTGTATTTCACTTTTACACCAGTGTCGGAAATGCAAATCGAGCTCCTCGTTGGCAGCTGTACACGTGCATTTTTTAATTCCTGCTGCTTTTATGAAAGTGTTAAATACAGTTTGTATTTAAAAAAATTATAATATAACAACATATCATCTAATCATGAAACTGTATTAGATAACGAATATGTGCCTCTCACATCACAAGAGGAAATGTAACATCAGAAGAGGAACGAGATGTGCAAGTAACAGTTTTGCATCCTCATGGTTCTTCTGCGGGTGAGGATCTTCGCCGGGTTCCACTTCTTGGTAGACAGTGTTTTATATAAATAAACTTTGTCAGATGTGAAAAATAAATCACTGAATTATTTTAATTTACAGTCACCAAACAGATTAACTGAACACTCAGATATGAAATACAGTTTAAATACTGTTTTACATTTACTATTTTAATAATAACAAGGTTTGATTATATCTAATTTTAGTGCCTGTCAGGCATGACTGCTGTTGTTTGGAAATGAAGGCATGATGGTTTTTTCCATTTTCCGTAACTCGCGTCAGAAAGATTTGATATACTTCAGTGTGAAGATAGAAGCCTCCAAAAATCCCCCAAAGCTGTGAGACTGTATTTTTAGCTATTCTTAAAATTTCAATTCTCGGTCCTCAGATTTGGTAGTTATTTTTAATTATTCTGGTACTTCTATAAATAATTCAGCAGTAATTATTCAATAACTGAATGCATTTTTGGAGAAGTCCGAACACAAACGTAAGAATATCTGTTATAAACTGATGAAAATTCTTTGTGATGTCTGTAATTTATTAAACCGACTGTGAGGAGTGCTCAGTTTTGTGGTCGTGAGGCTGAAGAAGGTGGTAATGATTACTGAGCAGATGAGCTGCTGTTTAGCTGACAGAACAGTTGCAGATGGAAACCACAGTAGAAGAACTGTGTGGTTGGAACTTCTGCTTGTGTCCACATACATACATACACACCCAGTAAGATATGTGCGGCCGCAAAGGCGTAGCTGCTTTAGACCTTGTGCAATTCACCACTATTCACACTTTAAAATGATGGTTCTTCAAGGGTTCTTCAGGAAAGAAAATGGTTCTATAGAACCATGAATACTCAAAGAGCCTTCTGCATGATTAAAGGGCTCTTTGCACAGTGAAATGGTTCTTCAGACTGATGGAGAATTGCAAAAATATATTTGATAAATACATTTGGAATATATATTGTTTTCAATATGAGAACCCATTTTGGTGCTGTATATATTCCCAATGTGTTTACCTTATTTATCTTTTAAAACTCATTTATCAGTATGTAGTTATTATCTGTGTTCAGTGAGTGTAATGAAGGTTCCAGATGTAACTAAACGTTCTTCTGTGATCTGCACTGTACTTTACATTAACCATGTCCGTCTGCAGTCAGACTCTCACACACAATGTATTTCACATAAACAAGATATCAGATCATAACTGCATTTTCACAGAGTATCAATACCCACAACACTCGCTTCTGTCCTGATAAAGGATCATTAGATCAGATTTAAAATGAAGATACTGGAACACAAATTCATTTCTAAAGGTATCAGACAGTGAAGAGCATCAGACAGGATTCTGGATATTTTCATACGTTTTCAGACAGATTTGATAAACACATTTACATACAGTTATTTTGTCTGTGTGTAATATTTCCACATACAGTTCAAAATAAATTTATTTTAAAATATTATTTGGTTAATGTGGCAAAATATTCTGAACTACATTTTAGTGTTTGGAGTGTATTTCAGCATCGAGTGTTTGACATGTATTTTAAATATGAAACTATATGTATATATATATGTTTTTTCCCCCTATGGGTGCTATGGTTATGGTGCCAAGCTTGAAACAATACAACAACCCTTTTGGTTCTATAGAGAACCATTTTCTTTAATAAAGAACCCTAATTTTTAAGTGTGTACCTAACATTCTCTCTAGTTCTAAACAGAGAAGAACCTACACAAGGCTGACGAAGGCTTCTTAATCACCAGCTGCTTCATCCAGCAAGGTTGATCACTGTAATGTTCGCCTAACTGGACCCCCAAAAAAAGACCATCAAACAGCTTCAGCTGCTTCAGAATGCAGCTGCCAGAGTCTCACTAGGAGTTAAAGAAGGAACCACACCCCCTCCATTCTTAAACCCTTACACTACCAGTCTGTTCAGAATAGACTTTAAGGAGCTCTATAAATGTCTTAATGGTGCAAGAGTAGCGTATTTATCTGACCTGCTGCAGCGATATGAGCCGAGCAGAACTCTCAGATTATTAGGAACTGGTCAGTCAGTCCGAAGCTGAAGACTAAACATGGAGAAGCAGCGTTTAAATACTGTGCTGCTCTTAAATGGACCCAGTGGACAGAGAGCGTTAGAAGAGCCGACACTGGACACTTTAAATCAGCCTGAAAACGTTCCTGTTAGAGCAGCTTTCAGATCAGTTTAAACTCTGTTAGCTCTGCTGCTCTTCTCTCCTCTAACGCCGCTCTATGATCATCAATTCAGCTTTAATGATTCTTCTCTTTCAAAATATCACGTTTTAATCAGGTTTTATGTTCCGTTTTCTGACATATTCTCCTTATTCAATTTTGATTTTAAGTATCTCTGTATTTTCTCAGCTGTAAAGCACTTTGAGTGACCGCAGTGCGTGAAAAGTGCTCTATAGATTAATTTACCTACCTAATAACCCCAAACGTTCACTTAACTTGGTAAAAAACGTAATAAACCCAACAATATAATAACTTCCCAATAATGTAGGACACTCTCTGAACTGATAATACATTAATACTTTTACAGATAATGAAGTACGTAATTACATTATTGGACCTGTGTTCTGTGCTGGACACAGGAATCACCCCAGAAGCAAGGGGAGCATCACTGAGACAGAGTTTCAGAAGAGTTTAAACTACTTTCAGAAAGATCCTCAACTTTTCACACTTCTTTAAAACTGTAACTTTCTCAGTCTGGACAGAATAATACAGTCATATGAAAATCATAATTACAAATGAGAAAATAAGAAAACCGGTGAAATTTGACCACTTTTGAGGGTCAACAGTGGAACCTTCTGTTCTTTTCAATAATGTAATTGCATATGGTCAACCTGAAAATGCAATAAATTCTCATTAATTTAATAATTACATTATCAATAAAAATATCAGTACATTATCAATTAAGACTTTGTATCACATTATTGGGTAAATTATTACATTATTGACTTTTATCACATTTTTGACCAAGTTAAGTTCAAAATATTATTTGATTCCTGGCTGTTTTTATGTTATTAGGAAATTATTACAGTGCTGGGTTCTACAAACTTTAACTGTATATTCAGACTCCTGAGAAAATTATTAATTTAATTTATTTAATTCTAGACTAAAGAAGTATGTTCATGTCCTTGAAACTGGGCCCTCCCTGTTAACTGTAATCCCTAATTCCTAACACCTAATGTTAAATCTGAATTCCTAACCTCCACCCCGCAGGTCAAATCCATGCTCCCCAAACACTGAAGGCCTAGTTTTTAACGCTCAAGGTTTAACCCCTCACCCTCAAAGTGGGATCCATAGATAATTCTAGAAGTTCTAGATAGTTTTAAAAAGAGGGGAAGGCTAGATTTGGCTGCTTAATCACTGGTTGCTAATTAGAATTTTAGAACCTATGTATGAATCCTTAACACCTAATCCCTAACCTAAATCTGAATCCCTAATCTTTAGGGCCTAGTCCCTAATGCCAAACCCCTAAACCCTAACACCTATCCTCTCTGGTCAAACTCATAATCCCTAACCCCACAGCTCACTGCATAATCCTGTACAATCCTGAACTCCTTACCCCTGACGCTGACCCCTATATATTTCCAGAATCCCTCACCTAACAATCCCTTAACTAGATCTGAATCCGGAAGGCCTAATCCCTCACCTAACAGTCTCTAAACTAGATCTGAATCCGGAAGGCCTAATCCCTCACCTAACAGTCTCTAAACTAGATCTGAATCCGGAAGGCCTAATCCCTCACCTAACAGTCTCTAAACTAGATCTGAATCCTGAACGTCTAACTCCTAATCTCTAAAGTTTAATCACTGGAAGCTAATCCCTAACCCCCAAAGCTTAATCCTAACCCCTAACCTCTCTGGTCAAATTCATAATCCTTAAATTCTAAGGCCTAATCCTAACCCCTAACCCATCAGGTCAAATTCGTTATCCCTAAACCCTAAAACCTAATCCTAACCCCTAACCCCTCACAACAAATTCAGAATGCCTAAATTTTAAGGCCTAATCCTAATCCCCAACCCCTCAGGTCAACTTCATAATCCCTAACCACCCGGCATAATCCCTAAACCCCCAAGGTATAGTCTGTAACCCTTCAGATCTAACCAATTAAAATTGACCAACTAGACAGTCCTAGTGGTTCTAGATCGTTCTAAACAGAGAGGAACACACACAAGGTCAAAGCTGGTGACCTAACCGAAGCTAATTCAGCTCCGTGTCTAGAACCGTTCTACAGTCCGTCACATCGTACAGAAATACAGAGCCGCTGAGTGAAGCAGTAACCGAGTGGAACATGCTGCTGTAGGTTAAACAGAAGAGCGAGTTTGGGTAGAAAACAGGTAGTGTTCTCTATCGTATCAGCGGTTAGATCAAACAGGAAGTGGTGTTTTAGACGACTACACTCACTGAAAACAGTCAAAAACAGACGTTAACGGAACAAACGCTAAAACGACAGAACAGAAAACAGGTACCGACATTTCGCTTTCAACAAAACAGGCAGCAGAGTTTTACACTGGTAAACAGACAGGGTTCTCACCGTAGAACAGCAGCACCAGAAGTCTCATCCTCTCCATAGCTGCCTCTCCTGCTCACTGATCTCTCTCTCTCTCTCTCTTTCTCTCTCTTCCTCTCTCTCTCTCTTCCTCTCTTTCTCTTTCTCTTCCTCTCTCTCTCTCTCTCTCTCTGTCCTTTCCCACCCTCCTGTTTCGACTCGCAGCACTTTCACACTTCTGTGTGGTCGAGGCTCTGCATCTACAGAGCCATGAGAGTTTGACAGTTTACACTGCTGTCTGATCTTACTGGGTGAAGGTGAGAAAGAGAGAGAGTGAGCGTGAGAGAGTGAGAGAGAGAGAGAGAGAGAGTGAGCGTGATAGAGTGAGAGAGAGAGAGAGTGGGGTGGCCTGTTCTCATACTAAACCTTCTGATCACATATTATTAAAAGTCTTTGATCAGACCACACGCAACAAACAATCAGAGATTAACTCTGAGGTTAATTAACTACATTAATTTAATTACTTCTACGGCTTTATGAGACATATTACTCTCCAAGGGTTCTGCCCATGTTTCAATCCCTAACTCCTAAAAAATAATCCCTTAATCCTAATCTCTAAAACCTAAAAAAAAATCTAAATCTCTAACTCCTTAGTCCTAATCTTAACCTATAAAACCTAATCCTACAGCCTTTAAATCAAATGCCCCAACTCTTAATCCCAATCCCTAATCCCTAAAGCCTAATACCAACCCCCTTAAATTTAATCTCTAACTCCTTAGTCCTAATCTTAACCTATAAAGCCTAATCCTACAGCCTTTAAATCAAATGCCCCAACTCTTAATCCCAGTCCCTAATCCCTAAAGCCTAATACCAAACCCTGTAATCCTAATTTCTAAATCCTTAGTCCTAATCTTAACCTGTAAAGCCTAATCCTACAGCCTTTAAATCTAATTCTCAAACTCTTAATCCTAAACCCCAAGGTCTAATCCCAATCCCCAATCCCATAAGAATCTTCTTTAAGGTTCTTGGTGTAAAGATTTAGCAGTAAAGTGAATAAGAACCTTCTTTAAGGTTCTCCATATAAACCTGGATGATGTGTTTAGTGAATGGACACTATGTGTAGAACCGTTTCACTCATTCCTCCTCTTCACTCACACTGTTCTGTGTTTGGTTCTCCATCAGTGCTACAGCAGGCAGGACTGAGGGCTGTCAGTCACTGCTCATTAGAATACTAGGCCACGCCCCTCAGATAAAAGACAGGCTGTTTTATTATTTATCCCATTATTTTAATCAAATGTTGGTGTTTGATGTTTAATATGAAACTGTATTAAAGTCTAAATTCAGACCTTTATCATGTCTGACTGTGTTAGGCTGGAGCTCTCACACACTGCAGAGATGTTTCTACACAACTGTGTTCTTTTTGAGGTTCTCACACATTCGAGCTGAAGCAGGCGGTACAGGAAGGGTGGATGTTCTGCACAGAGGGAACTGTGATCATACCTCAGCACTTACAACACACACTCTCACACACACACACACACACACACACACTCACACACACACACACACACACACACACACACACACACACACACACACACACACACACACTCACACTACACACACACACACACACACACACACACACACTCACACTACACACACACACACTCACACACACACACACACACACACACACACACACACTCACACTACACACTCACACTACACACACACACACACTCACACTACACACACACACTCACACTACACACACACACACACTCACACTACACACACACACTGAAACACACACACACACACACATACACTGAAACACACACACACACACACACTGAAACACATACACTGAAACACACACACACACACACACTACACACACACACACACACTGAAACACACACACACACACACACACACACACTGAAACACACACTCACACACACACACACTCACACACTCACACACACACACACACACAAACACACTGAAACACACACTCACACACACACACACACTCACACACACGCACACACACACACACACACACACACACACACACATACACTGAAACACACAGACACACACACACACTGAAACACACACACACACACACACACACTGAAACACACACAGACACACACACACACTGAAACACACACACACACACACTGAAACACACACACACACACACACACACACACACTGAAACACACACACACACACACACACACACACACTGAAACACACACACACACACACACACGCTGAAACACACACTCACACACACACACACTGAAACACACACTCACACACACACACACTGAAACACACACACACACACATACACTCAAACATACACTCGCACACACACACACACACACACGCAGGCACACACACACACACACAGACACACACACACACACACTCACACACACACACATACACTGAAACACACACACACACACACACACACACTGAAACACACACTGACACACCCTCAGATACACACACACACACACACACACACACACACGGAGAGACGTTAGTGTCGCAACACCGAGGCCTCATCGCGCAACATTTCCTTTTACTTTGTTCTGAAGTATCTCTGCAGGTTTCCATCTCTGCTGTAGAGGAGCTCTCTGTGGTGTTCTTTCAGCTCTGGTGCTCCTTTATCCTGGAACCAGAGCAGAACCCTCAGGGCCATCAGGATCTGATGAGTTCCGTAACTGTGTTTAATCATCTGCTTGTTGTGTTTAAACTTATTGTATTGTAGTAATGCTCTTCCTCATCATCATCATCATCATCATCACTTTTATTTATACAGCGCCCTTCAGTGCTCAAGGACACTTTACAATCAGAGAGCATTGAACAACAACACATTAAACAAAAGGACAACACAGGTAAACAATCAAGTATAAACGGAACAACGATAACAGTGAAAACAAGTCTTTAACAGAGATTTGAATGAAGACAGAGAGGTTGCCTCCCGAATAGACCAGGGGGAGAGTATTCCATAACTTGGGAGCCACTACATTAAATGATCGACCACCCATAGAAGCCAATTTAAATCTAGGAACATGAAGAAGGCCTAGGTTTTGTGATCGGTACGGGATGGGTATTGAGGAGCCAGACCATGCAGAGCTTTATACGTTATAAGGAGAACTTTATAGTGAATACGGAATGTAATGGGCAACCAGTGAAGACCTGCAGGACAGGGGTGATGTGGTCATTAATTTTAGAAAAGGTGACGATCCTAGCAGCGGCATTCTGAACATACTGTAACCTAGTGGGGGTTTTGACAGGGAGGCCAGAAAAAAGAACACTGCAGTAGTCTGACCGTGATGTCACTAATGCATGCACAAGCGTTTCTACATCGGCTTGGCTGAGAAACGGTCGGAGGCCGATATGGAAAAATGCTGTCTTAACAACGGAATTGATGTGGGTGTCAAAAGACATCATCGTTCAATTTTGGCTGGAAATAAAAGGATTAAAAAAGGCCCAACAGAACATTGTCCAATCAGGATTGTTCTCTCGGTGGTACCTGAGTAGATACAGCTGAACTGCTCTCCCATTGGCCAGAACTTCAGGAGATGGACTGAAGGCCTTACGTGTTACATTAACTACCAGCATAATTAGGAAGTGACAGACGAACCAACCAATCACACTCTGATTCACCAAAAACATCACTCTAGGCCTTTTTCTGGAAGTTCTAGACATGTCACTCACTGTGAACCCCAGCCGCAGTCTTAGCACCTCTCGGTCAGCTTCAAATAGAACTGTGGCAGCTTCAAATTTCTGTGTTGAGTCTAGAACAGTCATGTTCTAGAGGCCCCAGGGGGACCTCTAGTGGTCATATAGCAGTTTGCTTTAAGTTTGTACCTTTAGAGTTGCCATAGTTCAGCCTTTAATTCTTAGGCCTTGATAAACATAGCTTTATTTTCTCATCAAGGTACTTTCTTATTAAATTATGCACAGATTGTAATTTGTGTGAAGGTCTAACTGCGAGTTTATGTTGTAGAAAATGGCGCTAATTTGTCAGCATGTCTATGGGAATTTCTATTCATATTAGCATCAAGCTAAATATTATTCATTTAAACCTATAAAGTTACTTTATGATATGTACTACAAGGCGAACTCATATTTAATTTATTTTAGTTTTCAGTGCATCTTCTGAGTAAACATTCCAGTCATGGAAGACCTTGGGTGTAAAGTCTCTACTGAGTCCTCAGTTACACTCGTTAGTTTAAACGGTCATTTTACCGTTGAAGTGGTGTCTTAACTAGTAGTAACTAACTAATGCGACCGTCGCTTTAACACGATGATAACCTGATCAGAACCGATCACCGAACAGAGACGCGATGGCAGCAGCTCTGAACGATGAACGATGTGTACAGGTTAACCTGAACAGACTGATGATCTACAGAAACTGTCCGTTTATTCTTTAACATTTCACTGAGAAACCAAATACGCAGCTTTTTAAACGCCGGTTTCTGGCGACACAACAGCAGATCACTGTAGCCATTTGGGCTGCTGAGTCTCTGAGCTGGAGCTGTGGGTGTTTAGCTTCACGATCAGAGTTTAAACCAGGGCGACGATCAGAGCTGAGAGGAAAATCACAGCGTGTAGAGTTTTTAGCTTAATAACCTAAAAGTCCTGTTTTTGGTCTTGCTTGTGTCTCTGTGTGTTTCTGATGGTTTCCCCAAAACTGCTGAGGGGGGGTTGTTAATATTTAGTAACTACTGACCTCAACGTTAAAACTACTTTGTGGTGCAGCCCGTTCTGATTTAATGATGATCACCCTGAACTTAGCAAACACTTAGGGTACAATTAGCCCTGGTGCAGCTGGACACTGGACTTTGTCCCTAATAGGCCCAAGACAACCAGCCCGTAAGTTGTATGCTTAATTGTATCTTCAACATCTGGACTTTGCCTGGATAAAAGGATGATGAATGAATGTAATCATGATCTATTGTAGACACAGAGTTTACATTTATCTCTATTTGTCTACAACAGCACTTCATTTAATGTACTCCATGCAGATTTATATCAATTCACTATTTGTCTTAATGTAATTACACTTCTGTTTCTTATGAATGATCTGGAAAACTTTATTGACACCATCATTATACAAATAGGATTATTATTCTGCCCTGGTAAATTGAGTAAACCAGAGATACTTTAAATAAAGAAATGAGGAAGTGGCGTTGTGTGGTTAATGTTGACTAAAGGTCATCGAAGTTGCGACGCTGCCACATGAAAAGGTGTTTAAATAAACTACATATTGAGCTCATTAATGCAGAGACAGGGTTTAAAGTTAATTAATTCCCTGCAGGTTAAACCTCTCTGTGTGCTGACACACTGAAATATGTGAGTTTTGCTGTTTGCAGTCGCGTTTTAAAGGGAGAGCGGAATGAATTTGTTTGTTCGACTGTCAGTGAACTGTTCCTTTTTCCTGGTAATCAGGGGTTGGAGCTCCTGGAAAGGAACAGCAGGAGAAGCATATCCTGGTTATCTGGAAGGAGAGGAAGAAGAAGACAGACAAAATGGTGAAGTGAGGAAGGTGGAAGTGTGTTTGGGGGATAAAGACACAAAGGCTGAGACCACAACAGCCACCAAAGGTTTCCAATAAAGCCAACTAATGAGCAGCCGTGTGGAAAGAGCCGTTCAGGAGGATCAAAGAAAAGTGGAGTGACGGGGTGTTGGGATTGTAGAGATGTGATGGGGTGTTGGGATTGTAGAGATGTGATGGGGTGTTGGGATTGTAGAGATGTGATGGGGTGTTGGGATTGTAGAGATGTGATGGGGTGTTGGGATTGTAGAGATGTGATGGGGTGTTGGTGATGAAGTTCCACACAAAGTGAAACTCAAACAGATCGATCAGACAGTGATGCTGGGCTACTGTCCATTCTAGAAAAGTGAACACAGCATGAAGATCCTCACTTCATTCAGAAGCTGAAACTCCACACGGGCTGCAAATCGATGTTTGTATCTCAGTTTGAGCTGCTTTTGGAGATTCTGATCCTTTCACATTTGTAAAAAAGTTCTTTTAGCTAGAACGCAGCTGCTTCCTCATCTTTGCTATTGTCATTCCAAAGGCAGAGGCCATCGTGATTGGTCAGTGAGATTTTGTCAACAAAAAAAAGAAGAGAGAGCAAATAAAATAACGATGCGTTTTTGCCATCTGAATAAATCACGTTTGGTGCGCAACAGCCTTTATTACTCTAACAGTCAATGAACCACGGAGCCAGGCTAATGTCCAACGACTGTTCTGGACCTTTCCAGAATGTCCAGCTGGCCTATCCACCCCTGCATACTATTAGATATCCCATAGGAGCACTAGCAGGAATTAGCATTACTGTTCTGAAATTTATGTTCTAAATTGAATCATGGTTCACCACTGTCTAGGACAGTTGACCACATATCACATAGCTGCTAAAGCTCTAACCAAACCCCAGTTAATCTCAGTGTTATTTACATTAGCTGTAGTATACATGGTTTTTTCACTTACTGACCAGATAAACATCATTTTAATCTGTTACTGTTTCTTTTTAATGTATAATTTTCTACATATTTACACTGTACTGTGTATAAAGGTTCTATCCCCTGTGAACTTGGGGCACAATGACACAGCTAGTGTTTCATTTAAAAAGAACACCAGCTGTTCTTTACACTGAGACAGCATTTCCCTAAACCAGTAAAGAGAGTAAGTCTGCTTAAAACACTCACATTCTGAAGAACTTCTAACAGTAAGACAGATTACACTGCAACTCCGCCTTTCACAGTCCACCATGTTCTAGCTATTAACTGTGTGAGGTCCAATCTTCAAAGGACTAGGTCATTATTTTTGAGTGATTTGATGATGAGTACTGAGACAGTCTAACTAGATAACACTGAAATGTTTAACATGTTCTACATAATAACCATGACCTAGATCATCTCCGAATAACTGCAGTGATTAGAGTCTAATTTCAGGTTCTCTGGACTAAAACGGGCCTCCCGAGAAGCACAGAGGAACCTGAGTGATCTGATCTATTCAGAAGGTGAAGGCGTGTCTCTCACTTCTTCACCCAAAACCCTCTCAGAGGAGACGTAAAGGTTGTCTCTACAATAACAACCCACAGAGACGAGAACTGAGATGGTGTAGATGGTAATGTGTTTAACACGGCCTCTCTCAGAATAACCCATCCTGTTTCCACCCACAGGCCATCGAGCTCATCTCCTGTGACCGCTCGCAACAAACACCCTAATATTCATCTGATACAGCCTGAAGCTGCACTTTCAGCCGCTATCTTTGTTATGTAAACAACAAATACTGAAATACTGAAATGGTCAAATGCTGAAATACTCCAATACTAAACTACTCAAATACTCAAATACTGAACTACTCAAATACCCTCGCCAGCCCTCTCCAGCATCCATCTGGACTAATCTAGACCATATCCAACATCCACCTGAATTAATCTAGGCCCTCTCCAACATCCACCTGAACTAGTCTAGATCCTCTTCAACATCCACCCGGACTAATCTAGAACCTCTCCAACATCCACCTGCGCTAATCTAGACCATATCCAACAATTATCTGGACTAATCTAGACCATATCCAACATCCACCCGGACTAATCTAGAACCTCTCCAACATCCACCTGCACTAACCTAGACCATATCCAACATTCACCTGGACTAATCTAGACCATATCCAACATCTACCTGAACTAATCTAGACCATATCCAACATTCACCTGGACTAATCTAGGCCCTCTTCATCACGCAAATGGACTAATCTAGACCTTTTCTACCATCCATCTGGACTAATCTAGACCCTCTCCAACATCCACCTGGACTAATCTATTCCCTCTCCAACATCCAACTGGACTAATCTAGACCCTCTCCAACATCCACCTGCCCTAATCCAGACCCTCTCCATCATCCATCTGAACTAATCCAGACCCTCTCCAACATCTACCGGGACTAATCTAGACCCTCTTCAACATCCACCTGCTCTAATCTAGACCATATCCAACCTCCAACTAAACTACTCAAATACTCAAATACTGAACTACTCAAATACCCTCTCCAGCCCTCTCCAGCATCCATCTGGACTAATCTAGACCATATCCAACAATTATCTGGACTAATCTAGACCATATCCAACATCCACCTGAATTAATCTAGGCCCTCTCCAACATCCACCTGAATTAATCTAGGCCCTCTCCAACATCCACCTGAACTAGTCTAGATCCTCTTCAACATCCACCCGGACTAATCTAGACCCTCTCCAACATTCACCTGGACTAATCTAGACCCTCTCCAACATCCACCTGGACTAATCTAGACCCTCTCCAACATCCACCTGCCCTAATCCAGACCCTCTCCAACATTCACCTGGACTAATCTAGACCCTCTCCAACATCCACCTGGACTAATCTAGACCCTCTCCAACATCCACCTGGACTAATCCAGACCCTCTCCAACATCCAGCTGAACTAATCCAGACCCTCTCCAACATCTACCGGGGCTAATCTAGACCCTCTCCAACATCCACCTGAACTAGTCTAGATCCTCTTCAACATCCACCCGGACTAATCTAGACCATCTCCAGCATCCACCTGGACTAATCTAGGCCCTCTCCAACATCCACCTGGACTTAAGTAGAAATTTCATAAGAAGAGTTTAAGAAATTTCTCCTTAAACCCACTTACGCAGTTTTGACAGAGATTCTGACTCACCAATGTTCTCTTATGTGGGATTTGTTCTTAGGTAAGAACAGAATCTACACACTCAAGAGCACAAAGGTGAGAACAGTTCTGCGCTTTAAGAACACATCATGAATCTGACAAGAACACACTTAAGAACAAACTTAAGAAGATGTTGGAGAACGAGGTCTAATAATATTTACACCGTGTAATTAACCTTCAGTTCAAAATCACTTTTAAAAGAAGTGTCGTCAGAAGTGGGTGCGCTAGTCTTTAAACTTCAGCTGTAAATGTACATTGCAACTCAGTTTCTCTACTTCTCACTTAAGTGTGGCCCTGAAAGAGACTCCATGCAGCTCACTTACGATAAAGAGTGAAAAGCTAAGACCAAAAAAAATTTCACTTTAGATATCAGCAACTCTGTATAATAACAGGCAGCTTAGTCACTTTCTAATAGTCTGTTAATGACCATTAATAACTGAAGGGTTCTGATCCAAAATGCATTATAGACTGTCGGGAGCTTTACACACTCACACAATATATCAGTGCTATATTACACTGTGAGAAGTGAAACCAGGCAAAAGTTGATTTGAAGAGTTTTTGAAGTTTGAATCTATGTAAATTATTGTGTTTGTTCATGTAAACCAAAAGATTTGTTTCACTCAAAGTGTTTTCTAGAGTCAAATGAGCATTTTCACACTGTATGATTAACACAACCTTTATTATAGAGCTTAAAATGAGATAAACATTAAACATCAACTGTTATTCTGAAAACACCTTAAAGCCAAAACTGTTACAGATTTACAGCATTTTGGAATAAACATCTTCGGTTACATAACAGCCGAACATCGTCGCTGTCGGACTAAAACATTCTTAACTTCAAGTGGTTTTGCATAATTTCTATTGGTCTGTTCATCATAAACCTTTCACAGTGTAAACAGAGAGCAGGTGTTTACAGTATACATACTAAAAAATGAAAAAGAAAAACAACTGGAGATGTGCATTAATAACTGATACCGTCTGAATTAATAACCATTTCTTTAGTGACATACAAATCAATAATCATTCTGAATTGCAGAAACCGAATCATTAATCATAGCTAATTATGTTCTTTGATACTCAAATGATATAAATTGAAATATTAAGAATTTACTTCTCTGGATAAAAATACTCCCTAATGATAATTAATGTCATATATGTGGGTATTTTATTACTTTGTAATGCATCAACATTTCCTTATTGATTAGTTAATTCAATTAATGCAGTTTTTTAAATATTAATAATCATTAAACGGATCCCTATTATAAGGATTGTATTACTTATTGCACTGAAATATAATGTTCATGCTTTAATTATTTGTATGTCACTCAGGAAATGGTAAATAATTTAAATAGTAGCACTTATTAATGCACAAAACAATTATACAGCTATTAACTATCATTAACAAACTACCAGATAATGATTAAGTTCTTATTTATAGATCATTTAAAAATGTTAACAAAACACTTTATGCAGGGGCCACTGGTTCCTGGGAGCCTTTTAAAGAACCACAAGCTCGAGAACCCAACAATAACAGAAAAGATTGTGGGCGTACCTTAGCTCAGAAAAGGAAGTCAACAAACACAAGCTAACATGCTACATGCTAACAAGTAATGGAAGTTAATGTGGCCAGTTAGCTTGGTCCAAATGAAATCATGCTGAGATCAACTTTCTTTAATGGTTAACAAACAACGCTTTGCACCAAACCGTTAAACGTCCACATAAAATGTTTCACTGATTGATGCATTAATACACTGCAAAAAACTGTCTCTCGTCAAATGAAATTATCTTAACTCTAGTCGATATATATCTAATATTTCTTATTTAGGGATGGTTGTGCAATATTATGAGATTATTTTGCTTATTTCTAGACATTTTTTACCCGTTTTAAGTCATTTTATCAAGTAAAATTATCTCCCTATACTGGCAGATAATTTTGCTGGTTTCAAGCACTTTTCTTAAAACAAACAAAATTATCTGCCACTGCAGTGAGATAATTTTACTTAACAAAATTACTTAAAACAAGTAAATATAACATATAAATGTTTGGAAATAAGTTAAATATTTTTTAAATAAGTTTACAACAATCTCAACAGAAGAAATATTAGACATATCAACTAGATTTAAGATAATTCCACTTGACGAGAGACTGTTTTTTGCAGTGCAGTTCATGGCTTATTGTTGTTTTTGGTAATTTTTCCAAAAAAACATTCAAACTAGCGTTTCTTTTTTTTTGCATCTTGTTTTGAAAAAATCTGGTTTTCTCCTGTAAACAGTTTGACCTGATGATGTCATCACCCTGCTCCATAACTTCTTGGTTCTAGACCAGCAAGTTTAAGGTACTAGAATGGCTCATCCAGAATCTGGGAACACATGGAGCAGTTTGAGTTTAAGCACAGCTCCTGCATGAACACCTGCTGGTGAGAAAAAAGGGTCAGTCCTGGAACCTCTGCAGCATCTCGCAGGTCTTTTTGGCCAGGACCTCCTGGATCTTCCTGACCCTGCGGTCCGTTACAGGCCGGATGTAGCTATGAGGAAGGATCACAGCCATTCCATCCTGCACTTCACCCATCACTAGCAGGGGGCCCTCTTCCTGCAGCGTTACATTGGGGCACGGACAGCTCCAGTCCATGTGAGTCAGCGTCACCTCTAGGTGTCGAGCCTTGAACAGCTCCAGGCCCATCTTCTGGTCCCGCAGGACCTGCTCCAGGCTGAAGCGTGCGATACCTGAGTCTAGCTCCTCAATCAGCTCTGTCAGTCGTCCAACGATGGCAAAGTCGCTGCGACACAGGCTGGGCACCAACCTGCCCTTCGGCCGGCAGCTTCGGCACTGCCGTGCCTTAGGCTGAGGGCATTTTGCTTCACACTCTACCCGGGAGCGGAAGTTGTTGCTGTTTCCTTGGCATCCGCCATAGACGAAGGCCTGGCACTGCTTGCTGATACCATTGTATGCCCAGCGGGCTTCCCAGTTCCTGCACGGTCCCTGGACGGCTGGCAGGGTGCACGTTCCCAATCCTTCCCGCTGACAAGCTGTCTGGCACTCCTCGTACGTCTCGAACCTGTTCCGCCCTCCCGGGCATCCGCCGTGGGCAAAGGGCCGGCAAGATCCCAGCGAGGTATCATAGTGCCAGTCAACACGGGTTTCACCACATTCACCACGTTCTACTTCTGCCAAGCAGTCAGCAGGTGAGAATGGACGCCCCAGAGATTCCATACCTGCTTCGAGGTCTTCATAGAAGTCATGTTCTGCACGGATGATTACGGAAAGCGGGTAATCCGCACGTAAGACACCAACGGAATTGCGGGCAATGCATGTATAGATGCCCGTGTCCGATACCTGGGCATTGTAGACCACCAGCTGGCCAATGTTTGTGATCACAACGTTGCCGTACATCTGGTCTGGACGCATCACCAGGTGTTCCCGCCGTTCCGACTGCTTCTCCCAGGTGACATCCGGCTTAGGATGCCCAATAACATCACAGTGGAAGCTAACGGTGCCACCCAGGTACACGGCCTGGTGCTGGGGGTTGGAGTACAGGGTAGGAGGGAATGGTGCAGAGGAAGTGGGAGTGGCCTGGGAGGTGGTCCCCAGGGTCAGAGGGCTGGTGGCCGGGGCAGAAAGGTGATACCTGCAGGTGACTACGGTCAGGGTCACACCTTGAATGCAAGCCTCGGCATCCATGTAGCAGCGGTTGAAGTAGGTGAGGCCATCGGAAGCACAGGTGAAGCTGGGTTCACTCTCGCAGCGATCCTGACACTTACATACCGGCTGCCCCTCCCACACCTCGCACACTGCCCCCTGCTGGTTGCACAGGTAACCCACGCAGCTTGCCACACTTCCCTCCGACATGTTGGTGCCCGATTGGCCATCGGGGAGCGCAGGGGAGCCATCGGAGAAACGAGCTGCAACACAGCTTAGCAGGCCACACACGTTTGTGCAGCATTTCTCAAAATCAGCACAGTCCTGTAACACAAACAGCACATAAACAGTCACTTTAGTGCTCTCAGGAACTGTGACACACTGTGTATCAACACAATAAACAATTAAAAGCCAGGTCAACTTTGCAGTCATCCTTCTGCATAGCTTTAGTTCAGTTTAGTCAAAAGTTATTATAACTTTTAACTACAAAATGCAGACATGCTTTTTGCTTATATTCTGTTGGACTGTTACTCAGTTTCTCCCCAATTCAGTTGGGAATTTTACCAGGGAATTTAATGGTAATTAAACAGGAAGGGGTTTAGCATGAATGCAAGCTGGAGTGAAAATCCTGGTGAAGATGATCTGGAAAATCACCAGCTGGAGACCCAGCACAACACGGTTTAAATGACACTGTTAAAAAGAAAAGTTCAACTCAAAGTTATAAAGTAAATGATTACAAATATTTTCTTCTGTTAAACTCAACTCGAGGACTCAAACTCCTTCATTGAGTCAAAACCTCTCTTAATGTTTTTAGTCCTGCTTCTCAGTTTGGTTGATAACAAATTTAGTAATAATGTTTTCCCAGTAGCTGGAACTCTTTCTATAACGCAATCATTCAGATATTTTCTGGTGGTCACAAGTGGTAAAAGTGTCTTCTAATACCCCCCCAGCCCAACATCTGGAAGCCCAAGAGGGAAAAATGTCCGATGGGATTGTGTGAATCCCAGCTGGAGTAGAAGCTGAGTGAAAACACATTCTGCTTTGTTTACCAACTGAGACACAGGAACTTTTGACTGAACTAAGGCATCGAGTTGAGTGTCCTCAAATGTAACTTCCTGTCTTGTCCTGCTCGTCTTTATCTGCTCCTCCCCTCTTGTTTACCTTCCCTTGTGTGTCCATCCATGTGCTTTTGTTTATGTTCCGATCTTTTCCCCTGTCCTGCCTCCTGGCCACCTGTCTCACCTGTTTCTGGTCTGTAGCCCCGCCCTCTCATTAGCCCCAGGTGTTTTGGTGTGTTCTCTGTGTATTTTTGCCCCTGGTTTGTTAGGCTGTGTTCAGACTTCAGGCAAATTGTATTAGTTTGTCAAATCAGATCTTTTGAGTCGACTGTCCGCTCTGTTATCTGTGACTGAGTAGATCAGATTTGTTCATCCAGACATCTCCAGTCTATCTGCATGGGTTGCCGTGGTAACGACGTAGGCGTCAGTAACTATGTAGCTGCGCTCGTGATGCGGATTTTAGTCACAGATTCAGGAGAGATGGAGGAGCATCATCTCCCCTCCGAACTCCTCAGAACTCTCTTCATCATCATGAATCTCTGGAGCTCTTCTGGAATCCCAGCACTTCAGCACTCTGGATTCGACACCGTCGCTGTTTGTCGTGTTGTGAGTGACAAAAAAGACACTTTGAAATCTGATTTGAGGGTCCAGACTGAGACACATCTGTAAAAATCAGACCGGAGACACATTTCAAACCACCTCTAAATGTGGTTTGGATCCGATTTGCAGAAGTTTAGTTTTGCTGTCCAGATTGTCAGAAATCAATCTGGATACAATCTGGATGCTGTTTTTGTTTCTCAGGCCCTGTTTTGTGGTTTATTGGTTTCCTTCATGCTCCTCAGTCCTTTGTTTTCTTTCTGTTTAAGTTTTTTGGTCTTTGATGTTCTTTCTTTTTTCATTACTTTTGTGGATTCTTTTGCGTTATGCATTTCAGTAAAAACATGGACTCATATTTGCATCCTGCCTCTTCGTCTCTCTCTTCGTCGTGTCAAGTTAGTGGAGGCAGTGTAATCAGTTACTTTATCATTTTAAGTTGCGCTGACTGCTCTTTTTTTTGCTCTGTGCCAGAGGAACTTCTTTGAATAGAAGCTGATTCATTACCAGGAAATACATTTAGATTAGAGCCAGATATTTTAGTTTAGTTACACTTTTAGTTTAGTTTCGTAATTTTGTACACAGTTTTGAACAGAAGCATTAAAAATCTACACTGTATGCCTTCATGGCTGCTACTGCACAAAAACATGGCCAGCAAAGTGAAATGTCCAGTTTTCAGTTTAGAGAGAAGAACGTTGTTGTTGTTGTTGTTGTTGTTGTTATTATTATCCCTTTATTTTGTTGGTGTTATTTATTTGATTTTCTTTTTTTTACCATTTTATCTTTGCTACTATTGTCTTTGTATTGTTTTCAGTTTTAGCTCTTTTAGCTTATCCTACTTAGTTGGTTTATTTAGGTTAATTTATTTTTATTACTAGTGTGCCTAAAAGTTGTATTTGATTGTTTTGATTTGTTGATCTTATTCATCTTAAAGTCTACTATTTTTTATTTGTCTTATTTACTGTTTTAATAATAATTTTGGTCTTATTTTATTTGCTATACTTTCACTTTTTACTCATAAATGTATGTTTAATGCTTGGCTACATTGTAAACAAGGTTACCCTCAATGTGCTCCTAGTTTACATAATCAATTGATTGATTGATTAAAAGTTGTTAAAAGTTTATTTTCTGTATGACTCAGACGCTGAGGTCATCACATCCTGATTAGCGGGATTTTCAGGGCATGTTTTAACGTCAGTGTCCCAGTTAAGCACTGTTTACTGGCTGCAGGTGTGAAAGTCAGACCGTTGCCAGTATAAAGTGCCCCAGTAACGTCTCCGGTTCTCAGTGAGAGAAAGGACTGACAGAGGAACCTCTCAGCTACTCTGAGTCTACCTAAGTTAACCTATCATTTCAAGCTGACTTGACTTTTTTATTATTTGTGTTTGAATTAGTGGAAACATGCAGCAGTTTCCTGTATGACTCAGTGTGGTCTGTGGTCGATTCATCACTGAACTCAGGGACTTCTCTCAAAGATGTAGAGGACAAAGGTCAAACTGCAGCACAGCGACTCCAACACAGCAATTAAAGAAGCGCAAACTTAGTGTACATTAATGCACATTACTAATAACAACAACAATAATCATGATAATAATCCCGCTTACAGTTAGGCTCTAAGGGGCAACTGCTCTGTCCTTATCTCAGCTGTGGTTTAGAGTTTACACCCAAATGAGTCACGTGGGTTCTTAAACTCCACTGCTGTGCCCTCAGAAACTGCAGTTTAAACTGAAATAGAACCCCCTGGTATTCGGGGGTCCCGTGTTCTCTGTCTGCTAACTCTCTCTCCATAGCAGCGCTGAAGCTTCAGCGTCAGTAAATGTTTGTTTTATCAGTTGTTCTCCTGTAAAGTCTCTGTTCTAGTGCGGTTCTGCGCTCTTCCTCACAGTAACTGAGATCTTCCTCGTCTCCTCTTCTGTAGAGTCTCTGTTCTAGTGCGGTTCTGTGCTCTTCCTCACAGTAACTGAGATCTTCCTCGTCTCCTCTTCTGTCTTCAGTGTGAGAAATGAGGAACAGTCACTCTTCACTCCAAACTCTTGGGAAACTGGGCAAGTTTTCAGATTTACAGATCTGCTGCAGCTCATTGTAAAGTTTTTCAGAGGAATCCGGGCAGAGTTACAGTTTCTAGGCTATGAAGGACCGACTGGGTGAGCCAGTCTGCTGCAGCGCCACCCTGAGGCAGAGCAGAGCTGCAGCTCTAGTTAGTTAAGAACACCAGAGACAGAAGCTGATTGTGGAGGAAGCAGGTAAACAGTCAGCTTCACTGAATCTGGATTTTATTCGCTAACAGACAACATAATGTCTTAATTTTAACGGACCTCCAGAATTTTGACTTTGAGATATTCAAGGGGTCCAAGAGGTTAATTAGGGGATACCAAGCTCCCCAGGACCCCCTGTATTTTGCACCTTGTGTTAGATGGTGCTGTATCTCAGGTTTATCTCCTGCATCTTTATCAAGTTTAAGATAAACCTCAGTTTAACCAGAGGTACAGTGCCATCTAGTGGCAGATGTGTGATGGAAATGACATGGCAGTTGCACTGACTTTAACCACAGCTTCTAGGAGACAACAGTGGAGTTTGAAACCTACGTGACTCATTCAGGGTTAAACTCTAAACCACAGCTGAGTCACACACAGCGTAATCGCCCCAGACGGAAACAGAGCCAGGATGTCACAGTTTGCCACTTGTTACTAAATCGCAGCTCCTGTCCAGATAGAGAGAGGATAAAGGGCCACTGTCGGGCTGCTGACTGCAAAGCTGGCAGCCCACTGGCTTTCAGCTCATGATAGTTGTTGCATTAGTATCAAGCTAGTAATGCATTCACTGGGTTTCAGATTATGTAGCTGTAGATGGGAATGAGGGAACTGTTTTACTCTGAAATGTCTAAGTCTGGGTAGCTGCTCTGAGGTGATACTCAGACACTTTAGTGCACTTTTCACTACAGTTAAACTACAGTTAAAAGAACACTTTTTCATCGAAAGCCGCAACAAATGAGCCTCATGTTTCAAAAGACTGTAATGAATTTAATACCAACAGACATGAAACACAGCATGAACACACACACACATTTTCTAAGCCGCTTATCTTTATTAGTCGGGGGGGGGGTGCAGGGTGAATGGCAGGAAACACCCTGGACCGAAACTAAACCTAAAACTAAAACCGCTGCAGCTCAGCGAGTCTCACAGCACCGACTTCTTATCAGAGCAGATTCAGCAGCTCAGGAAATATTAACCCTTTAAGGAGGAGCAATAACGGCTGACTAATCTGATCACTCTGATCTTCTCCTTTAATAAAGTGATCTCTGAATGATGGAGCTGCTTTTATTTGATATGTAAACAACATGATCAAACAAAACTGAACAGTTTAAATATTTTTATTTACTTTGTCTCATAAATTATATTTTTGAAGAAGTAAATTTTGTTGTTACTCTGAATAAACTAATCATTAATGTGTTATAAGCACTCATGAATCCAAACTGCTCTGAATAAGTGATCCAACAACAAAAGAAGCCCTGTGCATCTTTTATGTAGTGATAGGCAAGGTGGGAAACACAGGGGGTTCTGGGGGATCTGGGACCCTCTAATTAACCTTTTGGACCCCCTGCATGTCTGAGAATCTAAATGCTCGTGGGTCCCTGAAAATCAGCTCGTTATGATGTTATGCTATATTTCTGTGCTGGATGATCAAAGACACAGAAACAGACAGACAGCGATTCAGAAACAGCCAGTGTGACGCGCTTGTGCTCCATGTGTTTCCATGCTGAGAGGTTCCTTTCATCTGCGGCTTTGTTGTCCATGTTTGGGTTACAGGTTTAGTCTGTTTTACGTGAGCTTATTCCCTTTTTTAGGTGAAGCTCTTTGTCAAGAAAAGCGGCTGCAGTGCAGGGAGGTGTTTTAAGTTCGGGGGCTGAAATGTGACGTGACTGATGACATCATGCAAAATGATTAGTCTTTTTCAGTTCTTTTTTGTTTTTGTTTTTTTTTTGCTAATTTACATCAAACAGACCGTGTCATACACCCCATAATGAGGCGAGACACGACAACGAACCACTTAACTGACACATCAGACCACCAGCTCACATCACCTCTCTGCTCTGGATGAACATTATGCAAATGATCTGAGTGGCGACCAATCAGATCATCGATTAGTGGTGTGGTAGCTGATTGTGTCACCCACAGTCACTCACTGAGATTTAACCCTGAACTGCAGGAGTGGCAGACACGATGGTCAATTAAGCTTCATTATTATGAAAGATGATTATTTTTAGGCTGCTTTGAAGTTCAGATCTGGCCTGTAACTCTGCAGACGTTCTCTCTTTGATCCTGTGTGTGTTTAGCGACGCCCCAGAGTGGCCAGTGTTCAGCTCACTGTAATAAAATACAGTGTTCACTTAAACAGAGCAGCTACTGCAGATTATAGACTGTAATAATACAAACTCAGCTCTTTACTCAGATTAAAGTCCAGAAGGTTTTATAGTTATTATTCTTTTCAACAGTTGCAGTCCTGAAATCGGGGGGTGCTGCAGCCCCCTCAGACCGCCCCCCCCCACTCCCCGTGCCCCTGCAGCAGCGTATATGGAGTTAGATTTAAGCCAAAACGTATCGTATCTGTGATTTGTGATTGAAGACGTGCATCAGCTTTTGAATGTGAGTCCAAATATGAAGGGCTCCTGAGTGGCGCCGTCTAAGTGTTGGCTCTGTCCTCAGTAGGTTGCAAGTTCAATCCCCAGTGATGATACAGCTGTCTGCGGCCAGGGGTTCACCATGGCAACAAATGGTATCTTGTTCTAAGGAAAATTATCTTTAATATAGTAAACAATTCTAATGTTTCTCCTGTTGATATTGTTGTAAGATGAATTTAAGAGTATTTACAGTATTTACCTTTTCTACCTTTTTCTGTTTTTTTTACTTGTTTTATGCAGTTTGATCAGGTAAAATTATCTCACTGAAATGATCTGCCAGTACAGTGAGATCAATTTCAATATAAAATAAATAAAAATTAATAAAACGACCTGAAACCAGTCTAGAAATACGCCAGATAATCTTAGAAGTGCACAACTATCTCAAAATGGGAAATATTAGACATATCCACTCAAATTAGGATCACGTCACTTGAGAAGATACTATGTTTTGCAGGGAAGAGAGCACAGTGGTCCCCTCTCTCTCTGGGTGGGCGGGATGGCCCCCCGTCTGCCCTTCGTTCTCCCCCGAGTGCGTTCAGCTGTGCAGTGAGTTTACAGTGAGTTTGTAAAGACGTGGTGGAGCTTCACAGAACTCAGAGGAGGACTGAGTTAGTCTTCACGCTCCTAGAGCGGGGGCTGTCGTGTGACCGGGGGAGTCTGGACTAGTGGGGGGAACTGGAGACGACTAAACTGGGAGAAACTAAATAAATCAATAAATAAAGTACAAATACAGGAAGTGAGTTCTGTGAGTAATTTTGGGCTTCGCACAGCTTCACACACTTCTGAGGGTCATATGATCATAATTCAGAGACGAGCAGAAACAGTCTAGAGTTCACACATAAGGAAGTGAGACCCACACTGGAGTTAACCTGAGTGAACGTCTCACAAAGACTGAGTGAAGTTCAAATCTGCCTTTTCACCTCCATCTTCACAAACTGTGACACGTCGTACTAAACTGTGCAGTGAAGCGCAAACATTTGATATAAATAATAACAATAATAATAATAATAACAATAATAATAATAACAATAATAATAATAACAACAATAATAATAATAATGACAATATTGACAAAAACACCTTGGATGTGTTTGTTTATACTGTTTATGTTGTTGTATATTGTGTTGTTTTGTGTTGTTGTGTGTTGTTTGTGTTGTTGTGTGTTGTTGTTTGTGTTGTTGTGTGTTGTTGTTTGTGTTGTTTGTGTTGTTTGTGTTGTTTATGTTGTGTGTTGTTTGTGTTGTTTGTGTTGTTGTTTGTGTTGTTTATGTTGTTGTGTGTTGTTGTTTGTGTTGTTGTGTGTTGTTGTTTGTGTTGTGTGTTGTTTGTGTTGTTGTTTGTGTTGTTTGTGTTGTTTATGTTGTTGTGTGTTGTTGTTTGTGTTGTTGTGTGTTGTTGTTTGTGTTGTGTGTTGTTTGTGTTGTTGTTTGTGTGTTGGTTGTTTAGTTGTGTGTGTTGTTGTGTTGTTGTGTGTTGTTGTTTGTGTTGTTTGTGTTGTTTATGTTGTGTGTTGTTTGTGTTGTTTGTGTTGTTGTTTGTGTTGTTTATGTTGTTTGTGTTGTTTGTGTTGTTGTGTGTTGTTGTTTGTGTTGTGTGTTGTTTGTGTTGTTTGTGTTGTTTATGTTGTTGTGTGTTGTTGTTTGTGTTTGTGTTGTTTGTGTTGTTGTGTGTTGTTGTGTTGTTTTTTTGTTTGTGTTGTTTGTGTTGTTTATTGCTTCTCCTGTTCTCTGATCTCTCAGGCTGTCTCTCCTCCTCAGTCGCTGCTCTGCCGGTGTGTTTTGGCGCCCTCTGGTGGCCGCCAGTCTCTCTGCAGCCTCTGAACGGGTGGAGTGTGCGCGCGCGCTCAGACACTCACCTGGTCCCGCTCGCACTCCCTCTCGCACGTGCTCTGCGCGTCCACCCACAGGTTGGCGTTCAGCTCGTTAGGACAAACGCCGTCGTGCGGCACGAGCGCGGCGCGCGCGGCTCCGCTGACCAGCAGCCACAGCGCGAGACCCCCGGGAGGAAGCAGCAGCAGCATCGTCATCATCAAAGGCGAAACAGTGAAAGCGGAGAACTCCGATCAGAGATAAACTTCCGTTAAATTCCCGGGGAAAAAAGTCCAGGCTCGAGCGCCGCGTTTCTGCTTCCCTCTCCTTTGAAGTCCGGGCGCGAGACCGTCTCTATGGTGACCGACCATCTCCGAGGCGCCGCGCGCTGCGGAGTGTCTGCGCTCGAGCTCACAACAACAACAATAACAACAACAGCAGCAACAACTGAATCAACAGCGCGCGCTGCCGAGGGTCTTTAAAGACAGATCAAAGCAGCCCGCGCGCTCTCACAGCCCGCTGAGCCCATTGAAGTCCCGTCGGCTTTGTTTATTATTTATTTATTTACCCACTGACTCTTCACTTCCCGCCCGTTTTCGGGCAAACCCCGCCCCCCCCTGCGCTGCGATTGGACAGAAGTTCCTCTCTCTCTCTATCTCTCTCTCTCTCTCTCCCCCTCTCTCTCTACCTCTACCTCTACCTCTCTCTTTACCTCTCTCTCTCTCTACCGCTCTCTCTCTCTCTACCTCTACCTCTCTCTCTCTCTACCCCTCTCTCTCTCTCTCTACCTCTACCTCTCTCTCTCTCTCTCTCTCTCTCTCTCTCTCTCTCTCTGCCTCTCTCTCTCTCTCTTCCTTTTTCCCTCTCTTTCTTTCTTCTCTTTCTTTTTTTCTTCTCTTTTTTTCTTCTTTTCTCTCTTTTTCTCTTTATTGTTTTTTCTCTCTGTTTATTTATTTTTTCTGTTTTTCTATTTTTCCCCTTCTCTGACGAATACCAAAAAAGTCACCAGCCAATCGCAGCGCAGCGGAGCGGCTCCTCCAGCCAATGGCATCGCGTTGTGGGCTGTGGGCGGGGTCTGCCGGAATACGGGTGGGTAATAAAGGTTCCGGTGAGAACTTTATGGGTCTAGACAGATTTAACAGCAGGAAGATCACAGCTCAGCGCGCGAGGAGCTCTCACAGTGGACTCGGCACCCAGCCCACCTTAAATAATCCACCTTAAATACTGTTTATCACTGATTTACTGTTTGCTCTGATAGGGAGACCAAACACAGATTTAAAAGGTTTAAATGTACATGATCAAAGTGCCGACTTTACTGCAGATTACTCTCAGTGTTAATAATAATAATAATAATAATAATAATAATAAGTGAAATATGAGTGAATAATGTACTGATATGATTAAACTGCACTGACTAAAGATTAGAGATGAACTGTAATCATAATAATTGAGAATAATGGTCTTTAGTGGAGGGTTAAAGTGTAAAGTCTCGCTCTGACTCTGTTTATTTCTCAACTTTATCTTTTCTGATTCTAAATCAGAACAAATTAATCAAATCAAACTGAATCAATGGTGAAATTACAGATTTCCAGATTCGCTGGAGGATTTCCTAAATAATCTCGATTCAGATCTAAAATTGAGGTGGAATATTTTATAAATTTATTAGGAAATAAAACCTAAATTCAAAATGCACTGAGTCAGTGAGGTAAAGATTCATGGACAAGACAAACTGATGAAATTTGAGAACTGAAATTTGAAATTGTGTTTGTTCTGGATAATTTGTGCAGAAACACTTTTAAATTCTGCTTCATTACAGTTTATAAACTATTAACAATCACTTTGAAAACGTCACAGTGAACAGACATTTCTAATCAAGCTCAGAAACTGGGTATAAATGTGTCTGTTAGATGAGTTAACAATGCTCAGTTCACTGACGAGTTAAACGTTATTAATTGAACATTTTCAGTGACTGAAATCTGTTGATGCAGTGCGAACACAGTGACCAAACATGGGACTGAACACGGTCACATTCATACGGTTCAGAATTTAAACCCTGAAATTTAACAGAAATTTAAAATTCACTTTTTATTCACACTGAAGTTGAGCTAAGTTAGTGTTTCACTGTATTCTGCTGAAAACACTGGGGAGCTGATGGCAACACTTCATACCCTGTAAATACTGTGCGTGAGCTCTTATTAAGGGTGAGGCGGAGCTTATTAATGATGAATAAGCTCTACTTTAGTTATACTCTTTAAAATCCGCTAATAAAGATCTTTAAACATAGCCAGCTCCTACATAAACACTTAATAACGTGTTTATTAACATTCAAATCAACATTCATAAGGCACACGTTTTACGTGATATTAATACTGACTACTGTTTCATTTTACTGAGAGGCATTTTTTAATAAAAGTCCTCACGTTTTCTGAAAAAGTAAATCATTTCCAGTGAAATGCCTCATTTCTTTACAGCCAAAGTTAAAAGGACCAACTTTATCACTTTGATCACTGAGTGCTTCGACACCGAGGCACTTTTCACGTAAATGTTCTTGTTAATCATCGTTTTTTTCTTAAGCATTTGTTGCTTTTCGCATTTCACGTCACAGTAAATTACTCAAAAACGCGCTATGAACAATCAAATCGTCTGAATTCTAGTCTGGTGGGGGGTCTCAGTGTCCAAAGGAGTAAAGTTAGGTCGTTTTTGTTTTGGCTGCCCAGAAAGGAGGCTTTCTACTGGAAACAATTAACTTTTTCAAAATAAAAACTCAGGACTTTTATTTTGAAAAAAAGTCTCTCAGTGACAAAATGACATAGTAGTGCAAATTATTATCATGTAAAACTTGTATACTTTATAAACATTAATTAACATGTTATGAAGCGTTTATGCAAGCTGTTAAATGCGTTTATTAACAGTAAAGTTACTGATAATTAAGAATTAATATGTCATTCATTAATGAAGATCTTTCACGTGTATTTTAGCATCTATGCAGTGTGTTTAAGGAGTTTGTAAACATTTGTGAGCTCCTCTTTTAATGCAGATCGTTTCTACACTTTTGTGTTTGAAACTGTACGGTGGCCAAACAGCGTTTATTAATATGTTCATAATTCCTAACCTGCTCACATTCCTTCATTAACAACCCCCAAACACATCTGAGGAGCTCATTTGCAAAACCAGCTCTCTGCACTTTAATGAAGGAACCGACAACATCAGCTTTACTGTAAAACTGTTATTGTTTTAGTCTAAAGCAGAAAGCTCCAGTGGTCATTTAGGTTTCAGAGTTAAGGCCGTTTAATGGACACAAGTTTCTTTAAGGTCAGTATTTATCATCTTTCCCATAAATCAAGCAGGTAAAGATCTGAAAACTGATCAAACAGCCGTTAACGATCAATATTAATCATCTATAAGATCAGAGCTCTGTAAATCCTCAGGCTGAGTCTCAGACGCCTCACTGCTCCCTATAGAGTCACTGTGAGTTATGAAGTTTAGTCTTTTCCCCCCAAATGTTGGTCTGTGTCCAGTATGAATCGTCTCTCATGGCTGAGTCCAGAGTGGGTCTCTGAGAGACTCTGAGCTCTGTTTAGATCTGTAGCCGTGAGTTTAAGACCTGCTGATCTCTGTAGGAGAAGGAGCCGTTTGAGATTCTGCCTCAAACAGTTGGCGGCTGTGCTGATTCACCTGACCCCAATACTGTGCTCTGATTGGCTGAACGGATTTATGGGGTTCTGCTGGAGAACGGTTCTGGAGTTTGACCGGTTCTGCTGTAAAATGTGAACTTGTGATAAACAATAATGTCTTTAGTGACTAAACGTGTTCAGTGTTGAGTGTTAGTACATCCGGAGTTATGAGCCTATGAAGAGGGGCTGAGATACACGCCATCTGCCTCTCACCGTGTGGAACTGGTGGATTCGTGTGTCCGTCTACATTCTATGTGGAACTGACCAATGGACACTCAGGAAAGTCACTAAGGACTGACCATCACGCCGGAAACCCTTCATTCTTCATTCAGTCCACATCGGAGACTCATGGAAACGGCGTGCAGAGAGTTTACAGCTGCTGAAGCTGCTGCAGCGGGTTTGGAAAGTAGTGATGAAGATAACGGAGCATTTAGATATGAAACATATGAGGATCATGTTATATGAAGAGCCTTTAGAGGGAGAGTTTAAGAAGAGATGAACAAATCGAGAGAGAATGACCTCAGACCACAGAGGGTTACTGGAACATATAACACATTTATTCCACATTTCTACGCCTGTTTACAACGGATCTGGTTTCACTTACTCATGCATTATTAATTACTCGCTAATAATTCAGTAAAGGTTAAGAAGCAGAAGCTGAGCTGTGGTGAAATGCGAGTTTTCTCAATGTGCTGAATCGGTTCTTATAGAGTGAGAACGGCAGTGAAGTCACTCTCTCTCTCTCTCTCTCTCTCTCTCTCTCTCTCTCTCTCTCTCTCTCTCTCTGTGTGTGTCTCTCTCTCTGTTTCTGTCCCTCCCTCTCTCGCTCTCTCTCTCTCTCTGTCTCTGAGCGAGCTGTTCTTGTGGGAATGATCTAGTGCTCCATCTGTTCGGCCTCCAGACTCCACACATGGAGCTTCAGCGCTAAGCAGCTAATGCAGGCGTTCACTCCTGAGGGGCAGCGAAAGGTCAGAGGTCACGGAGGGCCTCGGTGGTCTCCCATGCAACTACACTCAACACAATGGCGGAGAACAAAGAGGAACCCGAACCGCACGCAATGAGTTCTGCAGGAGCTGCTGAGGGGGAACCGAGTGACAGGTTAGAGGGATGTGTACACTATACGTACACAGTACACACTATACACACTGGTATACACTATACACACAATATTCACTACACACTATTACACACTATACGTACACAGTACACACTATACACACTGGTATACACTATACACACAATATTCATTACACACTATTACACACTATACGTACACAGTACACACTATACACACTGTTATACACTATATACACAATATTCACTACACACTATTACACACTATACGTACACAGTACACACTATACACACTGTTATACACTATATACACAATATTCATTACACACTATTACACACTATACGTACACAGTACACACTATACACACTGGTATACACTATACACACAATATTCATTACACACTATTACACACTATACGTACACAGTACACACTATATACACTGTATACACTATACACACAATATCACTACACACTATTACACACTATACGTACACAGTACACACTATACACACTGGTATACACTATACACACAATATTCACTACACACTATTACACACTATACATACACAGTACACACTATACACACTGTTATACACTATATACACAATATTCACTACACACTATTACACACTATACGTACACAGTACACACTATACACACTGTTATACACTATATACACAATATTCACTACACACTATTACACACTATACGTACACAGTACACACTATACACACTGTTATACACTATATACACAATATTCACTATACACTATTACACACTATACATACACAGTACACACTATACATACTGTTAAAAGCTATACACACAATATTCACTACACTATTACACACTATACATACACAGTACACACTATACACACTGTTATACACTATATACACACAATATTCACTACACACTATTACACACTATACGTACACAGTACACACTATTACACACTGTTATACACTATACACACAATATTCACTACACACTATTACACACTATACATACACAGAACACACTATACACACTGTTATACACTATATACACACAATATTCACTACACACTATTACACATTATACATACACAGTACACACTATACACACTGTTATACACTATATACACACAATATTCACTACACCCTATTACACACTATACACACTGTTATACACTATACACACTGTTATACACTATATACACACAATATTCACTACACACTATTACACACTACATACACAGTACACAATACACACTTTTATTGCACTATATACACACTATTCACTATACACACAATATTCACTACACACTATTACACACTATACATACACAGTACACACTATTACACACTGTTATACACTATATACACACAATATTCACTACACACTATTACACACTATATACACACAATATTCACTACACACTATTACACACTATACATACACAGTACACACTATACACACTGTTATACACTATACATACACAGTACACACTATACACACTGTTATACACTATATACACACAATATTCACTACACACTATTACACATTATACATACACAGTACACACTATACACACTGTTATACACTATATACACACAATATTCACTACACACTATTACACACTATACATACACAGTACACACTATACACACTGTTATACACTATACACACAATATTCACTACACACTATTACACACTATACATACACAGTACACACTATACACACTGGTATACACTATATACACACAATATTCACTACACACTATTACACACTATACATACACAGTACACACTATACACACTGTTATACACTATACACACAATATTCACTACACACTATTACACACTATACACACTGTTATACACTAGACACACTGTTATACACTATACACACAATATTCACTACACACTATTACACACTATACACACTGTTATACACTATACACACTGTTATACACTATACACACAATATTCACTACACACTATTACACACTATACATACACAGTACACACTATACACACTGTTATACACTATATACACACAATATTCACTACACACTATACACACTGGTATATGCTATATACACACAATATTCACTATACACATTATTACACACTATACATACACAGTACACATTATACACACTGGTATACGCATTTATACACTATATGTTCACAATATACATTATGTATACACTGCACATACACAATACACAGTATACGCACACTGTTATACACTATGTATGCATACACTTTATGTACACAGTACACAGTATACATACACTGTTATACACTACACATATACACTATTATACACAGTGTGTACAGCTGGGCTGGTGTTGTACTGTGTAAAGCAGCGCTACATGCTAGCCTGTGAGGAGCTTCTCTGTTTTACAATGCAAAGCCCTCTGGGAAAGAGTCAGAGCCTCAGTGTCCCAGCAGCCCAGGGGCTTTATACATGCACACTGACCCCTGAAGACCTCCGAGACTTTTACCCTGGAGGGTCCTGAGGGAGGTGGGGGAGGTGTACACCATGTCCTCCAGACAAAAGCCCCTCTGACCCTGCGAGACCACCTCTTTGTTGGACTTGAGCGTGATGTGGAGAACACATGTGAAGTTCATGTGAGGCCTGATTAACATTCAGTGTAGCTGAGATACCTCACTGACCACTGTTAGCGATCGAATCCAGCTAGTGCTAATTATACACTCTTAAAGACGGTTGTTCAAGGGTTCTTTAGTAAAGGCAATGGCTCTGTTTAGAACAATGAGGTCTATATAGAACCATTTGCAGGATTAAATGGTTCTTTGTACAGTGAAATGGTTTCTCAGATTGATGTAGAATGTGTTGTATATGGTTCTATATAGCACCAAAAAAGGGTTCTTATATTGTAACAAGCTTGACAGTCATAACAACAGCAGAACTGTTTTTGGTGCTATGTGGAACCCTTTTCCAAAATGTTCTATATAAAGCTATATACACACCCTATAATACTATAATACAATCAATCTGAAGAACCATTTCACGATGCAAGGAACCATTCATTCATGAAATGGCTTTATTTAGAACTCAAGGTTCTAAATAAAAACATTCTCTTTACTATAGATCACTATAGAGAACCATTTCTTTAAAGTGTGAGTGTAAATAAGTTAACAGATCTTCTATACAGAACATTTTTGAAAATCATTCTACAATCCCATTTCCAAAAAAAGTTGGGATGCTGTGCATTCAGGGAATCAGGAGAAATCTCTGTATGTAAGGGACGAGGCCAAAAACCAGTATCTGCTGGCCGTGATCTTTGGGCCCTCAGGCAGCACTGCATTAAAAACAGACATGATACTGTAGTGGAAATCACTGCATGGGCTCAGAAACACTTCTGAAAACCAACCCTCTGTGAACACAGTTCATCACTGCATCCACAAATGCAAGTTAAAACTCTAAAATGCAAAGAAAAAAACAGATATAAACAGGATCCAGAAATGCTGCCACCTTCTCTGGGCCTGAGCTCATTTAAAATGGACTGAGGCGAAGTGGAAAAGTGTCCTGTGGTCCGACGAATCAACATTTGAAAGTCTTTTTGGAAATCATGGACACTGTGTCCTCTGGGCTGAAGACCACTCAGCTTGTTATCAGTGCACAGTTCTAAAGCCAGTATTCATGATGGTATAGGGGGGCATTAGTGCACATGGCATGGGTGACGTGCACATCTGTGAAGGCACCATTAATGCTGAATGATATATACATGTTTTGGCTACATATGCTGCCATCCAGACAACGTCTTTTTCAGAGAAGGCCTTGATTATTTCAGCAAGACGATGTCAAACCACATTCTGCATGTATTACAACAACATTGCTCTGTATTAAAAGAGTCCACGTGCTAAACTGACCTGCCTGCAGTCCAGACCTGTCACCACTGATAACATTTTATTAAAATTAAATTTAAAATGGGCATATATTTTTCAAAAAACAATACAATTTCTCAGTTTCAACATTTGATATGTTGTCTTTGTAGTTTTTCCTTTAAATATATGGTTCACATGATTTGCACATCATCGTATCCTATTTTTATGTACATTCTACACAGCGTCCCAACTTTTTTTAGAAATGTAGCTGCACATAGCAGCAAAAAAGGTTCTGTTATTGTTATGTTGTCAAGCTTGTGTGTCAGTGTAGAATTAATAGTGTCAGTGTAGAGTTAATAGTGTCAGTGTAAAGTTATTAGTGTTAGTGTAAAGAGTTAGTGTAGAGTTATTAGTGTTAGTGTAAAGTGTTGGTGTAGAGTTATTAGTGTTAGTGTGAAGAGTTAGTGTAGAGTTATTAGTGTTAGTGTAAAGTGTTGGTGTAGAGTTATTAGTGTTAGTGTAAAGAGTTGGTGTAGAGTTATAGTGTTAGTGTAAAGTATTGTGTAGAGTTATTAGTGTTAGTGTAAAGTGTTGGTGTAGAGTTATTAGTGTTAGTGTGAAGAGTTAGTGTAGAGTTATTAGTGTTAGTGTAAAGTGTTGGTGTAGAGTTATTAGTGTTAGTGTAAAGAGTTAGTGTAGAGTTATTAGTGTTAGTGTAAAGAGTTAGTGTAGAGTTATTAGTGTTAGTGTAAAGTGTTGGTGTAGAGTTATTAGTGTTAGTGTAAAGAGTTAGTGTAGAGTTATTAGTGTTAGTGTAAAGTGTTGGTGTAGAGTTATTAGTGTTAGTGTAAAGTGTTAGTGTAGAGTTATTAGTGTTAGTGTAAAGAGTTAGTGTAGAGTTATTAGTGTTAGTGTAAAGAGTTAGTGTAGAGTTATTAGTGTTAGTGTAAAGTGTTGGTGTAGAGTTATTAGTGTTAGTGTAAAGTGTTGGTGTAGAGTTATTAGTGTTAGTGTAAAGAGTTAGTGTAGAGTTATTAGTGTTAGTGTAAAGTGCTGGTGTAGAGTTATTAGTGTTAGTGTGAAGAGTTAGTGTAGAGTTATTAGTGTAAGTGTAAAGAGCTAGTGTAGAGTTATTAGTGTTAGTGTAAAGTTTTAGTGTAGAGTTATTAGTGTTTGTGTAAAGTGTTCGTGTAGAGTTATTAGTGTTAGTGTAAAGTGCTGGTGTAGAGTATTAGTGTAGTGTGAGAGTTAGTGTAGAGTTATTAGTGTTACTGTAAAGTGTTGGTGTAGAGTTATTAGTGTTAGTGTAAAGTGTTGGTGTAGAGTTATTAGTGTTAGTGTAAAGTGTTGGTGTAGAGTTATTAGTGTTTGTGTAAAGTGTTGGTGTAGAGTTATTAGTGTTAGTGTAAAGAGTTAGTGTAGAGTTATTAGTGTTAGTGTAAAGTGTTGGTGTAGAGTTATTAGTGTTAGTGTAAAGAGTTAGTGTAGAGTTATTAGTGTTAATGTAAAGAGTTAGTGTAGAGTTATTAGTGTTAGTGTAAAGTGTTGGTGTAGAATTAATAGTGTTAGTGTGAAGAGTTAGTGTAGAGTTATTAGTGTAAGTGTAAAGAGCTAGTGTAGAGTTATTAGTGTTAGTGTAAAGTGTTAGTGTAGAGTTATTAGTGTTTGTGTAAAGTGTTCGTGTAGAGTTATTAGTGTTAGTGTAAAGTGCTGGTGTAGAGTTATTAGTGTTAGTGTGAAGAGTTAGTGTAGAGTTATTAGTGTAAGTGTAAAGAGTTAGTGTAGAGTTATAGTGTTAGTAAAGTGTTAGTGTAGAGTTATTAGTGTTAGTGTAGAGTTATTAGTGTTAGTGTAAAGTGTTAGTGTAGAGTTATTAGTGTTAGTGTAAAGAGTTAGTGTAGAGTTATTAGTGTTAGTGTAAGTGTTGGTAGAGTTATAGTGTTAGTGTAAAGAGTAGTGTAGAGTTATAGTGTTAGTGTAAAGAGTTAGTGTAGAGTTATTAGTGTAGTGTAAAGAGTTAGTGTAGAGTTATTAGTGTTAGTGTAAAGTGTTGGTGTAGAGTTATTAGTGTTAGTGTAAAGAGTTAGTGTAGAGTTATTAGTGTAAGTGTAAAGAGTTAGTGTAGAGTTATTAGTGTTTGTGTAAAGTGTTGGTGTAGAGTTATTAGTGTTAGTGTAAAGAGTTAGTGTAGAGTTATTAGTGTTAGTGTAAAGTGTTGTGTAGAGTTATTAGTGTTAGTGTAAAGTGTTGGTGTAGAGTTATTAGTGTTAGTGTAAAGAGTTAGTGTAGAGTTATTAGTGTTAGTGTAAAGTGTTAGTGTAGAGTTATTAGTGTTAGTGTAAAGTGTTGGTGTAGAGTATTAGTGTTAGTGTAAAGTGTTAGTGTAGAGTTATTAGTGTTAGTGTAAAGTGTTGGTGTAGAGTTATTAGTGTTAGTGTAAAGTGTTGGTGTAGAGTTATTAGTGTTAGTGTAAAGAGTTAGTGTAGAGTTATTAGTGTTAGTGTAAAGTGTTGGTGTAGAGTTATTAGTGTTAGTGTAAAGAGTTAGTGTAGAGTTATTAGTGTTAGTGTAAAGAGTTAGTGTAGAGTTATTAGTGTTAGTGTAAAGTGTTAGTGTAGAGTTATTAGTGTTAGTGTAAAGTGTTGGTGTAGAGTTATTAGTGTTAGTGGTGTGTTAACCCATGTAGCAAAAATATATTTCAAATTTATTATCAAATATATTTATAAAAATGACCAAAACGTGTTTGTTAAATATATATTTAAAATGTGTATTTAAATACATTTTTAAAACTCATTTATCAGTGTTAGTTATTATCTGTGTTCAGTTGAGTGTAATGAAGGTTCCAGATGTAACTAAACGTTCTTCTGTGATCTGCACTGTACTTTACATTAACCATGTACGTCTGCAGTCAGACTCTCACACACAATGTATTTCACATAAACAAGATATCAGATCATAACTGCATTTTCACAGAGTATCAATACCCACAACACTCGCTTCTGTCCTGTTAAAGAATCATCTGATCAGATTTAAAATGAAGATACTGGAACACAAATTCATCTCTAAAGGTATCAGACAGTGAAGAGCATCAGACAGGATTCTGGATATTTTCATACATTTTCAGACAGATTTGATAAACACATTTACATACAGTTATTTTTTGTCTGTGTGTAATATTTCCACATACCGTTTAAAATAAATATATTCAAAACATATTTGGTTAATGTGGTAAAATACTCTGAAACACATTTTAGTGTTTGGAATGTGTTTTAAATATATTTGGTTAATGTGGTAAAATACTCAAACACATTTTAGTGTTTGGAGTGTGTTTTAAATATATTTGGTTAATGTGGTAAAATACTCAAACACATTTTAGTGTTTGGAGTGTGTTTTAAATATATTTGGTTAATGTGGTAAAATACTCAAACACATTTTAGTGTTTGGGTGTGTTTTAAAATATTTGGTAATGTGGTAAAATACTCAAACACATTTTAGTGTTTGAGTGTGTTTTAAATATATTTGGTTAATGTGGTAAAATACTCTGAAACACATTTTAGTGTTTGGAGTGTATTTTAAATATATTTGGTTAATGTGGTAAAATACTCTGAAACACATTTTAGTGTTTGGGGTGTATTTTAAATATATTTGGTTAATGTGGTAAAATACTCTGAAACACATTTTAGTGTTTGGAGTGTGTTTTAAATATATTTGGTTAATGTGGTAAAATACTCAAACACATTTTAGTGTTTGGAGTGTGTTTTAAATATAGTTAATGTGGTAAAATACTCAAACTTTTAGTGTTTGAGTGGTTTTAATATATTTGGTTAATGTGGTAAAATATTCTGAAACACATTTTAGTGTTTGGAGTGTGTTTTAAATATATTTGGTTAATGTGGTAAAATACTCTGAAACACATTTTAGTGTTTGGAGTGTGTTTTAAATATATTTGGTTAATGTGGTAAAATACTCAAACACATTTTAGTGTTGGAGTGTGTTTTAAATATATTTGGTTAATGTGGTAAATACTCAAACACATTTTAGTGTTTGGAGTGTGTTTTAAATATATTTGGTTAATGTGGTAAAATACTCTGAAACACATTTTAGTGTTTGGAGTGTGTTTTAAATATATTTGGTTAATGTGGTAAAATACTCTGAAACACATTTTAGTGTTTGGAGTGTGTTTTAAATATATTTGGTTAATGTGGTAAAATACTCTGAAACACATTTTAGTGTTTGGTGTGTGTTTTAAATATATTTGGTTAATGTGGTAAAATACTCTGAAACACATTTTAGTGTTTGGTGTGTGTTTTAAATATATTTGGTTAATGTGGTAAAATACTCTGAAACACATTTTAGTGTTTGGAGTGTGTTTTTAAATATATTTGGTTAATGTGGTAAAATACTCTGAAACACATTTTAGTGTTTGGTGTGTGTTTTAAATATATTTGGTTAATGTGGTAAAATACTCTGAAACACATTTTAGTGTTTGGAGTGTGTTTTAATATATTTGGTTAATGTGGTAAAATACTCTGAAACACATTTTAGTGTTTGGAGTGTATTTTAAATATATTTGGTTAATGTGGTAAAATACTCAAACACATTTTAGTGTTTGGGTGTTTTTAATATATTTGGTTAATGTGGTAAAATACTCTGAAACACATTTTAGTGTTTGGGGTGTGTTTTAAATATATTTGGTTAATATGGTAAAATACTCTGAAACACATTTTAGTGTTTGGAGTGTGTTTTAAATATATTTGGTTAATGTGGTAAAATACTCTGAAACACATTTTAGTGTTTGGTGTGTGTTTTAAATATATTTGGTTAATGTGGTAAAATACTCTGAAACACATTTTAGTGTTTGGTGTGTGTTTTAAATATATTTGGTTAATGTGGTAAAATACTCTGAAACACATTTTAGTGTTTGGAGTGTGTTTTAAATATATTTGGTTAATGTGGTAAAATACTCTGAAACACATTTTAGTGTTTGGTGTGTGTTTTAAATATATTTGGTTAATGTGGTAAAATACTCAAACACATTTTAGTGTTTGGAGTGTGTTTTAAATATATTTGGTTAATGTGGTAAAATACTCTGAAACACATTTTAGTGTTTGGAGTGTATTTTAAATATATTTGGTTAATGTGGTAAAATACTCAAACACATTTTAGTGTTTGGGGTGTATTTTAAATATATTTGGTTAATGTGGTAAAATACTCTGAAACACATTTTAGTGTTTGGGGTGTGTTTTAAATATATTTGGTTAATATGGTAAAATACTCTGAAACACATTTTAGTGTTTGGGGTGTATTTTAAATATATTTGGTCAATGTGGTAAAATACTCAAACACATTTTAGTGTTTGGGGTGTGTTTTAAATATATTTGGTTAATGTGGTAAAATACTCTGAAACACATTTTAGTGTTTGGGGTGTATTTTAAATATATTTGGTCAATGTGGTAAAATACTCTGAAACACATTTTAGTGTTTGGAGTGTGTTTTAAATATATTTGGTTAATGTGGTAAAATACTCAAACACATTTTAGTGTTTGGAGTGTGTTTTAAATACATGAAACTCGTGTCCGGGTTTCTGTAAATGGGTCAGTAACTCCTCTAAAGCCTGAGGGTTCTGCGGTTCTGATAGTGACTCAGTGGAGTTACGGGCTCTAAAGGGTTAACAGGCTCACAGCGGTGTCCCTACAGGAGTCGGGAGCGCGCCTCGTAGCCGTGGCATTGTGCGCGCTCCCGACTGCCGCTCTGTAGGAATTCAGCAGGGTGGAGCTAACAGAGCAAAACAAACACACAGACAGACGGACCGACGGACAGACAGGCAGACAGACGGCGGAGGGTCCCTCCTACAGATGACCTGAGGAGCTCCGTACAGTGGGATCGGAGGATGGACGCGGTGGACGCGGGTAAGGACACTTTATTCAGCTCTCACAAACCTGTTAGCCTAGCCTAGCCTAGCCCAGCCGGGGACCTGTGGCGTTAGTCCGGCGGAGAGACTTTAAAACCGAGCTGGAGTTTAAAGAACTCCGCCTAGAACCGCTTTAAACCCGGTAAGCGACGGTTCCTCCGCCCGTTCCCGTCACCGTTGGTGTGAATAAGCAGGACGGAGGGTTTATTCGCGAAGCTGAAGTTGTTCTCTGTCGAATTCCTCGTTCCACCTTAAATGGGGAAGCGGGTTGGTTCTTGAGAACAGGGAAGCCGACTGAGCCCCGGGGCTATTTCCTCACAGCTCAGCTCACTGACCGGAACTACTGAGCTGAACTGATCTAAACTACACTCCACTGAACTGAACTAAACTGAACTGATCTAAACTACACTCAACTGAACTGAACTGAACTAAACTGAACTGATCTAAACTACACTCCACTGAACTGAACTAAACTGAACTGATCTAAACTACACTAAACTGAACTGAACTGAACTAAACTGAACTGATCTAAACTACACTAAACTGAACTGAACTGAACTAAACTGACCTGATCTAAACTACACTCCACTGAACTGAACTAAACTGAACTGATCTAAACTACACTAAACTGAACTGAACTAAACTGAACTGATCTAAACTACACTAAACTGAACTGAACTAAACTGAACTGATCTAAACGACACTAAACTGAACTGAACTAAACTGAACTGATCTAAACTACACTCCACTGAACTGAACTAAACTGAACTGATCTAAACGACACTAAACTGAACTGAACTAAACTGAACTGATCTAAACTACACTCCACTGAACTGAACTAAACTGAACTGAGCTAAACTACACTCCACTAAACCGAACTAAACTAAACTGAACTGAACTAAACTGAACTGAGCTAAACTACACTCCACTAAACTGAACTGAACTAAACTAAACTCCACTAAACTGAAATGCGTTGAACTAAACCGAACTGAGCTAAACTAAACTGAGCTAAACTAAACTCCACTAAACTGAACTAAACTGAACTGAGCTAAACGGACCTAAAGTAAACTGAGCTAAACTGAACTGAACTAAACTGACCTGAATTAAACTGAACTAAACTGAACTGAGCTAAACCGAACTGAACTAAACTGAACTGAACGAATCTGAACTAAACTGAACTGAGCTAATCTGAACTGAATTAAACTGAACTAAAGTAAACTGAGCTAAACTGAACTGAACTAACCCGAACTGAATTAAACTGAACTAAAGTAAACTGAGCTAAACTGAACTGAACTAAACTGAACTGAACTAAACCGAACTGAACTAAACTGAACTAAAGTAAACTGAGCTAAAGTGAACTGAACTAATCTGAACTGAAGTAAACTGAACTGAACTAAACTGAGCTAAACTGAACTAACCAGAACTAAACCGGACTGAACTGAATTAAACTGAACTAAAGTAATCTGAACTGAACTAAACTGAACTGAACTGAACAGAACAGATCTAAACTGAACTGAATTGAACTAGAGCTGGGCGATGTGGCCAAAAATGTTATCATGATAAACAGAATTCATATCGTTCGATATCGATACAAACCGCGATAAATGTCAAATCATTATTTCTTTCAGGTTTGAAGGCTGATTTTGCTCCTGGGTGGTTAATCGCTGTTTTAAACTATCCTTTATGGTCTGAACACGACAAACACTCAACCAGTGGAACATTTCACAGATCTGTCATGGGAGAGTGGGAGAGTGGGAGAGTGGGACAGTGGGAGAGTGGGAGAGTGGGACAGTGGGACAGTGGGAGAGTGGGAGAGTGGGACAGTGGGACAGTGGGAGAGTGGGACAGTGGGAGAGTGGGAGAGTGGGACAGTGGGAGAGTGGGAGAGTGGGACAGTGGGACAGTGGGAGAGTGGGACAGTGGGACAGTGGGAGAGTGGGAGAGTGGGACAGTGGGAGAGTGGGAGAGTGGGAGAGTGGGAGAAAGTGTCTGGTGAGCTGTGTTTACCAGCTGGAAAAGCACGGCTATTTTGTAATAGTCATAGTTTAAGAAAGAAAACAGATTATTTTAGCTGGTGCCGAGCGCTCGGCTACCCCGCTACACACGACATCACAGTATTCTGACACCAGCTAGACGACTGGATATTCAATTGTAGTAGTTTAAGTGGTGAACCGCAAAATATCAACACCAGACAGACAGAGTCCTCCTTTAGGTACGTTTAAACTGAAAGCGGAGCTTTTGTGTCTTGTTTGATCCACAGTATCATCAGTTCACCATGTTGTATGAGTGACGGAGCTGCTTCAAGTTAGCCAGCTGCTAAAAATAGCTAGTCTGGACAGATGGCGCTCTCCCGCTCTCCAACGCCTCACAGCTTCCTCAGTTTACTTTCGTTTAAATCAGGGCTGTAATTTACATGAACCCACTTCTTTCTTTCACTTTCGTTGCTGGTGAACGCACTAATACTAAAATATGACTGAGCGCTGTAACAGCGCTGTAGTTGTGAGGATCAGACGTGATTTAACGCTGCTAAAGCTGTTAGGATGTTAGGAAAGAGGTGAGGTCACTGTAGGACAGTACAGTTACACCACTGACCTCGTCACTCAGACTCGGTCACAGGAGGACAGATCGCCGGTCGCTCCGCTCAAACAGGGAATGTATAACTCCACGTTTCAGATGTTGCTAAAGACTCATCTTACTCGTCGCCCCTCCCTCTCTAGTCATGTTGAAAAACTCGGAAGTGCGCCCTCTCCTGGCGACAGCAGAGTAGTGTCGCTTTCCTTGCAGTAGAAAACGCCTCCAAGGCTTTCGCTGAACGAGGAAGTGTGAATGGTGTATTATATCGAACATTTATCGAACATGTCGCATCGCTCTATCGAGGAAAAGTTATATCGCGATAATTATCGTTATCGTTTTATCACCCAGCCCTAAATTGAACTAAACAGAACTAAACATGACTAAACTGAACTGAACAGAACTGAATTGAACTGAACTAACTGAACTAAACTAAACTGAATTAAACAGAACTGAACTGAACTGAACTAAACTAATTTAAACTGAACTAAACTAAACAGAACAGAACTACACTAAACGAGCAGAGCAGAACAAAACAACTGAAGTAAACTGAACTGAATGAAGAACTGAACTAATTTAAACTGAACTGAACTGAACTGAAGTAAACTGAACTAATTTAAATTGAACTGAAGTAAACTGAACTAATTTAAACTGAACTAAACTGAACTGAACTTTAGTAAACAGAACTAATTTAAACTGAACTGAAGTAAACAGAACTAATTTAAACTGAACTGAACTGAAGTAAACAGAACTAATTTAAACTGAACTAAACTGAACTGAACTGATCTGCTGTTATTGTCTGTAGTTCACCATTTCCTTATTTAGCTGTATTAGCTGTGTTAGCTTCATTAGCTGTGTTAACTTCATTAGCTGTATTAGCTTCATTAGCTGTATTAGCTGTATTAGCTTCATTAGCTGTGTTAACTTCATTAGCTGTGTTAGCTGTATTAGCTTCATTAGCTGTATTAGCTGTATTAGCTGTGTTACCTGTGTTAGCTTCATTAGCTGTATTAGCTGTATTAGCTGTGTTACCTGTGTTAACTTCATTAGCTGTATTAGCTGTATTAGCTTCATTAGCTGTGTTAACTTCATTAGCTGTATTAGCTGTATTAGCTTCATTAGCTGTGTTAACTTCATTAACTTCATTAGCTTCATTAGCAGTAAGTAAGTAAGTAAAGTTTATTTATTTAGCGCTTTTAACAACAGGTGTTGTCACAAAGCAGCTTTACAAGGAAATCAGCATTACAGAAAGAAATCCGGGTCTGAGCCCCCATGAGCGTCGCCAGTGGCGACAGTGGCAAGGAAAAACTCCCTAAGAGAAACAGGAAGAAACCTTGAGAGGAACCAAGACTCAGAAGGGGAACCCATCCTCCTCTGGTCGACACCAGATAGTAAACATTGTTAGTACAAGAACGGGGAAAACAGGTGGAGCAAATGATTAATGTGATTAGTTTAGTTCATGTAGCAGCAGCAGCATCAGTGGGGTCAGGTTGTGAGGGTGAGGTTTGCACAGCGTAGTACAGCATGGAGCTTGATGGTGGTCAAGCCGGTCCAGAGGGCTGGCGAGCAGTGGCACCCTGTATTAGCTTCATTAGCTGTGTTAGCTTCATTAGCTTCATTAGCTGTGTTAGCTTCATTAGCTGTGTTAGCTTCATTAGCTTCATTAGCTGTGTTAGCTTCATTAGCTTCATTAGCTGTGTTAGCTGTATTAGCTTCATTAGCTGTGTTAGCTGTATTAGCTTCATTAGCTGTGTTAGCTTCATTAGCTGTGTTAGCTGTATTAGCTTCATTAGCTGTGTTAGCTTCATTAACTGTGTTAGCTCTGTTAGCTTCATTAGCTGTGTTAGCTTCATTACCTGTGTTAGCTGTGTTAGCTTCATTAGCTGTGTTAGCTTCATTAGCTGTGTTAGCTGTGTTAGCTTCATTAGCTGTGTTAGCTTCATTAGCTTCATTAGCTGTGTTAGCTTCATTAGCTGTATTAGCTGTATTAGCTTCATTAGCTGTGTTAGCTTCATTAGCTGTGTTAGCTTCATTAGCTGTGTTAGCTTCATTAGCTGTGTTAGCTGCTTGTGTTTACTGAAGGTCAGGTGAACACTGAGTACTGAGTAAAGAGGCTGATAGTAACAGAACAGCGTGTTCAGTATCACTGACGTTGATAAACCCTTGGTTCTCAGTGTTCTCTGAGTGTGTTCTCTCAGTGTGGAGGAGCTGAGTGTGTTCTCTGAGTGTGTTCTCTCAGTGTGGAGGAGCTGAGTGTGTTCTCTCAGTGTGGAGGAGCTGAGTGTGTTCTCTGGGTGTGGAGGAGCTGAGTGTGTTCTCTCAGTGTGGAGGAGCTGAGTGTGTTCTCTGGGTGTGGAGGAGCTGAGTGTGTTCTCTGGGTGTGGAGGAGCTGAGTGTGTTCTCTGGGTGTGGAGGAGCTGAGTGTGTTCTCTGAGTGTGGAGGAGCTGAGTGTGTTCTCTGGGTGTGGAGGAGCTGAGTGTGTTCTCTCTGTGTGGAGGAGCTGAGTGTGTTCTCTGAGTGTGGAGGAGCTGAGTGTGTTCTCTGGGTGTGGAGGAGCTGAGTGTGTTCTCTCAGTGTGGAGGAGCTGAGTGTGTTCTCTGGGTGTGGAGGAGCTGAGTGTGTTCTCTGAGTGTGGAGGAGCTGAGTGTGTTCTCTCTGTGTGGAGGAGCTGAGTGTGTTCTCTGAGTGTGGAGGAGCTGAGTGTGTTCTCTCTGTGTGGAGGAGCTGAGTGTGTTCTCTGAGTGTGGAGGAGCTGAGTGTGTTCTCTGAGTGTGGAGGAGCTGAGTGTGTTCTCTGAGTGTGGAGGAGCTGAGTGTGTTCTCTCTGTGTGGAGGAGCTGAGTGTGTTCTCTGGGTGTGGAGGAGCTGAGTGTGTTCTCTGGGTGTGGAGGAGCTGAGTGTGTTCTCTCAGTGTGGAGGAGCTGAGTGTGTTCTCTCAGTGTGGAGGAGCTGAGTGTGTTCTCTCAGTGTGTTCTCTGAGTGTGTTCTCTGAGTGTGTTCTCTCAGTGTGTTCTCTCAGTGTGTTCTCTGAGTGTGTTCTCTCAGTGTGTTCTCTGGGTGTGGAGGAGCTGAGTGTGTTCTCTGAGTGTGTTCTCTCAGTATGTTCTCTGGGTGTGGAGGAGCTGAGTGTGTTCTCTGAGTGTGGAGGAGCTGAGTGTGTTCTCTCAGTGTGGAGGAGCTGAGTGTGTTCTCTCAGTGTGGAGGAGCTGAGTGTGTTCTCTGGGTGTGGAGGAGCTGAGTGTGTTCTCTCAGTGTGGAGGAGCTGAGTGTGTTCTCTCAGTGTGGAGGAGCTGAGTGTGTTCTCTGAGTGTGGAGGAGCTGAGTGTGTTCTCTCAGTGTGGAGGAGCTGAGTGTGTTCTCTCAGTGTGGAGGAGCTGAGTGTGTTCTCTCAGTGTGGAGGAGCTGAGTGTGTTCTCTGGGTGTGGAGGAGCTGAGTGTGTTCTCTCAGTGTGGAGGAGCTGAGTGTGTTCTCTCAGTGTGGAGGAGCTGAGTGTGTTCTCTGAGTGTGGAGGAGCTGAGTGTGTTCTCTCAGTGTGGAGGAGCTGAGTGTGTTCTCTGAGTGTGGAGGAGCTGAGTGTGTTCTCTCAGTGTGGAGGAGCTGAGTGTGTTCTCTGAGTGTGGAGGAGCTGAGTGTGTTCTCTGAGTGTGGAGGAGCTGAGTGTGTTCTCTCAGAGTGGAGGAGCTGAGTGTGTTCTCTCAGTGTGGAGGAGCTGAGTGTGTTCTCTCAGTGTGAAGGAGCTGAGTGTGTTCTCTGGGTGTGTTCTCTGAGTGTGGAGGAGCTGAGTGTGTTCTCTGAGTGTGGAGGAGCTGAGTGTGTTCTCTGAGTGTGGAGGAGCTGAGTGTGTTCTCTCAGTGTGGAGGAGCTGAGTGTGTTCTCTGAGTGTGGAGGAGCTGAGTGTGTTCTCTCAGTGTGGAGGAGCTGAGTGTGTTCTCTGAGTGTGGAGGAGCTGAGTGTGTTCTCTCAGTGTGGAGGAGCTGAGTGTGTTCTCTGAGTGTGGAGGAGCTGAGTGTGTTCTCTGAGTGTGGAGGAGCTGAGTGTGTTCTCTCAGAGTGGAGGAGCTGAGTGTGTTCTCTCAGTGTGGAGGAGCTGAGTGTGTTCTCTCAGTGTGAAGGAGCTGAGTGTGTTCTCTGAGTGTGGAGGAGCTGAGTGTGTTCTCTGAGTGTGGAGGAGCTGAGTGTGTTCTCTGAGTGTGGAGGAGCTGAGTGTGTTCTCTCAGTGTGAAGGAGCTGAGTGTGTTCTCTGGGTGTGTTCTCTGAGTGTGGAGGAGCTGAGTGTGTTCTCTGGGTGTGGAGGAGCTGAGTGTGTTCTCTCAGTGTGTTCTCTGGGTGCGGAGGAGCTGAGTGTGTTCTCTGGGTGCGGAGGAGCTGAGTGTGTTCTCTGAGTGCGGAGGAGCTGAGTGTGTTCTCTGAGTGTGTTCTCTGGGTGTGGAGGAGCTGAGTGTGTTCTCTGAGTGTGTTCTCTGGGTGCGGAGGAGCTGAGTGTGTTCTCTGAGTGTGGAGGAGCTGAGTGTGTTCTCTGAGTGTGGAGGAGCTGAGTGTGTTCTCTGAGTGTGGAGGAGCTGAGTGTGTTCTCTGAGTGTGTTCTCTGGGTGTGGAGGAGCTGAGTGTGTTCTCTGAGTGTGTTCTCTGGGTGTGGAGGAGCTGAGTGTGTTCTCTGGGTGTGGAGGAGCTGAGTGTGTTCTCTGGGTGTGGAGGAGCTGAGTGTGTTCTCTCAGTGTGGAGGAGCTGAGTGTGTTCTCTGAGTGTGTTCTCTGAGTGTGTTCTCTGGGTGCGGAGGAGCTGAGTGTGTTCTCTGAGTGTGGAGGAGCTGAGTGTGTTCTCTGAGTGTGGAGGAGCTGAGTGTGTTCTCTGAGTGTGGAGGAGCTGAGTGTGTTCTCTGAGTGTGTTCTCTGGGTGCGGAGGAGCTGAGTGTGTTCTCTGAGTGTGGAGGAGCTGAGTGTGTTCTCTGAGTGTGGAGGAGCTGAGTGTGTTCTCTGAGTGTGTTCTCTGGGTGTGGAGGAGCTGAGTGTGTTCTCTGGGTGTGGAGGAGCTGAGTGTGTTCTCTGGGTGTGGAGGAGCTGAGTGTGTTCTCTCAGTGTGGAGGAGCTGAGTGTGTTCTCTGGGTGTGGAGGAGCTGAGTGTGTTCTCTGGGTGTGGAGGAGCTGAGTGTGTTCTCTCAGTGTGGAGGAGCTGAGTGTGTTCTCTCAGTGTGGAGGAGCTGAGTGTGTTCTCTCAGTGTGGAGGAGCTGAGTGTGTTCTCTCAGTGTGTTCTCTCAGTGTGTTCTCTGGGTGTGGAGGAGCTGAGTGTGTTCTCTGAGTGTGGAGGAGCTGAGTGTTCCTGCATGTCTGAACAGCGTTCCTACAGGATGACTCTGCTCTCCTGAATGTTCCGTCATTTTAACTCACAGGTTCCGTGTAACCCTCAGAGGTGGTTCTCTAAACTCAACATCAGAAGGTTCTTCTGGAGGTTTTACTCAGTATTTTCAGGTTTCGGGGATCAATATTGGGCTGTTTGTGTCTGTTTAAAGGAACCTTATCAAGATTCAGACTATCAGACTAGCTTTTGGCTCCACTCCTAAAAAGATGGTTCTTCAGGGGTTCTTTAGTAGCAGTAGCAGAACTGTTTTTGGTGCTGTATAGAACCATATACAACACATTCTCCATCAGTCTGCAGAACCGTTCCACCATGCAGAGAACCCTTTAAGCATGCTAATAGTACTTTGTATTCATGGTTCTGTATAGAGCCATTTTCCTCAATCAAGAACCCTTGAAGAACCGTCATTCTAAGAGAGTGTTAATAATTCAGGCCTTGTAATTTCAGCTGGTTGTCAGAATCACCAGTGCTGGTTTGTTTGTAGTCGTTTGGTGATGTTTGTCGGACGAACGCGCTACAGTCATTTCATACGTTCGTCTGCAGCCAAACTGCTTTTGTATTATTAAACACACAGCACGGTGTAGCTGAACGTGGTTCTAGACGCTGTTCCTCAATAATAGATGAAGAGTAAGAGGATCTCTGCAGGGAACACAGTGACACAGCCAGCGTCCACTGCTGTACCACCAATACACACATACAGACACTTTATTTACTATCCAGAACCACCAGAGAACCGACACGAGTCCTCTGAGTTTATATAGGAAAATAGTGGAGAATCTGAAATAATAAGTTTTCTTTGGGGACTATTTTGCCTCACAGCGCCCTGCATGTATCCCTCCACCATGAATGGAGTTTAAGTTCTCTAAACTATCATAAAACAGTGTCTCAGTCATCAGGCAGTGAATTCATAACCATTTACTGTAGGAACTTTCTGTGAGGGAGCTTTTAGAGGTGGACGTCTGGTTCCTATCACCACCACTGTGAACAGTTCTGACTCGGTCAAACGGTCAGTTTCACACCAAACTGACTCATTTTAATGTAAGTTTATAGCTTTAAATTCACGCCTTAGGCATTTAACTTAAGACTGATATGTGAGATGAGGCCACCGACCTTTTTCACCAAGAAACACAGGACAGTGAGTGACTTACTGCACTTAATAATCTGATTACTGCAGAAAATCAGACTGTGTCGGTAACTGGTTCAGCTTGTTTACACCTAATAATCCGATAACTTCAGAAAATCAGACTGTGTTGGTAACTGGTTCAGTGTGAGCTCAGATCCAGCCTCTTTATCAGATTTCTTAATCAGATTTATAGACCTTAATCTGATCTCAGAAATCAGACAGAGGGTTTACATGCACTGAAAAACCCCATTACTGAGCTCAGATCCAGCCTCTTTATCAGATTTCTTAATCAGATTTATAGACCTTAATCTGATCTCAGAAATCAGACTGAGGGTTTACATGCACTGAGAAACCCCATTACTGAGCTCAGATCCAGCCTCTTTATCAGATTTCTTAATCAGATTTATAGACCTTAATCTGATCTCAGAAATCAGACTGAGGGTTTACATGCACTGAGAAACCCCGTTACTGAGCTCAGATTGATAAAGTTGTGGTATTGATTACTGAGCGTTGTGCTGTGGAGCCCCCGACTGTGACAGTGAGTGACTGGTGGTGTTGCTCCCCCTCAGTGTTCTGCCCGAGCCGCAGCGGAGCGGTCAGTAACCCCCTCCTGGACCAGCTGCCCAGTTACCAGTCCCTGCTGTACCGCAGGAAGTCCTCCGGCAGCAACAGCAATAAACGCCGCAGCATCAGCCGGGGGCGCTATGGCTCCACCAGCAGCCGCAGTGGGAGCGGGAGGTGGGCTTCCTTACGGACGGAGGAGAGACCGCCGCCCGCCCGCAGTGGTCCTGACCAAAGACCGGCCCGGGAGATGCCCTTGAGCATGGAGGAGAAACGCAGATACAAGTCAGAGTCACCATGTTATTATTATTATTATTATTATCATTATTATTATTAATATTACTGCATAACGTCACTGTTGGAGCAGAACCTCGTATCACCTTTCGTCAGGGCCGCCACTAACGGCCATTTCTATATCGATTGATCTAAAACTAAGGTCACTAATAGGCGCACCGGGGTCCGAGTCCGGACCCAGACGCTGTCCTATGCGGACCTGGACCTGTAACCGATAACTATGGAGAATTCTTTAATTTTGATGGGGTGGTCCTGTTTTAATCAGCGTAGCTTTTCTAGCCTTTACGGTAGCTTTAGCTCCCGGGAGACTCACAGACCAATCGCATGCGTTGTAAATATCACACGTGACGCGACTCAGCCAATCAGATCTGTGCATTACGATGAGCACTGAGACTCGAGTGAGTGAGGCACACACAGGGGAGGGGCGAGGCGAGAAACAGCAGTCAGAGAAGAAAGTGAGTCAGAGGGAAGTTATTTCACATGTCGTGCTCTAAAAACAGAAAACTGACAGTAAATGTTGTTAAATATGACTGAACTGTACTTTATTTGGTTTGATATTCAGTTGTTGGCTGTATAAGATGCTGATATTCCTACTAGGCTCTTCAGTAAACAGTATAAGGCACTGAGTCATAATGCAGGTTAGACATTATGAAGATCTGGACGTTTGCTCGAGGAAATCTTCTCTAACTGGACCTTATTTGATTTTAAACGGTTAAAAAAAATCTAATTTCATTTAATTTCACTCACAAAGAACTGAGCCTAAAATAATGGCAGAGACATAGTAATTGGATAATGAGCACGTCCGATCAGGCCCACAGCGTACGAACGCACACACACCGGCTCTGCCAGTCAGTGCAGAACCAGCCCCGATTCTGGGGAAGTTCTGAGGCAGCAGACTGACGACTTTACTGATGAGTGTGTTGATCAGCTACAGTGAGAGCAGGTTTAAAACCTCTCTCTGCTAATGCTGACTAAATAAACACCAACAGACACTCGCGGTGGTTTTGGTTTACGGGTGTTGGATCCGATCCAGTTCTGCTCAAATTCACGCTCCCTGCTATGAGTCACATCCTCGGACGTGCCTTAACTGATCAGAGCCGAAGGCGGGCGGCAGTGGAACAGCGGGAAGAGAAAGGTTAACGTTACACGGCCTTTATCATTCACTCTGTCAGCCTTTCGGCCTTTTTTGACCTCTTCGCTTTCCATAGTTCAGGTGATGCGTACTGTTAACCACTGTCCAGCGAATGCGCCCGAGGGCCTGGTCTGTGCAGAGGACCGTGAATTGAAGGAGGAACTGAAACGGCTCCGACACCGACAGCCGTCATCCAGAGCAGCGCTGCTGTGGTGCCATCAAAACTCTGCACAGAGTACAAACCGTATGTAGTTCTGTGTTAAAGTTCTACTTTCCACACTTTAGGCCTTCGGAGGCTTTGAGAAACCTCTGCAGCCGAGTCAGCCCCGAGGACGTAGCCTTATTGAGGGAGAGTATTTATTTGTTTTGAAGCGTTTTAGAAGTCAAGTTCATAGAAGTAATATTATAAAAATTCCGCATTGGTTTAAAATAATAAAAAAAATAAGACTAATGTTCCAGATTTAAGTCTGGAAACGTGTTTTTTGCTTCTCTTGTAAAGTTACAACTTTGGAGGTGTGAGGTTTGTTCCGACGTATGTATGCACATCCATATAAGAGTACTTATGTAAATATATCAGGAACACAATATATATGAACACTAACACATATTGGGGACATTATTATTACATACAGATACTGAAATATATAATATTTATATAGATATTTTCATGTACGTAACATGAATAAGACGTGTTATTGTTACACATAAGCTCTTACACATTGTTATATATAGATGTTTACATATATGATACATACCTGGCACGGTATTATATGTAATTGTTTAAATTTATATAATATGTGTGGCCATTTAATAACATGAACCATGGTGAACAGGGAGCAGAGGCTGCAGCAGCACGGCGAGCTGAGCGGCTGGGCTCAGTGGAGGCTGAGCACTCGTCACTATCTGAAGAGGCTGAAGGAGGACGGTATGGAGGTGCTGAGCGCTCTGCAGCTGTGGAGAGCAGATATCCACCTGATAGAGGGTCAGAGACGCCACTCACTCCACACACTGTACTGTTTAAAACGCACCCCCTTCGTTTAGTTCACAGTCAGAACGGGCGTTAGTGCGAGTTATTCACCATCATCACTTTTTAAGGGCGCTTTACAGCCAGACGCTGTACGAAGTGACAGAATATATGATCAGAAATAAGTAAAACAGAACACACTCACACACAGAGGACCCTCAGCTGGTTGGGGGGGGTTCCCCAGACCACAGTGTAGGGTCACTTAGGTAACCCCGGAAGAGTCCTTAGCCACGGGGGAAGGGGCCCCCCTGGGCGGGCTGCAGCTATGGGTTTAGTGTCACGCAGCCGGCTGGGCCGGGAAGCCTCGGAGGCCGGAAACGTCCTTAGCTGTGAAGAGGCAGCGTTTTCCTGGAGCCGAACACCACAGGTAACCTGCGATGTAGGGTCACTTAGGGTCACTCATGCAGCCAAACTCCACCGGTCCAGACAGCATCATCCAAGCAGCCCAGGCAGCCTCGTACCTGCGGTGTAGCATCAAACAGGCCACCAGTCCAGGCAGCATTATAGTCATGATAAAGCGTCACTGAAGCAGTCGGTCAAGGCAGCCATGTAGCTGCGATACAGCCTCACTCAGGCGGCTGGTCAGGGCTGCATCATAGCTGTGACGTAGCATCTCCCAAACAACCAGCTCAAGAAGCCTCTGAGCCGCGAGTGGATCACCCTCGGTCAATATCTCGGTGGATACGATGACAAACTCCTCATCCAGCTGAGAAACATCCAAAACACACACAAACAATACGAAACAAACGAAAAGAAACGATGCGGAGTGGCAGCCGTATTGCGCCGACACACACGTCTCAAAAACGGATTAAACGGTACAGAGAAAACGTTCCTCCTAACAACCACCTGGAAGAGCTGGTCGACCCCAAAACTGCCCCATCAGATAAACAGCACTTAAAGCTTTCATCTCTGAGAGAGAGGAGAAAATCAAGCTGATCAGATCTGAAAACATCCACAGGTGTTTCTGTCCATCCTTCCACTGTGAGAAGACGACTCAGCGCTGTGGGTCTGAAAGGATGTGTAGCTGTCAAGAAGAACCTCACTGAGAAAAGGAGACGGACACATCAAACAAAGAAGCTGAACGATGGACTGACCACCCCAGAGTCCAGACCTCAACACCACTGAATGTGTTTGATTACTTCAGAAAATCATCGACCAGCTTCTAAGACTGAACTTTGGAGGTGTGTCTGCAGATTCAGTGACGAGCTGAAAGTGAGTCTCCTGAAAAGAATGGAGGCTGGAATAAAGGGAGAGAGACTCACTGAACACACAGCTGAGAGTCGATGTAGCTGCTGAGGATTCTGGGGGATTCTCTGTTAAACGTGTTCTGCTGTAAATTAAATGAGTGAAAGGGGGTCTCGGAGTTGTGCGCCGTGTTCTGTACCTTCTGAATCTGAGTTGTATTAAATATGAACCGTGGTTTTGTCTCTGCTTCTCTCTGCAGGGATGTTTGGAACAGGAATTCTGTCGTATTTCTCCTTCCTGCGCTTCCTGCTGCTGCTGAACTTCGTCATGTTTCTGCTGATGTTCGGTTTCGTGATGCTGCCGATCATCACCGCCACTCACACGTCCTCCGTCAACTCCACCTTCGTCAGCGGAGGAGGTAATCACCCCTCACGCCCCACACTCTGTAGGGGACGTCACTGCTGGTCTGCAGGAGGCTGAGATCAGTGACCAGCTAAAAGATCAATAGTTTCTATTTATAAACTTTGAAAGGGTCCTCAATTTAAACATCAAATATAAACAGTCGCATTATTGGTCAGAAAACCTTTTTAGATAAACGACAGGACAGTTTTTATATCACGATCTGCGTCCACAAAACAGCCGTTTGTTGAGGGCACTCAGACTCTGTTTACTCCCATCCACACCCCACGTTACGATTTTCACACCTAGGATCACTGTCTCCCCCTGGAGGAGGAGCTCTGGCTCTAGGATACCCAATACAGAGAGTAGCAGCGGTCAGACGTCTGTTTTTTTCCGATTTGAGGCGACATCTGCCTGGAAAACACGGAGATGTGAGTCCGGACGGGACTGAACTGATCAGAGCAGCGCTGAGTTTGGTGGAAAACAGTGAATAATTCAGTCTATAATGTTTTCAGGGCAGGGGGCTCTGCTGAGGACATTACCCAGAACCCCCGGGTACATTTAATCCTACCTTAACAGGGCCTACATCTGTGTTACGTCTCCTAATCCACATAAATTACTGAGCATTCTCAAAAGCACATGCTGTTCAAACCTGTGATTCTCAGCCTGTGGGTCAGCACTCGAGAGGTAGTTATCAAAAAACATCTTTCAGAAACGTTTTTTCATTAAATCCTGATGTCCTGCTGGGAGTGTAAGCTCATTCAGTAGCTGTGCAGCAGCTCTCAGCCTCACAGCTAAGCCAGCAGCTTTTTATAAATAGCAGGTGATCGTCATCTCACTGCGCAACAAGGCGTCCACCTTGGCTCATCAGAAAAGTCTGCCGTCTGAAGCGGATCATCCTGTTACCTCACACAAGAGCATATTAGTGCTCATTAACACAAACGTGTGTCCTCGTTTGAACGGCCGCGAGGCTGAACACTTCAGATTAGATTTGATCAGATACAGTTCTGATTACAGAATAGACGATCAGCAGTATTGTTCCTTATGTTTGTAAGTCATCGTTAATGAGAAGGGTAGTAACTAACTGGAACACTGGCAGCCATCGCAGGCTTTAAACACTCAAACGGATGTTTTCTAAATTCGAATGTGTGTTTTTAAAAATCAGAGTCAACAAATATTCGAACATCAAAGGAGATTTGACAGCCCTGTTTTCATCACGTGAACGCGGAGGCCACGCCCCCTGTCTGTTTGCTGTTCGTGTGTTTAAACTCACTGTTATGTTTTCTTCTTTGATAAGATTAAGATATGTTGTAATTTCTTTGTCAGTGCGCCGGTACCTGCTGCCTTCCGGCATGTTTCCTAGCAACGGCTGGGCACAACGAGATCACCTGATCAGTTATATTTGGTAAATAAGTCTCCACCGTAACGTAGCTCACAGAGCGTACAGACGTATACGCTACTTTATGGACATTTTATTTGATATTTGATGTTTCAGTTAAGTCATTTTTATTTCATATGTTTAAAAAAACAAATAAATACCTGGACTAACTGTTTACTGCAGTTATTTCCCACACGGGTATCTGTATTAGAGGATTCAGCTGCAGAGAAAGGCCTGGTCTGTTGTTCACATCTGTTATAATAACTATGTTGTTATTCAGAGCTGATTTAACTTACCTGAGAGTGTGTGTGTGTGTCTGTGTGTGTGTGTGTGTGTGTGTGTGTGTGTGTGTTGCAGGGGGTGAGTGCAGTGTGTATCCTCCTCGTGATCGGCAAGGACTCGTGAATTTCCACCAGCACATCATCGACCTGCTATCTGGAACGGTACGAATCACTCACTGAATCACTCATCTTCACATCAGAATCACTCACTGAATCACTCAACTTCACATCAGAATCACTCACTGAATCACTCATCTTCACATCAGAATCACTCACTGAATCACTCAACTTCACATCAGAATCACTCACTTAATCACTCAACTTCACTTCTCAATCACTCACTGAATCACTCACCTTCACATCAGAATCACTCACTGAATCACTCAACTTCACTTCTAAATCAGTCAGTGAATCACTCAACTTCACTTCTAAATCAGTCAATGAATCACTCAACTTCACATCAGAATCACTCACTGAATCACTCAACTTCACATCAGAATCACTCACTGAATCGCTCAACTTCACTTCTAAATCAGTCAATGAATCACTCAACTTCACGTCAGAATCACTCACTGAATCGCTCAACTTCACTTCTAAATCAGTCACTGAATCACTCAACAAGTCACTCAGCTTCATTAGTGAATCACTCAGCTGCATTACTGAATCATTCAGCTTCATTAGTGAATCATTCAGCTTCATTACTGAATCATTCAGCTACATTGGTGAATTACTCAGCTTCATTATTGAATCACTGAGCTATATCACTAAATCATAGCTTCATTATTAAATCACTCAGCTTCAATACTGAATCACTTAACTTCATTACTACTCCACAGCTGCCATATTGATTCACTCAACTTTATCACTGAATCACTTAGCTTCATTATTGAATCACTCAGCTTTATCTCTAAATCACAGCTTCATTCCTGAATCTTTCAGCTTCATTCCTGAATCTTTCAGCTTCATTCCTGAATCTTTCAGCTTCATTACTGTATCTTTCAGCTTCCATACTGAATCAGTCAGGTTCATCACACAAACACTCAGCTTCATTATGGAATCACTTAGCTTTATTACTGAATCACTTATCTTCAGTGCTGAATCACTCAGTTTCATTAATGAACCACTCAGCCTTAATACTGAATCCTGAACAACTGACTGCTTCAGTACTGAATCACTCAGTTTCAGTACTGAATTGTTCAGCTTCAGAACTACTGCTTCAATACTGAACTGTAGAGGACAGCCTCAGCAGTGAGTCACTGAATCTTGTAACTTTTTGACTGTATTTATGTTTATTTGTATTCTAATGTTATATAGGACTGTATATCCATATGTAAGTGTATATATGATGTGTGTGTGTGTGTGTGTGTGTGTGTGTGTGTGTGTGTGTGTGTGTGTGTGTGTGTGTAGGGGTTCCTGGAGCAGACCTATCTGTTTTATGGCTACTACAAAGTGGAGAACGTCCATTTCCTCTCGTTCAGCTACAACCTGCCGCTGGCCTACCTGCTCTGCACCATCACCTACCTGCTCCTCAGCCTGCTCTGGATCGTCAAGAGGTACAGGACATAGCATTGTTACCTATAGGTGTTTACATATACATGTAATACACATCAGGTATGTTATTATTACGTATAGATATTTACGTATATATAATCATATGGGCCATGTTATTAGTACCTATGAATATTTACATATAATTAATACACATATTATTATTATTATTATTATTATTATTATATCCATATTATTATTTTTATCTATAGTTACTCATATTTCACTGCTGTTAGAACAACCTCATGTCTCTAAAATGGTAACTTTACAGGAGAAGGAAAAAACATACCTTACTTTTAATGTAAGTCAATGGAACCAGAGTTTTTTCCAAGTCATTTTGGGTCGTTTCTTTTGGTCCATTCATCATGTAACTTACACACAACGTAAAGGGAAACAGGCGTTTTCAAATTATGAGAAAAACTGAAAAACGACAAAGATCAAGATACAAGGTTTTGTTCCAACAGCAGCTATATATAAAATAAATATCAGGCCTGTTATTATTATTACCTGTACATATTTACACATATATGTGATACATATGGGCCATGTTATTATTACCTGTATTTGCATATATAATACATATTAGCTATATTATTATTATTACATACAAGCACTTACATGTATATAATACATGTGGAGTAATTATTACTACATATTGGTACTAAAATATATACATATATATAATCCATATAGGGCATATTTTTACATATAAACACTTTTATGAAAACACATTGCTATTTTCCAAATATATATATGGAGAGAGTGCATTATTGCATGTAGAATCTTATATATAATAGAATAATACAAATATGTACAATACATTTACTACAGAGGGAATGTGTTATTGTACATATGGTACATTGTTATTACATACGGGTCCTAAGATGTGTGTGTATAATGCAGGATCAGTATGTGTGATACGTGTCCTGGAGAGCTGTGAAACCCGGTCTGTGTGTTTGTGCTCAGGTCAGCGACGGGCTTTAAGAGGAAGCTGGTTCAGGACGAGGAGCGATTTCAGAGTTTCTGTAATAAGGTTTTTGCAGGCTGGGATTTCTGCATCACCAACGAGAACGCAGCTCGACTTAAACACAGCAGCCTCCTCTACGAGCTGAAGGTAAACAAACACCGACATCTTTCCAGGAAAACACCTCGTCTGCACATATTCATTAGTGATAATCTGTCTGATTTCTGCCCTCTGGTGGTTCAGCTCTGACACTGCAGTCAAACAGAGCCCGGCTCTTAAAGCCGCAGTTCAGAGGAAAAATCTAATACAGTGTAAAGATGTTTACACACAGCCTAGTGGGTGAAATGTATCCAGTTGAACAGGTTCCAGTAGAACAGGTTCCAGTAGAACGTGCTCTGGGTCAGCGTCTCAGCCGCGTCGTCTGTGGATGCTGACAGCAGTCAGACAGATGTTCCTCCAGATTCTCCCTGAAGACTGTTTATATACTATAACGGTATCGATCTCCATCCTGAGTGTTTGTGATCAGTGAGCTGAGCTGAATTCAGTCCTGTAATATTACTGTGTGTAATATAGATAAACAGCTGACAGTGAGAGACAGACAGGCTACAGTACAGCCTCCACACAGGGGGGTTAGTCTAACACACTGATGCAGCTAAAGCCCTATTGGGAGGGGATTAGTTTAAGGTGAGGAGGTGGGTGACGTCATTATTACCGGCGTTTCTCCGTGATTTTAGTGATCTCAGTGATGTGATTTTCACAGACTGTGCACTACCTTTTATAACACAGGCCATAAAAATAACCTCAGGTTCTATTAATCCTGTGTGACTCAACGTGTCAGTGAAGACGCTACGAGTTTCTTGAGTATAGAGGCTTGAAGAAGCGCTTATTTGTGTTCACTATGGCTAAATCAGTCAAGCCGAAATGTAAAGTTTGTGCAGGTTGCTTGTATGAAGCTGTTATTAATCTCGCTCAGATGCTCTGAGCGATATTTAAGCAGTAGAACACAGAGGGAGTGTGTTATGGCAAAATGACATCACGGCTGTGATTTGGTGGCCGTAGATCATCACAGCCGTGATGTTTTTGGCGATAACACACTCCTCGAGTGTTCTACTGCTTTAATACAACAGTTAAATAAATACAGTAATAAATTAATAAACTGGGCCGTGAACGCGGCGTTTAATATGTTTTAATGTTCGCAGTTCCTTCAGCAAATTATAGTTCCTTAACGAGCAGCTTGTTGCTCCGTCAGAGTAACGAGCTCCGCCCACTCGCTGCACAGCCGGCAGTTCGTTCTCCAGCTCCTCACACTAAATTCCCAAACTGTCACCACTGAGCAGCTTTTCAGTCGGCAGCTGTGACAGAAGAACAGCTGAACAACCTGGAATCAGCCAGAAATGAACCCAACACCATTCGCCAAACGTGTGGTCTGATCTTCAGAGTCTGACCAAATCAGACTGAGCCATAAAACTGACCCAATATCAGGTTCAGCTCAGTTTTGTCAGTTTTTGCCAGATCAGTATTAATGTTGTTTTGTTCCAGCCAGTCTGTAAAGCATCTTACAGCCCATTTAGTTTGGCGAATGGTGTTGGGTTCATTTCTGGCTGATTCCAGGTTGTTCAGCTGTTCTTCAGTCTCAGCTGCCGACTGAAAAGCTGCTCAGTGGTGAGACAGTTTGGGAATTTAGTGTCGTCTCATCTTCAGAGTCTGACCAAATCGGCTGTCGGTCAAATGTGATCTTAAAAGTGTCCATTTTCTGTTTGTGGCAAAGTAAGAAGTAAAAACGTTCAAATGTCTTGAGCGTCTCCTACAGCTGTCACAGTCGCTGCTTAGCAATGGCGTCTCAGCGGAGTGATACAGCGTTTGTGAAAAAAACGTGATGTTAGGACTGCTGACTTGTTTTGGACTCGAAGGTTAGAACTTGGGATTCGACTTGAGACTCACCTTCACTGACTCGGGACTTGAATCGAGTGAATTTGTGCTCACTCTGTTGTTTGTGCTCCGTGTGCCCGTAGACGGATCTGGAGGAGGAGCGGATCAAGCAGAAGATGGCAGAGCGTTCCCGAAAGGAGAAGTGTCGGATTTACTCTCTCCGAATCGCTCTGAACCTGTTCGTCATCGCTGTGCTGGTGTGCTGCTTCTACTGCATCTACCGTGCCACCATCTTCTCCCAGCAGAAGCAGACTCAGGTACAGCGTCTGAGCTTTGGGCTGTTCTGAAATAAACAGGGTCATTAGAAGCTCGTTAAGGTCGTTCCATGTGTTTTATCTGATGTTCGTAACAGTCATTATCACATATCTGAGCTCGTGTGTATCAGTGTTACAGTGACTCTCTCAGTAAAGAGTCCTGCATAGAGCTGCAGCCACTGTTTAACATTCCTAACAACCAACCGGAACACTGCTTAGACTATGACTCGCATGCACAGCCAGTGAGATTGGTTCCCACCATTGTAAATCAGAGTGTGATTGGTTGGTTCCTCTGTCAGTTCCTAATTATGTTGGTAGTTAATCTAACATGTAAGATGTAACATGTAACATGTCAGTCCAGCTGAGCTATATATATATATATGTATATATATATATACATGTAGAACTTATTGACTTCCTATCTTATCTTTAAAAATGATATTTTGTATATAGTATATTAGAATTATAGAAAGTATATTAGTAACAAAATTAGGGATGTCCCGATCAAGTTTTTCTGCCCCCGATCCCGATCCGAGTCATTTAATATTGACCATCTTCCGATATCGAGTCTGGATCCGATACTTCTATTTTCCTAGATAATGCTATTGCACAGTGCACAATTCAAGTACATCACAGTTATTAAAATCAATCCAGTGTATGTGCTTCACAACTGAATAGCTCTGCAGTGCACTAAGAAAAACTTGCCTGCATCCAATGTTTTTTATTATTTTTACAAAATAACAAAACTAAGCAAACTAAAAGATGTCTTTATAAATAGCTTGGATAAATTCCACTCAGTGCAGCAGTGCAGTGGTAAAACTGGAACACTCAAAATGAGTAATATAATTATAATTCCACTTTAAAGTGTTGGAATAGCTTAACAGTCACAATCACGACAAATAATAAACGAAATTCCACGTAGTGCAGTGTTACAGTAAAAACAGTTATACTAAAATTAACCCTCAGAGATCTCAGTTCCACTTCAGTGGTGTAGCAGCTTAACTCGAACATGTAAAGAACAATATATGTTTCCACCTATTAGAGTAACAGCTGTACAGTAAAACCTGAATATCTCAATAAAACAGCTGCTTTGGACTTATTTGGTATCTGGGAAGGCCAGTTCTTAAAGCGCTCTTACTGGAGCTGCTACGGTTTTTCCTCTCTTACTCTGTCTCTATCTAGTTATCCACACTCTGACTCTCACCTCAGAATGAAGGGAGGCTTTGAGGAAAATCAGCCGCGGCTCCTCTTCTCATCAGTGACGTTTGAGACTGGACTAAAGAGTCGCTCACTGTCCACCCTTCTACAGCGGCCACAGAGAAACTTGTTTGCAAGTTAGCAGCCGGTGAGGGGAATCGCAGATGCAACACCGCACGCTTTACGTCAAAAGTTGAGTCAGGCCAGTGTGGCGTGAGGCTGAGTAATGACGGGGAAACATCAGAACTCCAAACGTCTGTGGTAAAGCTAACAGAACATCGTCTGATAGAGGAGCTCCTACGTGCTCACGAACCTTGCTGTAAAGCTCCGGTATGGCCGCGTCTGGAACGAAGTGTGGAGAAGGTAGGGCTTTCTGCCACAGCGATAGGCTGGTCAGCCAAAGCGATGAACTCGATAACCCCCTCAGTAATCGCTTTGGCCACGTCGCTGTGTCGAGAAAGCGCCTCTGTTCTTTTAAAAGTTTGCTGTAGTGTGTGTTGCTTTGGTGCAGCCTTTGTCCGAGTTACCTGAGTAAACTCGCTGTATTCCGCTGAGCGTTTAGGTGCCGTGTCAGCTCTGTTACTACCGCCTCGCGAAATGCTCGCATTGCATACGTTACACGTGGCTGCTGGACTGGCTTCGTTCTCCACTTTAAAATATGTCCACACTGCAGACATTTTAGCAGCGTCCTGCCACAAGTTGCGCTCTCCTACGACACCATGTGACCGCTGACGTAAAACAAAGGATCGGGCTTAGATTCATGCTCAGTAAAGCCGATACTGATCAGTTAAAAATGCCTTGATCGGCCCCGATACCGACCTTTGAGATCGGATCGGGACATTCCTAAACAAAATACAGTGTAATGTTAGAGAAAACATTGAAACTTACACTCTCAATAAAGGTGGTTCTTCAAGGGTGTAAGTGTAAAGGGTTCTTTGTATTGTGAAATGGTTCTTGTTACAATAGCGGAACCCTTTTTGGTGCTATATAGAACCGTATTGCTGCTGTCGGAACAAAACCTCATCTCTCCAAAAAGATAAATATACAGGACAAAGAGAAACGTTTGTGGCGTTTAATGGAGGTGAATGGAGAACCGAGCTTTTCTGGGTAATTTTGGA